>NW_017617687.1:1747500-1855000 GCF_001879475.1 Ipomoea nil | reverse complement strand
ACACACACACACACTCACTCACACGCTTTTCTAAAATTAATATTTTTGTTAAAAATAATATTTCAATTATTAATCTCAAAATTTAAAATTAACATGATTTTCCACTAAATTGAAATTTATAAATGACGTTAAATACATTTGAACTTGTCTTGTACTATTAAAATTTTATATAAGACTTAATATTATTTAATAACTTATAAATATTATAAAATGTAGTATAGTTTATAAAGTTCATTTGATTTTTACTCACTAAATTATGTTAGATTAATAAATTAGATATTTATAAAATACTTTTAAATTGGGTTTGCTTTTAATTTAGGGAGAGTTGTTGTGAGTAGGAAGTAAGAGAGTGTAGGATTAAGAATTTTTGTGTGATAAAAATAAATTGGGTAAGAGTATTTATAGGGTAAAACCATAAATAAGAAGAAGAAAAGTAAAAAAATTTGATCGTTACATTGGCCGAGAAGCGAGAACAGTAGTGGCCTCTATCGGAGGCTTGGCTTAATCTAGCCTCTAGGCTCTAGCAGAGGCTACATGCAATGTGCAACGGTAGCTGCCAAATATATTTGGCCATTGCACGTTGCGGGGCTAAGTAGTAAGTAAAAGGGCCAAAATTACTTTTATTATATATATATATATATATATATATATATATATATATATATATATATATATATATATATATATATATATATAGGATTTTAGGCTTTTAGTGGTTGTAGCAAAGCTGCCATGCTTTACTGTCATGGCTGTGTTTGCCCTGGCCTAGGCCCGAGCCTGGGGCGGGCCCGTGCCTGGGCCATTGGTCAATTTCGTGTTGGGCCCCGAAGTTTTTTTTAAAAAGGATCTAAACCAGCCCTTAACAACCAATCGTTATACCGTGCACTACGGCGCACAAAACTAGTCTTAACACCTGCAGATCAAGCACAAAACTAGCACAACGGAAGATAAAAAGATAACTGGATAAAAAGGAATCCAAAACGCGTTGTTATGCCACGTATACCACACTAGGTATACGCTACGGCGACAATCTGCAAGTGTAACACTATCCCAAAAACAGCCAAACTAGAAGAATCTAAAGACATTGGCACACAGGCCTCAACAACACTGTCTAAAGATACAGGTGCTAAGCTACCGGCTCTAGACATCACGTTCGACTACGCATCACCTGAAAGATACAAAGATAAACATCGGGGCGACGCCCGGTCAGCGAAAGATGCTGGTAACCCACTAATACCGTTAAGTATCATAAATAGGTAGATATATAATATGAAAACCATTTTCGAAACGGAATACATATATATAAGTCAAAAGCCAAGATCAAAAGACAACACAAGACTCACCACTCACAAGGACAAAACCGGGAACACATCCCAAACCACAAAGGTTAACCACACACAAGGATAAAGACTCACCCAACGGCAACACATTCCAAAACACACCACAAGCCTCCGTGACTTCACACGTCACGAGAGAAGAGAACTCACCACAACAACGGCTTCACAAGCCCTCGTGACATCGCCCATCACGAGTTGATATGCCTTCCTTATGCCCTGTTCCAACCTTATGGCTACCCCCAACCTTGTACCTTCGGTGCCAACCATTACCTCCAGAAAGCCCCTGTACAGCCAAGTCCAACCTTATTCCTCCGGGACCGTCGTCCCCCACCTATAACCACCAACGAAAACCCACCAATTCACGACAACACATGCCCGGATAACACAATGTTATCCCCCAAACACGTGGACTCAGCCACAACTCCATGAAATCACGTCACGGCCACCACGAGGACCGCTGCAATACCTTGGTGACTAGCGTCCCATACCACTAATCCTGCAATCCAGGTAAAGCCACACACACACCACCACTCACACGAAACAAGCAACGGATTGCAACAGAGGTACGAAACCTACTCAATCAAGAGACAGGTCACCACCCATCGACAACAACGACGCTAGCATTAGGATAATAACTAGCAAGCTCAACAACGAAGGAAACTCAAGATAGTTCCGAGGAACACACAAGACACCACACGGTTCAACGAAACACAATGTTGAACACTTAGCACGATACACAACACCAAAGATCCTACATGGAAACCTACCAAAAGCTCTAGACCTACGAAACATCAAGAAGACGCTCAAATAGTTCCACAAAAGAACAACGGAAGGCCAAAAGATCAAAGACCAAGACAAACGAAACACGGGGAACAAATCCCACTCCAACATCACTGTGTTCCCCGCGGGTGGACCCACGGGTAGCGCCCCACCCGTGGTCCCGCCTGCGGGTACAACACCCACAAGGCATACGTTCCCGCGGGTAGGCCGACGGGTGGTACCCCGCCCGCCGTTCCGCCCGCGGGTACGTCCCTGTACCACAACAAATCCCTTCGGGGATTTTCTCCTCCAAACACAAATTCAAGTCCAAAACATGCCAAATCTCACCAAGCACAACAAAATGACTTGAACCAAGGAAAATGCCAAGCAATGGCACAAAGGAAACCTAAACACAAGCTCTAGATATGCAATATCACAAGATAAATGCATAAACTCTCACATTTCATAGCAAAACACAAGTAGAAGCCAAGAAATCATATATAGGTAAGCAAAATAGGTTTTGTAGAGCATGGGTTACCTCTTGAAGACCAAAAGACTCTTCTTACACCACAACAACCTCTCCACTAAGCTCACTAGCCAAACCCACTTCAAGATCAAACCAAAAGATCATAAAGATCCAACCTTTAAGAAAAGACAACTAAGATGGAACCAAAAAGACTAGACAAGCTTATATCTTACCCTTCTAGATGCCAAAATAGAGGAAAGATTGAATCTTGGAAGCAAAACTTGGAATCTTGACAAAGGCTTCTTTTGGCTTGAAGAACAAGCTACTCTTGTTTTCTAGAGAGAAGGTAGAGATATTTTCTAGGAAATGTAAGGGAATGAAATGAAGAAGTGTTCTAGGTTTAGGTTACAAAACAAGCTCTTAGTGAAAAGACAAGGATACCCTTACTAACTCTTAGAAAGTGTAAGGAACAAGGGAACTCCTCTCAAAGCACAAGGTACAACACCACTTAAAGATTGACTAGTCAAATACTAGTCCTTGAGTATCAAAAATCAGGATTTTAGGAATCAATTCCTCAAAAGGAATAGAATTAATTACTCAATTAATTCATGGTTTGGGGGATTTTTGGGGTGTCACAGTGCGCCCCGTGTCTCCTAAAACTACATCGTTCTGTTAAGTTGTGTAGGGAGTTGACGTGATTATGTACATTATGTTATACAATTATGTACATTTTTTATACAATTATGTATATTTATTTATACAATTATGTACATCCGAAACACGGAATTTATGTGTATTGAGATAAGAATTTATGTGTATTTTGTATTATGTTAGATTATGTGTATTATCTTTTCAAAAAAGAATATGTGTATTTTGTTATACAATTATGTACATTCTTTTATACAATTATGTACACTCTAGTATATAATTATGTACATTTTCGAAACATGAGATTTTTTATTTTTAAAGAAAATTAACAGCCGATACAGTAAAGTGGAATTTCAAAAAAAAAAAAAAAAAAACAACGTCGTTTTGCACCAGGGCGCACATTGCACGATATAAATTGTCCTTAACAAGCTGGTTACGGTTCGAGCTAAGCCCGGCTCAGGCCCAGTTAGGCACAGGCCCACTTTTTTCCGGGTTGGTTCAAGGTTGGTTCGACCTAAAACCGGCCCATGGCCACCTCTACCTGCTAGACTTGCTCTCATTCCTTTCGGGACCAACAATATGTACCATGCTTCTTGAAAGTTGGTTTTATTGGTGATTTTTTAGTGAGTGTCATCCTCTAGGAATGACCATAAGGGAATTGAGTAGAGAGGGGTTAAACACAAGATCATTAAGTGTTTGAAAGCTAACCAAAAAGAAATATTTATTTGCATAATAGAGAACAAGTTTAAGATAAAGGAATGACTCAAGTAAAATGCAATATTGAAAGAAAGGATTTAGATAAAATCACTTTGCATAAATGCGAGTAATGTTCTAAGTTTCTAAGCCAAGCAAAGATCAAGAATGAAAGTGAAGGTGGCAATGCCATTCTCATGGTCATTGGGCTATCACCTAAGTTCTAATTCCATTCTCATGGCATATAGACTAGATGAGGCAATTAATCAAACATCTTGTGTGCTCATTTCCTTCTAACTCCCCTTTCTCAAGAGTAAGTTAGAAATGTGACAGGTTTGGCTATGGTGAATCCCTATTCTCATAGGTGAAGCACCAAATCCAATGACCTCTTGCATAGTTCGGCCCTAACCAAATCAGAGTCAAACAATATAATTCTCCAATTTCACAATCACATTCATTCTAGAGGCATTGCAAGCCCTAGGTTTTTCAATTTTAATCTATATTGACATTCATACAAAGCAATTCAATCTAAATCCCTAACTAGTTTAACTACTCATAATGGAATTAACAAACTAAAAGCAATTGAAATAATGCACAGTGAATTTGACATCAAAAGTAATTTGTAAAGTACAAAAATAAGAAATATATAGAAATCCTTACTTTATTGAATTTGTAGAATGTAAATCTGAAATTGAAAGTGAAAGTTGCAATTACATACGGTAATCTCCCTCTAAATCTTCTCCAAAAGATGATGGAATACAATGGATTTTTTGTTCTAAAAGGTTTGGATGGAGAGAAGGTGTAGAGGGAGATTGGAAATTGAAAGATAGATGAAAATAATGCCTAAAGATACTTTATACTTTTGGAATCGCGTCCTTTTAACTGCTTCCAGAATGCCTAGTCACAATGGAGGCCACGACGTGACCTGCATCGTGACTAGGCCTAAGCCTTACAGGTCTCTGCTGGTCACGGTCAACGTCACACCGTGACTGCCATCGTGACCAGCATCTCTGCACAGTATTTCTAGTTTCTAGACCATTTTTCACGTTGTAAACGTTCGAACTAGCCTTTGTGGTTTTCATGAAAGTTGTAGCTCTCTGAGTTTCCTTTCTAATGCCACTTGAATCACGATATTTGGACACTCCTAGCTCAAGATATGCTCAAATTACCGAGACGTCGCCTGACAGAAAAAAGTACAAAGCAGAATGGTGTCATGTTGGCAATCACAGCGTGACCCACGTTTTTCACTTCAAAATGCATAATTCTTCATCTCCTTTGTTCCTTTGGGTTCCCGGGTCATGTCATGATACTTCCACTCGCTTTATTTCATTTTCTTGACCTCTAATGACACCCGGAACTTGCTTTTCTGTCAAGATGACTTCAATACACAACCAATTGAGCTCCAATTTACATGAAGTTACAACCAATGCCTCCAAATAACCTAAATGACACAAAGGAATCAAATATGCACATACTTAGCTTTCAATTAACATAAAATCATATGAGTTTGATATCAATTATGCACATAAAAGTACTAAGAATTAGCACTTATCATTTCTTATAACATTTTCAACCGTGTGGTCGAGCGTACCACATAATGTGCATTTTGGCACAGTTTTCCCACTATTGTTATTATTGTATCTCCTTTTATTATTTGATCCTGATACAACCACAACACTTTGTTTAGTTGCAGACCACACTTCATTATTCTTAATGGCTTTATACTTAATCAATTCATTACTTTTGTGATTAATAGAGCCATTAAGTTTCATTTCAATTTTCAAAGCCATGTTATAGACTTTGCCCATAGCAGGGATTAGATCCAAGACAAGAACACCAGATTTAGTGGTTTCAAAACCATCATTTAGACCCTCTAGGAGTCTGATCACTTGATCATCTTCCCATTCCTTTTCTATTTTGCTCACAAGAGTGCTTGAAAAAGGTTTATTGTTTGGAAAGTGATGAAAATCTATGTACAAAAGCAGTTACACCATGTTATATATGCATGACAGTTACAACATAATGAAATGAACTAGGATGAATAGAAAAGAATTCTCTTTGACTGTTAAAGATATTCATGTTCACTTCATCATTCTCTTTAGACTTAGTTCTTATTTCACAAAAAATTGACCATCCAAAGTGCTAAAATGTATATTCTATGTACTTCAGTTTCCATCCTACTTAATGATAATTCTAATGTAAATATTAAAATTAAAAAAATCTATTACTCCGTAATAAGGTGACCAAAATCACCTAAATCATGAATAATTGATAGACTAAAAAAGAGTTAATTCCATTTTTGGTCCTATATTTATAGGCGACAGTCTATTTCTAGTCATTTTTTAAAAACATCATCCTTTAGTCCTAGTATTATTGTGACATGACCATTTTTTATCTTCTATCAACAAAACCATTTAAATGCCGTTAAATAAAAGGGCATTTCAGTATTCAATTATGAATTTTTTTCAAAAACATAAACATAAAATATATAATGGGTCAACGCACTTTGTATTAAAAAGATAAAAATATCTTTGTATTTAACAAAATTTCAACGATATTGTTGATAGAGTACCAAAATTGGTCATGTCACAATAATATATACTAGGACCAAAAGAGGATGTTCTAATAAAAAAAATAAAGACTAAAAGTGGACTGCCACCTATAAATCTATGACAAAAAATGAAATTAACTCGACTAAAAAACATATTTTTTTCTTGATTCAATTTAAACATACACATTGAAACACGATGGAATATGTTAATATATTATTAATGAAATCTTAAAAATATAAGAACAATTTGTAAAGATTTGGGATTACATAACTTTGATCAAGGCTCGAATTATAATTACTACCATTAACCTATAATAATTCTAACACAACCAGCTTCCAAAATTTAATCCTTGAAGATTGATTGAAGTTAATAACAATCATGCCAACACTCGCAAAGTCTAAGGGCAGTCCCAGGAATTGGGGTACATTGTGCTAATGGATGGAGTCCACTGTAGTCATTGTTGCACATCTTTTCACAACATGTTGCATCACACGACGCTATGCTACATGGACCCAAATTTGCAACGCAATTTGGTTCATTAATTTGTGCATCCATCCCTATTGCCACTTCACTTCTTTTTCCTTCTACTGGTGGGCCCGCTGTCAACCACTTGCCGCCCGCTGCATTCTTGCCTAAAAATCAAGATATATATATGCATACCATACATAAGTGATGATAATGTATATACATTGATGGTATAATCGCATAGATATAAGATATATTATATATCCTCTAAGTATTAGAAGGACTTTGAATATGCAACTCAAGACACTGTATTTCAAGATTGATTTATATAATTGATGAAAAATGTTGTAATTCTAAATTTAACAAAAAAATGTTATAATTTTGATCTAAAATAATACACATTCTAATTAACGTTGTTAAGGTTCTAGCTACCTTGTATAGGAACATTTAAAGAATATTTTATTCTGGATTTCTAAAGTGGTTGGAAGTAAATTGGTTAGACTATTTCCTCCCATAAGCCCTAGGTTTTTTTTTTTTTTTAACAGAAAAATCCTATGTTTTGATAACTTTATTGTGGTAAAAAATAATAAAATAAAATATAATTTAGCGAGGGGATATCTCAATGTATTTGACGGTGGAAACCTTAGATATACAAATAAATATATATATATATATATATATATATATATATATATATATAATAAAACATTGGAATTGCTAAAATATAGTGAAAGAGAAGATGATATATGTTACCTGATGATGCAAAAATAAGAACAAAGAAGAAGCAAAACGTAGGTTTTAAGGTGGCCATTTTGCTAATGACAATGGAGGAGAGAATTATGTAACTCAAAATCTATGCTAGAGTTTGTACTGGAATTTGTGTCGTTGAAATGCTGTATATATAATAATAAAATGAAATTTAGTCTTTATTAAATCGATATAATAAAATTTACATGTCACAAAGTGAAAGCCTGTTCTAGAAGTGTTATAATATTGGTGGTCAAGATAGAGCAAATTGGAAATGATTGAAATATATGGATAGGAAAAAAAATTAAGGTAATTATATATAATAAATGTACCATATTTGTATTAAAATATGCATAGGAAATAGTTAATATTTAAATTCTGCACATAATGAAATTTCAAAAAAAGTAATTAATTCTGCAAATTTAGACAAAATTATTACTTTAAATGGTCCAATACGATCTCGTTTCTTTTATTTAAAAGAAACGTTTGTAGTTACTGTGAATCAATAGCGTATCATGTACGTGCATTATTCTTTTTAGAGCAAAAAAATAAAGTTTTTGAATTTGGACAAGAAATTTGACAAGAATTATATTATTTAATTTGGTGAACATGTAAAAAGTAAAGGACCATTTATAGAAGACTACATGTTATATATATAACTAATAAATTACCCGTGGAATGCACAGATAATATATATATATATATATATATATATGTATGTATGTATATATATATATATATATATATATATATATATATATATATATATATATATATATAATGATGATATTATAAATAATTTTAATATTTGAAAGTGTATATTTATTTGAAATTATAAGATTTGTATATTAGTGTTGAAATTGATTGATTACTTAAAAATTATATTAGGAAAAGGCTAATTGATATTATTTTAAGTAACAAAAATATACTATAATCAAATGAAAGGAATCACTATGTTGAATATCATAGTAAGATTAAAGTGTTAAATGCAGGTTGGTAATATGGACGTAATATGTATATGTTTAATTTCCTTTAATTATGGATGTAATATGTGTATGTTTTTTCCCCTTTAATTACCCACCGTAATATGTGTATCTTTAACTTCCTATATAGACAGAAAAACTTATCGTTAATTCCAATAAAAATGAGTCGAATCCCTTAAAAATGAGATTGTTTATTATGATTACTATATGGTAATTGAGGACTATATACGATTCTTAATTAATATTATGCTAATTATGACGTCCATGTAATCTGAATAATTATGGTACTTAAGAAGTATATATTATTCTTAATAAAATAGTATGTGTATATATAATTTCGTTTAATTATGGACGCAATATGCGTATAGTATGTTTAATTATCTTTTAAATATGTCTGGAATATGTAATATGTGTATGTTTAATTTAATTTAATTATGTCCTTAATATTGTACCATTAATTCCGTTAATTGATTAGATAAAATCTATACTACGGCAAGTATAAAAATACAATATAGTAAAAGTATAATATGCGAATGAATTTATTAATTACCATAACTATTAAGATTTCGTTCAAAAGTAACCATTATCGTAATTTTTTTTAATCTCCTTTAATGATGAACCTAATGTGTATTATCAATCTGATTAGATAAAATTTATATTAAGGAGTGTATTAATTCCTTAATTTTCAAAAATTTTAAGATTTTTATTCAAAAGTAATCAAAGGAAGTGCACGGGTAATTGATATTATTTGATATAAAAAAAATAAAATCGTTGTAACAAGAAATTTCTATGTCTAATTACCATAATCAATTTTGAAGTTAAATACGCTTAATAATTACCATGGTTTATTTAGATGGTAAATAGTATATGGTAATTACCTATATAGGTTACCATAATAAACGAATTAACATATGGGGCGATATGATGCCTTTTAGGTAAGATATATTATAAAAAGTATCCATTAATTAAAATATGATAGAGAAATTATATTACGAAATTAATTAGCTAAAAACGAATCTAAAGTCATAAGAAACGCGGTGACTGTGAACGACTCCCTTCAGCGCCAACGTCATCTTTGAAGCCAGAAGTGTAATTCAGGACGATCGAATCCAGTTCACTTCTCGGTCGAATCCAATTGAACCCTTGAAAAATCAATGCCTGCATTATCATAGTTTGTTAGTGAAGATTGAA
Source organism: Ipomoea nil (assembly GCF_001879475.1). Classification (NCBI taxonomy): domain Eukaryota; kingdom Viridiplantae; phylum Streptophyta; class Magnoliopsida; order Solanales; family Convolvulaceae; genus Ipomoea; species Ipomoea nil. Next base: position 1,845,159 of record NW_017617687.1, on the reverse strand, counting down.
TTGTTATAGTTTGGTGGTATCCATGAAACGGAAAGAGCATAAAGATCAAGAATGAATCAACTCCAGAATAACCCCATTCTCATTAAGCATTGAATGAAACATATATACATCACAAGGATAACAGTTACAGTATAATGATATCGTAAATGGGGAAGATCATGAGTTTGTGGGAGATAATGGCCATAAAACAATAATATTTATAACACTCCCCCTTGGTCATTATTCGTCTAAAATCTTGCTTTCATACAAACCTCCTAGGAAAACCCTTCGGGAAAAACCTAGACAAGAAAAGAGTATAATAAAAAATATATCCATGCCTCATTAAAAACTTCACTAGGAAAACCACGTGGGAAAAAACCTAGTTGAATAAAAGAGTACATGATATATGTAAAAACATATATTGTATTGGTCGCCTCATTAAAAACCTTAACTTAAGAAAACCCTGTGGGAAAAACTTAGTTAAGGGAAAAAGAGTACAACCATAAGCCTTCAGGGCGCAAACTGCATAATCTTCAGGATTTTGGGATTTGTCCATTTAAGAAATTATTTTGAAACTTTTCCCCATTGTCATTACTATATCATACTCATGCCTCGTTAAAAACCACACTAGAAAACCCAATGAGAGAAAACTAGTGAGGAAAAGAGTACATGATATTTATGTATTTATGTGTTGCAAATAGTGCGTACTTCCCGTTGTGTTGCAAATAGTGCGCAACTGTTAGTCTTTTATGACTTAATCTTCAGGATTTTACGTTCAATCTTTCGGATTGATTCGAGTAAATGTATTTCTCGTCTCCCCCTGAAGATAACAATCTTCAAGTTCTACATATATTTCAAAATTTGAAGAGATGGATTGGACAAATCTTCTGGATTGTCACTAGAGTAGTGTACAATAATCTTATGGCTCTTCTAGAACTTATATAACATTTGTGCAACACAAGTGTTATTGTCCACATTTTGAACATTTAGGGAAATTCATTATATAACCAGTTTGGACTTCGCATTGCGGGGATCAAACAAAATAGCCAGTACCCAAGTAGCCTATTAAAACCGTACCATGGTTTCTTACATAAATGTCATGTCTTTGTATCTCGAAGATACCGGAGGATATGTTAATCATTATTCAAGTACTTCATTTGTAGGGGGAGCATTAAATTTTGCTAGCAATTTCATCGCAAATATGTTGCGATTATGGAACTTCTGGTTCTAAAAATGGTGCTCCAACGATAATGAAGTAAGGGACTTCAAGTCCAAATGGTTCCTTATCTGCTTCAAGAGATTATTAGGCAACCTTTGGTTTGATAAAAACATGACACTTATATGCATATAAACATGTGAAAAAACATTTTTAGATGTAGGCTGATTGGTGTATATAAAAAAAATCTTCAAAGAAAAACTTGATCTTCAAGTCGAGATAATACTTATAGCTTTCATAAGATTTTTATTTCAAAAGTCTCAGTCTTTAAACATGAACTGACATTATCAAGCTCTTTATATATTTCATTGATGTTTACACCATCAATCTTGATTGAGAAAATAAATAACAAATAAGTTCATTATCAACCCGTTATCGAGCACACAATGGTACATATTATTCCTTCAATGAGGATATTAACTCCATTCGCAACCCTTTAAAGAGTAAATAATGACACATAATAATACTTAAATAAATCCACATTTCGAGAATTATGAATCCATCTAGGATTTCTCAAAATAAATTTAACTGCATATCTAAATTTATTACTCTGCCAATTGTATTATGTAGCGGAACTTAATGTCATTTACCGTGGGAGAGTATATTTGATTAAAATCAATTAAGGGTTTCTGCGTGAACCCATAGGCTACAAACTCACTTCATATCTTATCACCTTGTTATTCTTACTTCTCTTTCATGCACATACCCATTTGTAACCTTCAGGGTTAACGCTTAATGGTGTATTGTTATAAAGAGAATTTATTCATTTTAGTGAGTCGAGCTATGCCTTAATTGCTCCTTTATATATTAAATAGTCATGGCACTTCTGGTGCCTAACTCTGGATCCAGATTATCATAGAACGAGCAATTTGTAATGGCAATTGTGTTGTTGACAACTATAACCTTTTTGTAAAACTCCCATATTTGTAAAAGTAATGGCAATTTCTAAAACAACCAGATTCTAAACATTTTCCAAAGATATTTTGATCTGGTCGTTCCGCATCCCTAGTATTTACGTTTGTTTGGTTCACCTATAAGTCTTACCAGGGTTTTTCGTCATCTTGACGAACGTCTGCAGGACATAATTATTCAAGCTATTTCAAGAGTGACAATATTTCTTTACTAGATCTAGTATTATGATCCATATCTCTTTCACCGATAGATCTCCAACACTTCTAGTGTCAAGGAGTATCGATAGATATGTTTGGTCTAAGGATATAGGACCTAGTCACTTCTTTTATGATCATTATGATCAATAGATGCATTTGGCACATTATTTGCAAAAATCGCAAATAGATTATCTTTTGAACTTCCAGTTCAATCTAACGAGTACATGGATTTAAATAATGAAGATGTTTTTATTCTTATGAAATTTCTTGGCATTCCAAAAAGCTACGGAGTAGTATATTATCTCCCCCTAATGCCGAGAAACAATCTTCATTAGGAATGCAGTCAACGTACCCAATTATATCTATTGATCCCCTATCATGGGCTTTCGGTATTTAATCAATATACGGGGTTTCTTTGATAGTCCTTTCAGAGGTACATTGTGGTGGTGATATAAAATAGACTGCGCAAATAAAATAACGCAGATAGGGAAATGTTACTTCTGAAACCACGTACTAGGTGAAAAAGGGGGTATAGCAATCCTTGAGAGATTGATTTGTGATATGCATTGAGTTAGACTTGGGTAAAAAGAACTTGACTCATAGTAACGTCATAGCAATCATTCAGGGATTGATGGGATAGGTGGACCATTTTTGGTCAAGAATTTATAGTTAAGGTTCATCCTAAAGGGTGACTCATAGAATTAAAGTCCTTAATTTACCTTCTGGGCAAATAAATATAGAAAAATGAGGGCTATAAACTGAAATATCATATGCCCAAATCTTATGTCAAAGAGTTTCTATAGCAGAAACTAGCACTGTAAACATGTCATAGCCTTTAATTGTTATCACATGCAAGCTAAGGTTTAGCAACGACAGGTACAACCTAACCATATTGAGAATTCATGCTATTGCCTCACTTATAAGTTGTGTGATGAATTTCAATAGCTATGGCCTATAGAAAATCATAAATTGCCAACAAGAGAAATAACAAAATCTCTTATGTGAACATAATCAAGAGATTATAAGCTAAATGTTGTCAATTAAAGAGAAGCACATTCAATATGTGATATAATGTTCCCTTATGTCTTGGACAACAAAAAATCAATTTAGTCATGCACATCATATTTGGTACACACAAGGCATGACATGACAAGAGATATTCTTATTAATTCATAAATTAGAAAAATGAGAGACGTACTGTCCGCCGAAGAATAATGAACAAATGTTTGCTGCCGGGCCCATTCATTCCTATTTTGGGGAGTCAAAAACAGTACTTTTCCAAGAAAGCTCTCATTTTATCTCATAGTTTCATAAAAGTATGAAAATATCACAAAACAACAAGATATACAAGCTGAAAATGGCAAAAATTTTTAGAATTTTTACCTAGATTGCTGAATTTTCTGGGAAAAAATGGTAACACATTTTGACACAAAATTTTATAGATATGTAGTTCAGCAAGTCTAGAACGTACACAAAAATTTTCATGTCAATCCAAGGTCTAGAATTATTTTTTCTAAAACGTTTCCCAACATTGCTCCAGGCAGAAAAATAATTGACAGCACAGTGCCAAAACTTTAATATTTCTGGAATCACCAAAACATATTTTTAACAAAATCTTTTTACAGACATCAAATACCACGAGTTTAGGTTCTCCAGAAAAAATTCCATGCCAAAAGGAGTTCAAGAAGTATTTTTCACGAATTTAATTTTCAAACTGCGCTAGTCAAAATTTTCAAACAGTGATTACTATGTTTAAAAAAAAATCACAACTTGTTTGCTTCAGGCAAACCAACATGATGTGAGTCAATTTTGACTTTCGGAGAGTATCATAGCATTAGAAATAGAAGTTGCAAACTTCATTCATAAGTCATTAGTCACTTTAAAGATCAATCCACATTCAGGGTCTTCTAGGCCTTATTAAAAATAACCCAATGACCAAACACACTTAGCATAATTTTGTCATGTACTACTACTAGAGTACAATACGACCATTGACAATGAGACCCGCATACACCAAATATCCTTCAGGGATTGACTTAGGGTCAATAGATCCTTTTAGATCAAATATCTATAATCGAGTGCTTGGGGCAAGATAACGGGTGACAGATAAAATTAGTGCTCTTGATTTACCTTCTGGGCAAAACTATATTGAAAAAATGCACTATTATTTTGTTCAGATACTCAAATTTGAGATATTCAAGATTCAAAACTGATGCCATATAATTTTATGATAAAAACTAGTACCATCAATATGCATGAATTTGGACAAATAATCATCGACTTCCAAATCAGAATTAAATCAATTTGACATTAGTCATATAACTTGTCATAGTGCTATTATCATATAACTAGCGCTATGAATTCGCCTTCTGGGCAATGCTATGTTTAAAATTCATGTTGTAACCACTTGTTGATCATTACAATCCTACAAGGACTATCGTATAATAAGTATATAAATCAATTGCTTTAATTTTCCATCTGGGCAAAGCTCCCATTAAGATTTATAAATCTTAATATATATGGCCTATTGCAAATAATTATTATGCCACATTTTCTTTTCTGATATACACATAGCCATATTGCATAAGAGAGCAAATTGTGGCACAAAAATAATTGTCATGTAATAATCAGTGCATTCACTGCACAATGTATGCGGTGATCACATCATCAAAAAGAATGCGTCACAACATTATATATTTCAATTAAGCTCTAAAAAAAAACTAGGCATCAACTGGATGGATATGCATATGACATTATCTTAAAAAGTAAGCATAATCAAAATTATCTAAAAAGATAATCATTCACCTAAATTCAAGTAATCTATGCCATTTACCATATTCCAGTTTATAATTTACCATATTCCAGTTTACCTAAATTCAAGAAATTGCATATCCTTCCAGGCCAGTTCGACCTAGAGCAATCTCCATGTGATATAGCTTTGGTCCTAGAGACAAGTCGGCAACGAACACGCCATCCATTAACTCAATGAAAACAACCGACGACAACTCCTATAGAGGGTTGAACTGGCTCGTTTGGCTTCCTGTGTCTCATTAAAAATCTTCTACAGCTATTGTAGTGATGATTGATGGGGGGACGAAATAGAAGCAAGTAGGGCTCCATCCTTTATCGCCACTACTCTTCGCCGGAAGCTATGGATGGTGGAAATCACATAGATTGCCTCTCGGAAATCATCGGCGCATATAATCCAATTTTTGAATGCCTAGCACAGTCTGATCCGATCAAGCAGTGGTTTCAATTTCGATGGATTACCATTATTAGCTGATCAAGATGTTGCGTGGATCGCTATCTGCAACGATGGCATTGAAGGTCCAAGACAAAGCAAAGAACCACTATTTTCGAATTCACATCCGAAGAACTTTTGGTTCACCGAGGATGTAGAACTAAGTGCCGATAACGTGTTATAGTTTGGTGGTATCCATGAAAGGGAAAGAGCATAAAGATCAAGAATGAATCAACTCCAGAATAACCCCCATTCTCATTAAGCATTGAATCAAACATATATACATCACATGGATAACAGTTACAGTATAATGATATCATAAATGGGGAAGATCATGGGTTTGTGGGAGATAATGGCCATACTATTCATTTATAACATGAATCATATATTCTTAGAAATGGAATTATGTGGCTCCATTACTATTACCTTCCACTTCCCAAATGTTGTAAGATATGTAAGCCCCTTTTACATTAATTGTCTTGTCCATCTGATTAAGTCCATTTCTTGAAATACCTTCCTTCCTTTTCTCTATCCCTAGTCTTCCATTCATGACAAAATCAAATCAAGCATTTATTAAGAAAAATTTGTAATGTTGTAATGAAGAAGGGCAATATGATAGAATAATGGTAACCAGAAAACTTGTCTTGCCATTTTGGTTATCGCCCAAGAGGCTAATCTTCAAGGCGACCAAATCGGACCCGTCATCAGCACCGCTCCATACCTTTCCCGTGATCACAGTATTAGCATAACAAAAGCATAAGAACAAAAATCACACGAGTTTGACTTTCACATGAAATGACCTGATTGTTGGTGGGATTTACAATGTATACGGTAGGACCACTTGCCTTCCAGACACCATTGACATAACAACCCATGTTCTTAGGCCCAATTCCGACCTCCCTAAGGAACTCGTCTCCATGCCGGAGATGAAGAAACCTTCTCTGTCTCCGGCCATGGAGTCGAAGAAACCTTCGTCTCTGGCCGGAGCCAAAGAAACCATCTTCATCTCCGGCCAGAGACGAAGGTTTCTTCGTCACGGGCATGGACACATTTTTTTTTTAAGTTTAAATAATTGTTTTTAAAAAATATTTTAAATTTGGGGTGATATGCTAAAAACCTGAAAAACCTGCAAATTGAACTAATTGCATGAAATTATTTAGTTTAGAACCCAATTGCATGTGTTTTGAGTTCAATGACCAAATTGCATTTTGGTGTGTAATTCGATGGCCTATTTGACCGTTCAATCCACCACAATCCATTCAATCCATCAACATAATATCCTACATAAATAAAATATCTACATACAAATCCAATAAGAGCCAATAATGTTAGGCCCTTAACATGAACAAAAACAATGTCGGTGTAATTGTTTCCTGAAATGAATGGTCCATATTATTTTGATTTTAGTATTTTTTTTTATGATTTTCCTTATTAACCCTCTATTATATTATTTTATTCACTTAAATATCCCTGCATTCCGTTACTATAAACTTTAGTAACGGTATATTTCGTTAACTATTTATTATTCTTAACTTACTTTTTAATCTATATAAGAAAGGTCTTAGATTCGAACACATCCCAATAAGAGTTGCCATAATTGTTAAACATATACTACAAATATGTCAAAATGTACTAAAAAATCCAATATAAAATATAACATAAACTTTGATCAAATAATTAGCCCGACTAAATACATAGCATTCATAGTTGAGCGTTAAAGATTATAAATCAGGATATATACAATTACACCTATACTCTAAAACGGTAGGACTATTTTCCAAAGAATTGACAATGTTAACATCCCACTAGCTCCAATTGAACAAGTTTACACATTAATAGAATATATACCCCGGTATTGACCCCTGGGTACGTCCATGCTCTCGTTTACAGACGGGTCGGGGTCAAAGAGTTCGGGTCTCGGTCCACGGATCAAAGCCAAAGATGGCGGGTCAAACCCGCCCAAATCTTTGGCCCATAAATAAGGCCTTTCGCCTCCAAGTTAGGGGTCTTCTTCCACTTTCCTCCCCTACACACTCTATCTCTAGAAAAACTCTCTTCATTGTCTCTAAAAGACATAAGAACAATTTTGAATGAATGGGATTTGGAACTAATTTCTCTTGACTACCTTATTGTTCTTCTTATACAATCTAGGTAAATTAATACTATCATTTTGGCACTGTCGACCCGACAAAAATCTATGTTCCTACCATCAAAGAAAAGGTTTCAGAGTTCTAAAATGAAGGGGGTCAAACCCAAGCACTCAAGCTCTCGGGCTAGTGCCCCAACCACTAGACCACTCTACTTCGTTGTTTATTTTATGCGTCTATTGAAAGTCAAGGGATCCGAGGAAGACCCGAGGCAAAGACCCGAGGTGGTGATGGAGTGCAATGGGGGTTTTGATGGTGGGCGTAATAAGAATAGGTATATGGTTGGGGTGGTGGTGGGGTATGTTGTTGGTGGGGATAATGGTAATGTTGGGAATGTTCATAAGGATCATCATAAAAGTTATAACCACGAGAGGTCATACTTCAAAGGATTAATCTAGCATTAAAAGCACAAAGACATGAGAAAGATTTTGCAACTAAAAGTAGTTGCAAGTTAGTTCATATGAAATTTCAATTCAATACTTAAGAATAGGAGTAAGGCACACAATGTACAAATGAAATAAAAACAAATGTGGAATCACAAGTCAACACCTGGACAAAATGATGGAAAAAACAACACAATGAACTCACAAGGTAGAACAATGGAATACAATGGATAGCAAGTAAAATAAAATGGGCACCTTAAAACTCTTATCGATACACTCACTAGTACAAAACACATCAATAAAATCAAATAATACGCGTCCAAAGTTTATATCTTTAAGTCGCCCTCATCTACTGCCATGACACACTCCACCGCCTAGCCTTCACCTACTGCCACGACACAATCCACTGCCCAAACACCTTCGCATAATTCATCATTGCCGGCGCTACATCCCAATTTTCAATCTTCATCAGGTCCAACGCCATAAACAACCGTGTCTGAGTCTACTGGGCGGCGCCGCGATTCTCGTGTCCAACAAGAAGCGCGATTCGGGTCGGGCCAAGTATCGGCTCATACACGTGGTCCGCACGCACAAGGACGATGACGATAAAGCCTACCACTGCGTTACGAGCAGGAAGATCCGCAAGGGAAAGTCGGAATCAACCTCTAAAAGGACTTAATGGTGATCGCCCGCGAAGCCCTCAAATCCAACATAACCACAATCGGCCCGCTAGTTCTTCCGCCGTTGGAGCAAATCCTCTTCCTCTTCACCCTAATCGACCGGAAAATCTTTATTCCCAAATGGATACCCTACATTCCCGACTTCAAACAGGCATTCGAACACTTCTGCATCAACACCGGCGGTCGCGCCGTCATCAACGATCTCCAGAAGAAACTGCAACTCACGTTGGAGCACGTGGACGCTTCTAAGATGACACTACACCAGTTTGGAAACACACCGTCTACTTCGCTCTGGTATACGAACTCAACTACATTGAATCCAAAGGGAGGATGAAGAAAGGCGACAGGATTTGGCAGATTGCTTTTAGTGGTAGATTCAAATGTAATAGTGCGGTCTGGAAATGCAACCGGAACCTTAATAAACCAACGATGGACATATATATCCTCAAAAATCACAGTCAACAAATGGTCAAATAGGCGAAGGACCAAATCGTGTTAAAATTGCAAAGTTAAGGACTTAATTGGTTAAAATTAAAAGTCGAGGATCAATTTGTGAATTTAGCTATAGTCGAGGGACCATTTTGGGTATTTACTCTTTAAAAAAAAAAAAAATTAGAACACTATAAGCGTCAAAAGCTAAATACTTTGGAAGCCTATATTCAAAGCATTTTAGTAATACGCATCCAAAGTATCTAACTTTGGGCGCGTGTTATTTTTGCTTTCTGTACAAAAACCCTTTCAACCACAGCCCCATCGTCTTCATCATCCTCCATCTTCCTAAACCTAACCACCAAATACCCACAACTTGTTGCCAACGCCGCCGCTCTCCATATCCCCGTCCTCGCACAGCTCCATTGCCGTCGCCGCCCACAACCCCGCCGTGGAGACCATCCTCCATCTCCATAAACCTAACCACCAAATACCCATAGCTGACGCCACTCTCCATCTCCCGTCCTCGCGCAGCTCCATCGCTGCCGCCGTCGTGGGAGTAGCTTCCGCGGTCGCTCCTAGCACAACTTAATCACCGCCGGTTGCCAGAATCCAACGAGCCTGCACTGTCTTGGGAGATCATGGAGGCAAAGGCTCCCTTTTGGGAAGCCCTTCTTTCAGTCGCCATTGTTAGAGGCCAGGTCCCTGCATCTCCACTTTTTCTTCACGGACATTTTCGTTCCTACGCGAGTTTGTTTTCTCAATTTTTGTTTGTTGATTAGAGTTCTGGGAAATCATCAGTGTTGGAAAGCGTTATCAGGAGAGATTTTCTATGTCGTGGATTAGGTAATTATACTTTCAGTTAAGAGAAAATACCAGCGGAAGTCCTCTGAGTTTGGTGGCACCGCCACTTTTAGTCTTTAACTTTTAAATCAATCACTCTTATTCCTCTTACTTTTTGTTTCTAGGCATCTATGGTCCTTCCATTAAACTTGACCATCTAATGCCGTTTTCTCAAGAATAATTCAGTCCTTTCATAATTAATTTATTAATTATTGTGTTTGCTAAGTCATAGCGAGATATTCTGATGTCGTTTTGGCACAACCTTCATACCAGCTTTTGTACGTCATTTTGATTCACGAGCTGGTTTAGTACACGTTCATAGTTGAGGAAACCATTGTTTGACTATTCTGATGTGAAAATTAAACATAATAATTAATAAATTAATTATGAAAGGACTTAATTATCTTTTAGAAAACAGCATTAGATGGTCAAGTTTAACGAAAGGACCATAGATGGCTAGAAACAAAAGTAAGAGGACTAAAAGTGGTTGATTTAAAAGTTGAGGATTAAAATTGGCAGTGCCACTAAAGTTTGGAACCGTTGGTAGGAAAACAAATAATAATCAAATAAAATTGACTATTATTTTCTGGAAAGAAGGGAAGAAAAGATGAAGAAATTTGGTTCGTGTTTGGTGTTGGAATTTTGCAAGAGTCGAGTGAGCACTCTTTCCTTAAAACCTTATTTGCCACCTCCCAAAGATGCTAGGAGCGTTGTGGCCTAGGCTTCCCAGGATAAAACTTGCTATGATCCAATGTTTGAGCATTCAAACAAAGAATCCGGCGAGCAAGAGAATGTCTATGAACACAGTATAGCTAAAGAAAGAGTATAAGCAGAATTTTGAGGCTAGAAAAGCAAAGTTTCGTGTAGTGTGCTTGTTGTTCTTTTTGTGTGTAAAACTGCTTCTCACTGCCCTCTCTTATATAGGGATCAAGGAGTTAAATAGCTTTAATTTTGGCATTAAAAAGCACCCCCACAACTCTTGTAACAGCAACCACTACCTTGAGTTTTAATTCAAAATTAAAATGGGAATTAATTCCAAAGAATTAACTCCGTAACAGCTGAATTAAAACCCCAACAGTCACGGAAGGAGCTTCATTTTAGCCACAAAAAGGCCAAACTTTCGGGCACCAGGCCGAAACTCGCAAGTTTCGGCCAAGGCCTCAGGTGGCCGAAACCTCGTGGCTCTCTGTGTTGGAAAAATGGTACCAAAGTTTGGCATAACTTAGCACATTCGTGCCCCCAGGTGCCAGCGCGCATGAGCTCAGGCTTGAATTAAGCCTTTTGCAATCTCTGCTAGTTGGAATTTGATTTGCACACCCCCCCCCCCCCCCCCCCGCAAAAAAGCCTCTATGCTATACAATTCTACAAGCTTCAAAAGAGCTCTTGTATATAAGGGGGGAAAATCTTCATTCCAAAGCAATGTGGGACAAAAGCCACTTTTTTCCCTTCACTTTCCAACTCAAATGGGTCTACTTTGAGAATCAATATCTCATTCACCCATTATCCGTTTTGAGCGTACAATATATCGATCTCTTCGCCTCACTACGAAGAATCCGAATCCACTTTAACCCGACCCAAATCGGAAGTGGACCCCACTGATAATTGTACCACAAAATAGCCACTTAACATGTCGTTTTATGCCATTTAACATGCCGTTTTATGCCATTTTAAGCTATTTTTCCAACAGTCAGAGGAACTCCGCCTGTATTTACTCTTTCAGTCAATTATGCTCCGCCAATCTGTATGTGATGAGTTCGACTATTCAGTTCAGAAAATGATAGAACATTTAGTTCAATTGTGAATTTGTGATGCACACTAGGATGCTGAATATTGAGGTCAAGCTTAAGAGCATTCCATGCAAGCCTGATTGCACCATTGCCTAAGGAGAGGTGGCTCCTGTTATAATGTGCAATGCTCTGTGAATACTATTGAGTTACTCATATTAGAAATTATTTAGTACTAGCTAGGCTATTTATATTTTATGATTTAATCCAATATCTTGTGGCTTCAACCTACTACTTCTTAACACTTTTGGGATTGCTTATACCAAATACGCAATTTATCTTAGATTCTTAGCCATAGGTAAAAAGTAAGCTACAATATATTTCATTTTCAGCAAATTGCAATAAAAACTTATTTTAGTAATAATTTATGCAAACAAGTTATTGAAATTTGAAATGACTTAATAGAAACTGAAGCTATTAGCCCAAGTTGTTCCTCCTAGCTCTATTTGGGTTATCAATTGTAGTGATTTCAAATTAGCTTCTTCTTTTTTTTAAATATATATAATTATGAGTAACATTTTGTGAAGAAGGAAAATTATAGCATTGGCCACAGATCATTAAGCTTGTTGAGCACTTGTTTTTTCAGTGAATGCTCATCATTGTAATGTTCAATGTTGTTGAAGTAAATCTCCATAGAAATGCCAATTGTGAGCCATGGCTTTCCTAGTATGCCAAGTTATATGTCCCCTGGGGTTCTTGTACAGCAATGGAGTTTGGACAGTTTCTTGTTGGAATTTGATGAGCTATGGAGCATCACGTTAAGGAAGAAAGAAAAATTTTGGTTGATTGAAAGCTCCAAAGTTTTACAGAGATCAGCATAGTGTTTTTGTTACATAAAAAAAAAAGGAAAAACAAAGCTTTTAAACTAAACTGCTGGGAAAGGCAGTTATAACTAACTGATGCTAAAGGACACAAATGCCCTTAAAGCTATGAGAGAACTCAAGTTGTTATGCCGTGTGCATCTGCTATGCTCGTCACACCCCCCTACCCCCACCCCCCGGTAAGATGGAGCATGAAGATCCTGAAGGCCCAGCTTAGCATGAAAAATATCAAACAAAGGGATAGGCAAAACCTTAGTGAATCCATCTGCTAGTTGTTTATTTGAAGGAATGCTCACTAGTTTCACCACTCCTTCTTGCACCTTTTGCCTCACTACATGGCAATCAATGTCAATGTGCATAGTACGTTCATGGAACACATAATTTTCCCCTATAGCCACAGCTGAGTTGTTATCACAAAATAGAGCAATGGGATTTTTGTTTTCTGTTTTCAAATCTACCAACAAGTAGAACAGCCACTGAAGCTCATAGACAGTGGAAGCCAAAGCCCTATATTTTGCTTCAGATGAGGAACTGGACATAATGGCTTACTTCTTAGTCTTCCAAGATATAAGGGACTCCACAAGGTAAATACAGTAGCCTGCAATGGACTTCATAGTTTAAGGCTGGATTTTGAGGAATAGAAGATTCCTTTTCCAGTAGAACCTTTGAGATATCTCAGTATTCTATGTGCTGCTGCTAAATGTGAGTCTCTTGGCTTATTAATTAACAAACTGGCTGAGCTGCTGAGCACTGTAAGAAATGTCAGGCCTTGTGTTGGTCAAATAGAGTAGCTTCCCAACTAACCTTCTAAAGATTTTAGGATTGTCTAGTAGTGTGCCTTCAGTATTGTTGAGTCTTGAGCCTGGAGTGCAGGGAGTTTTAGCAGGTTTAGCATCTAAGAAACCATTTTCCTTCAAGATTTACAAAGTATACTTCCTTTGATAGAGACTAATGCCATTAAGATTCCTGAACACTTCAATTCCCAGAAAATAATTCAGGTTGCCAATATCTTTAATTTTGAAGGATGTATCTAGCATATGCTTTAATCCTTTGATCTGATCAGGATCTGTACCTGCCACCAATATATCATCAACATACACAAGTAATGCAACAAAAGAACTGTCTGAAGTTTTGGTGAACAAAGATGGATCAGCTATGGACTGTTGAAAACCTTGAGCTTGCAAAGCTTTTGTTAACTTTACATTCCATTGCATGCTAGCCTGTTTTAAACCACATAGGGATCTTAACAGTTTACACACTTGATTGGGACTATCACTTTTAAAACCTGGGGCAAGACCATATAAACTTCGTCATTCAAGTCACCATGTAGAAAGGCGTTGTTGATGTCAAGCTGCTGAATATCCCAGCCCTTTGCAACAGCCACAGCTAGGAAGGTTTTAATGGTTATCGTTCTTGCTACAGGAGAAAAAGTGTCAATGTAATCAACTCCTGACTGTTGAGTGTATCCATTAGCAACTAACCTGGCTTTATATCTTTCTATGGTTCCATCTGCCTTATGCTTTACTTTGTATACCCATCTACAACCAATAGGTGATTTTCCCTTAGGGAGATCTATTAGAGCCGATGTGTTGTTCTATATCAAGGCATCAATTTCATATTGCATGGCCTCTTTCAACTCATTATGTTGTACTGCTTCATGATAAGATTGTGGTTCATGTGTTGAAGTAATAGATGAAACATAGGATTTTTTTGTTAGGGGGCAAGTTCTCACAGGAAATGAAATTCTATATGGGATGAGGAGAGGATCTCGAAGTGGATTATCTCCCACCATGGAATGGCAATAGTAGTCACTTAGTTTAGAAAGAATAGCTCTTCCTTGCTGACCTTCTAGGTTCTGGTTGACTATCATGTTGTTGTGGAACATTGATGTCTATGTGAAGGGCATTTGGCATGTTATTGTATGGTTCATCTCTATCAGTGGCTGCCTGATGAATTGGCTCAGCATTATAGTCAAAATTTCTGTCATGACAATTCTCATTCTCATCTGTTCTTCTGTTAATGGCATCTGTCATAACTCTAGTATTTTCATTTCTTCTCATGGTCTGCCAGGAAGTTGTCTATGCATCAGCAGAAATAGGAATCATGGGAAGGGATGGATTGAGCTCATCATTATCACAAAAGTAGTTTTATCATCAAGATCATATAAGATAAAACCTTTCACATTGGCTAGAAATCCCAGAAAAAAACATTTCCTTGCTCTTGACTGCATTTTATTTCTTCACTGTGAAACAGTAGTACCAAAACTCAAACAGCCAAAAATTCTAAGTTGGCCATAATCTATATTTTTCCCTGTTAACACCTTGGAAGGAGTATTTCCATTAAGCACCTCAGTGGGCAGCCTGTTAATAAGATAAGAGACATATAGAACACAATGGTCCCAGAATTCCATAGGCAAATCAGATAGAAATCTCAAAGCCCTAAGCCACATTTAGGATATGTTGATGCTTCCTTTCTGCTACCCCATTTTGCTGGGGTGTGTAAACACAGGATTTCTGATGGACAATTCCCTTCTCATTATAAAAGGAATGCATAGGAACTCAGTTCCATTATCAGTTCTCACAGTTTTGATCTTAGCAGAAAATTGAGTGCACACAAAATTGTAGAAATTCTGGAAAATAGACTTAACTTCTTACTTACTTTTCATCATATGCAACCAAGTAAATCTACTGTGATCATCAATGAAGAGATGCCACAGCAAAGGGCCCCATACATCCATATGTATTAGCTCAAAACAATGATCAGTTCTGGAAATGCTAACTGGGAAGGTGGACCTTTTGTGTTTAGCAAAATGACAGGCATCACATACAAAATCACAAAGTTTCTTATTAGAATCAACCTTTATTCCATTCAACATAGGAATTTTATTGCTAGGATAGTGTCATAATCTATTGTGCCAAAGTTCCATAGTGAAACTGTTACATTGAACATTATTCTCAGTCATTGACTGGCTTCTTCTTGGCAGGAGGATCAGTAATTAGGTATAGACCATTCCTCTCACTAGCAAAACCAGCCATTGTTCCAAGATGTCCCTGGACAGTTCAAGAATCAGCTTCTATCACAAGTTTGCATCCGGACTGCTTGGTTAATTTGCTAGCAGAAATAATACTGAAGGCAAAGGATGAAATATACAACACATTTGTCAACAATATGTCCTTGTCAAGCCTGATTTTCCCTATATGTGTCACATTTATAGTTTCACCATTTGGTAATTTAACAGATAATCCCTGAACCTCAGAACATTGTTCAAAATAGTCCAATGAACAAATTATATGGTCTATTGCCCCTGAGTCCAGTATCCATGCTATATGTGAATTGTGAACAATATTAACAAGGATGTCATGATTAAAAATACCGTCATCATGCACTTCTGCAGAGCTTTTGAAGTCTAATCTGATCCCAGGGGTGGTGACTGTCACAGCCATAGAGCATTGCTGTAACACCTCTAAAATTTAAAACTTTGAATACTTATGAAATAAAGGCAATACTATCATTAATCCCGAAACAGAGCATTACTAAACATAAGTGGTTGGGGAGTTATGCCACATCTGAGCTGGGAACTCAGATGCACAGGCTACACTATCTAAATATCCTCAAAACAGTGTCATTACATCATCATGGCATGCAAGCCGATAAGGAAACTAACTATCTAAGCCTCGGGTCCTCTAGCACGCTCCGGAGCTACTCATCTGTGCCTGAAAGCCAAATATATCTGTTCAGCGAATAATTCTGGTAACCCACTCCAACGCGTTAAAATACAATATAGGTAGATGTAACACCCCGTGTTACGGCCTTCAATCCCGGATTAATTGTTTAATTAATCCCGTTAATAATAATTAAATATGATTTAATCCGGTTAGGTTTCCCTTTAATTAATTAATAAGGTCCACCATGAACCGTGGACCCTTGCCTAAATTAGATTCTTAAGCCTATTAGGAATAAAGGAAGTAGGCCTTTTGCTATTCAGATTATGATTAGGATTCTCTTTAATTAATTAATATGGTCCACTATGGACCATGGACCCTTATCCCTAAAACAGTGTCATTACATCATCATGGCATGCAGGCCGATCAGGAAACTAACTATCTAAGCCTCGGGTCCTCTAGCACGCTCCGGAGCTACTCATCTGTGCGTGAAAGCCAAATATATCTGTTCAGCGAATAATGCTGGTAACCCACTCCAACGCATTAAAATACAATATAGGTAGATATATATATATACATATATATATATATATATATATATATATATATATATATATATATATATATATATATATATATATATATATATATATATACATGAAAACCATTTTGAAGCCGGAAGATATATATACTTAGGAGACTCTAATTTAAAACCGATAATAGACTCAACAAATAAGGGTAGGCATGCACATTCATCAGTTATAATCACGCATATAAGATACTAGCATGCTCCCTAAGGTCACGAGATTATACCACATCAAACATATCAGTATTCAATCATTATCTCAACACACAAGCACACTATGGTGGTGCCGCAGGACCAATCGCATGCCCATACATGAGGGTCAACGCATATAGCGCTAACACGGCCCTGAAGCACCCTGCCTCGTAACGCAGCATGATGGGGTTGATCGCAACCATCCGATGAACCGCAGCTCATTTATAACGTTTGATCGCAACTAAACGTTGGACCGCAGCCCAAATAGTGTGTATTTCTGATCGCAACCAGATTATGAACCGCAACTCATTTATAATGTTTGATCGCAACCAAGTGGTGGACCGCAACCCTATATATATTTATATACCTGACCAATCGCAACCAGCCTGGTTAACAACCGATGGTTCTCAACCCATCCAACTGCCCGTATAACCAATTGATCGCAACCAATTGGGGTATCATGCACACATAACACATAGCAAGCACATGCAACCCACATTAGCACATAGGGATGGGGAAAACGTGTATATAAAACTTATGCGTGGTCAACCAAATACTAAGAATATTCCTAAGGGGTTCATACATCTTTCACATAGGCCAACGGGTTACCAATTCAACTAGCATGCAATACATAAGACTCTTTTATCCTACGAACGGTACCCGATACATCAAACTAGACTTAGGCACGACAAACGGGGTCCAATGGGACACCACGGAACACAGGAAAATATCAAACGGGGAAAACCACAAAGTCCACACTAGGAAAACCAGCGGGTGGTCCTCCACCCGCCGGCGGCACGCATAAGGCAGCGAGTGCCCGGCAGGCAGTCGCTTGCCCGCCGGCTGCCCGTTGGTTTCGTAAGGTGGCGGGTTCCCCTACCCCCACTTACCCCCCACTGACTCTTCCGTAATAAATTGGTCCCGGGATCATTCATGGAACCCGAAACCATGTCTAGACACATTTAAACACAAACGATAACACCACGTAATCAAGTAATGGGTTAAAACCAAGAATCACATTAAATACATCCTAACATGACTTCTAAAGGTAAACAAGACTCAATACCCGAACCTGCAAAATCTCACCCAAATATACCAAGAACATCACAATACGAAATCCTCGATTTAACCTAGGGCTCTAATCATATTTAAAGCACAAGATCATAATTTTTCTTTAAAATCAAGAACATCAAGATTATCAAGATCAAAACACAATTATCAAGATCCTCTCATAATCATCAAGATTATCAAGATCAATGTGACACCCCGAAATCCAAATTCGGTTAAGGGATTAATTAAGTAATTACTCCTATTTCAATTTGTAATTTAATTCCTTAAATTCCTGAAATTCAATAGTCGGGGACTAGTAATTGACTAGTCAACCCCATAGTCAAAGTTGTACCTTGAGCTTTGTAAGGAGTTCCCTTGTTCCTTACACCTTTCCATGTTAGTAAGGGTATGCTTGACCTTTCACCTTGTGTTAGTATTATAACCTAACCTAGTAAGAACATCCTCATTTCTATCCTTACACTTTCCAAAATCCTAGCTCCACCTTCTCTCTAAAAAGGTGGGTAGCTTTTCTTCCAAGCCAAGTTGAAGCTCTGTCAAGACTTCAAGAGTTGTCTCCAAGATTCTAGCTTTCATACATTTGGGCATATAAGAGGGTAAGATCCATGTTCAACTTGTCTTTTTAGTATTTTCTTAGGTGTCTTTTCTTAAAGATAAAATCTTTATGATCTTTTGGTATGTTCTTGAAGTGGGTTTGGAATGTGAGCTTTGATAGGAGCTTGGTGTGGTGTTAAGTGATGGTTTTTGGTCTACAAGAGGTAACCCATGCTCTACAAAATCTATTTTGCTTACCTATATGAATATTTCTTGGATTCTACATGTGTTTTGCTATGAAATGTGAGTGTTTATGCATTGTTTTGTGAAAATGCATATCTAGAGCTTGTGTTTAGGGTTCTTGTATGCCATTGCTTGGCTATTCCTTTGATTCAAGTCATTTTGTTGTGTTTGGTGAGATTTGACATGTTTTGGACTTGAAATTGAGCTTGGTGTTGAAAATCCACGAAGGGATTATTTTTGTACAGGTGGTGTACTCACGGGCGGAACGGCGAGCAGTGGCCTACCCGCTGCCCCACCCGCGGAGAACGTGGTTGGCTGGGTGGGGGTCCACCCGTGGGCCCACCTGTGGGGTACATATGTTGGTTGTGCGGGGATTTGATCCCCGTGATTCTTTTGACTCGGTATTTGGTCTTTTGACTTCCCGATGTTCTTTTGTGGAACTATTTGAGCGTCTTCTTGATGTTTCATATGTCTAGAATTATATGGTAGGAATCCATGTAGGTTTTGGTGTCTTGAATCGTGCTAAGTGTTCAACATTGTGATTCGTTGAACCGTGATGAGTCTTGTGTGTTCTTCGGAACTACGTTTGGTTTACCCGTTTGATAAGCATGCTAGTTCGGTGTTTAAATGCTAGCGTGTGTGTTGTTTGTACCTTCTTATTGGTTGATGATAACTTATGTTATTCATCATTGTTGTTGTTGGGCTGTAACCCATTCCTTGATTGAGTATGGTTTCATATCTTCGTTGTGATCCGTTGATTGATTCCTGTTGTGGTGTGATGCGTGTGTGGCTTTACATGGATTGCACAATTAGTGGTATGGGACACTAGTCACCAAGGTATTGCAGTGGTCCTCATAGTGGCCATGACGTAATTATGGAGTTGTGACCTGTGTGTCAGGTTCACGTATTTTGGGAGAGGCATGTGTTTCCGTGTGTGTGAACGGTACCCTCGTGTACTATGAAATCGGTGGTTTTGTTGGCGGTCGTTGGCGGATGGGGACGACAGTACTCGGAGGGAAAAGGTTGGACTTGGTGTACAGGGGTCCTGGAGGTAATGGTTGGAAGAAGATATAAGGTTGGGGGTAACCATAACGTTGGAACCGGGCATAAGGAAGGCATATCAACTCGTGATGGGTGATATCACGAGGGCTTGTGTAGCCGTTGTTGTGAGTTCTCATCTTGTGACGTGTGTAGTCACAAAGGCATGTGTTGCCGTTTGTTGTGTCTTATTCCTTTGAGTTATGCATGTCGGGTACTAATCGATTGTGTGATGATAGATTATACCTTGAGACTTCTTGTGAGTCGTTGTTGTTCTTTGTAGTCTTGGGATGTTCCCGTGTTCTTGTTGAGAGTGTTTTAGTCTTGTGTTGACTATTACTCTTGGTTTTGGACTTACAACTTATATCTTATCTATGTATGATATTTCACATGTATTGGTGGGTTACCAGCATTATTCGCTGACCGGGTGTCGTCCCATGTTTTATATGCTTCTTTCAGGTGATGCTTAGACGAGTGCGCAGTCTAGTGCCAGCTAGTATAGCTCCCCTTTTATGTTTTGTGGCCTGTGAGCCAATCTAGACTTAGTACTCTGTTGGATGGTTGTAGATTTTAAACAACGCAGATTTAGCCTGTGCGTTCACCCTTGGGTGAGCGTGGCATAGCACCCCGTTTCCTTGTTTTATATATATCTTCTCTTTCAGTCTTCCACTGTGTTTGGTGTTATGGTTTAAGTTATCTGCATGTTTTAAGGCTTAAAATAGCATGGTTTTAGGGGGTGTTACAATCAACACATAAGATCATCTCATAAACATCATGATTATATCATAATCATCATAAAAGCCTTATCAAGACACAAGCATAGAATTGCATATCAAAGGAGCCAATGAAGAAGATTATAGCAAGGAAAATAGGTTTTGTTGAGACATGGTTTACCTCTTAGCCTTAATTAGAATACTTGGCTACTAAGGTTCTTTACTCTAAGATCTCCTCTTCTTGATTTCTCCTACGTTTGGTGATAGGGGAATTCTTGTCTGGTGGAATCTATTGTGGTGTGAATTCTAGGTGCCTCCTATGTCCTTATATATATCTCTAAGAGTCCTAATTAGGGTCTGAATGGTAGGGACTTACTAATTCTATTCCTCATAGGACTAAAGGTTGTTTTAGGGATAAGGGTCCATGATTTATGGTGGACCCTTCCTAATTAATTAAGGGAGTTTAATTCTCTTTTAAGGGTGAGTAATCAAATAATTAGTTTGGGTTAGAGGCCGTGTCACGGGGTGTTACAATTACTCTTGGTGAAATATTCGTTAATAGTCATTTTTCCTTGAACACTCTTAAAAATTTCATTTTGGATTTCAGAAATCTTGTGATGATCAGACTGTGAGTACCTCTTTTGTAGCAAGCTCCATATATCTGATGCATTGTTAAGGTACATCACGCTTTCTGCAATGTTAGGGTTCATAGATTTCAGCATCCATGAACACACGATCTGATTGCACCTCTTCCATGATGCAAGCTTCGAATCACCAACTTCTTGACATAGAACAGTTCCGTCGAAAAAATCAAACTTGTTCTTCACTTCTAACGCAATTCTCATGGATCTGCTCCATGATGCGTAGTTAATCTCGGATACGGATGGCGAAACAAGCTTGTCTTGCTCGCCGGATTCCTTGTTTGAGTGCTCAAACATTGAATCACTAGCAAGTTTTATCCTGGCAAGCGTAGGTGTAACACCCCAGATTTTCAAGAACATTTAAAACTTATATAACAAGGATAACATCTCACTAAATCCCAAAGTATCACATAAGTGTACGGGGTGCTATGCCAGACCTGGGCTAGAGAACCCGGGTGCACAGGCTATCTAACTAATATTCTCCGAAATGTAAATGCATAACATGGCACGCAGGCCGAAAGGGAAACTACTCTACTTCTACGCTCCAGTCTAGCGCGCTCCGGTGCTCTAATCCTCTGTGCCTGAAAGCCAAATATATCTGTTCAGCGAGAGATGCTGGTAACCCACTCCAACGCGTTGAAATACAATACATATAGATATATATATATATATATAGATATACGAAAACCATTTTGAACATGAAGATATATCCTACGAACTCTATCTTTTGAAACCGGGAATGACTCGACAGATAAGGCTAGACACAAGCAACAGTTATAACAAGCGTATACAATCCACAACAGGCAAGACAGATAAAGCTGAGCGCAATTAATAATCATAACCCAACATAAACAATCCCCAGCATAAATCCCATAGTCACATCCCCCAAGATACTCATAATCACAACTCATCCATATCTCATCACATAGCACACTTTATTGGCGCATCAGGACCAATCGCATGCCCATACATGAGGGTCAGCGCATATAGCTCTGACACGGCCCCGCAACACCCGTCCCCGTATCGCATCACGGAGGGGTCGATCGCAACCGACCGATGAACCGCAGCACATCATAATGTTTGATCGCAACCAAACAGTGGACCGCAGCCCAAGAGAATGTCATCTGACCGCAGCCAGGAAATATGAACCGCAGCTCATGTAGAAACGTTTGATCGCAACCAAACGGTGGACCGCAGCCCGGGAGTGTAAATCTGACCGCAGCCAGCTTCTGAACCGCAGCTCAGGAATAACCAATCCGATCGCAACCGAATTGGGGTATCATGCACACATAACATATAGCAAGCACATGCAACCCACATTAACACATTGGGAAGGGGGAGAAAACGTATAACAAAATCTATGCGTGATCCTTCACATACTAAGAATGGTCTTAAGGGGTTCATATTTCTTCCACCTAGGTCAACGGGATACCGATTCAACTAGCATGCAATATATAAGACTCATAAACCTACGAACGGTACCCGAAACATCAAACTAGACACGGCACGATGAACGGAGTCCGTTGGGACACCACGGGGATCGGGGAAACATCAAACGGGGAAGCCAGGGTCCCGAATGGGGGAGATTTCCAGCACGTAGCCGATGGGTGGGGGGCCACCCGCCGGCTGCCCGCCGGTAAACACTGTTCCGGGCAGCGGGTCGCCGGCGGGCTGCTGCCCGCTGCCGGAGACGCCCCTTCCGGCCGCGGGTAGGTGGCGGGTACCCCCCCACCTACCCCCCACTGACTCTTTATACACAAAACGCCCCGAGAACCATTGTGGAACCCAAAACCATGCTTAGACACTTTACAACGCCATTAACGATCAACACGTAGACAATTAACGGATCAAATACGAGAAACGTACGGCACATAACCTATCATGCTTTTCTAAACATAATTGACACCCAAACATGCGATTTCCCCACCCGATACACCAGGAATAATATTATACGATACAACCTAGGGTTCTAATCACTTTTATACCAACAAGAATACGACTCGTCTTCTAATTACAAGATTCGGTACAAATAACACATAAGCATCAAGAACCCCATACAATTATCAAGAACAACATATAATCATAAAGAACTCCACATAATCGTTAAGAACACCGTAATTATCAAGAATCTCCCGATATGAAGATCACCCATGGAATTATCCCATCAATCATCAATAATAACATCACAAATATTCAATACACAATAATATGGGGAAATCCTATGGGGGAAATCATAGCTATGAAAATAGGTTTTGTTGAGACATGGGTTACCTCTTAGCCTTAATTAATTCCTTGGCTATGAAGGGTCTTTCTTTAAGCTTTCTTGCTTTCTTGATTTCTTCTAAGGGGATTCTTAGAGCTCTTTTGGGGTGGTGGGGCGTTATTCTTGTGGGAGTTCTAGGTGCCTTCTAGGTTCCCTATTTATATATCTAAGGGTCTTATTTAGGGTCTAATCCTTCTACGACTAGGGGTTGGGTTTGGGGATGAGGGCCCATGGACTATGGTGGGCCTTTTTCCCTAATTAATTATTATAATTTATTCTTTCTCTTGGGCTATGGGTTAATTAATTAATTGGTTTTAGGGGCCGTAACACGGGGTGTTACACTAGGCCAAAATGTTCCTAGCATCTTTGGGAGGTGGCAAATAAGGTTTTAAGGAAAGAGTGCTCACTCAACTCTTGCAAAAACCCAACACCAAACACTAGCCAATTTTCTTCATCCTTTCTTCCCTTCTTTCCAGAAAATAATAGTCAATTTTTTATTTGATTATTATTTGTTTTTCTACCAACGATACCTACAATCTTAAAACCTTATACCTTGTTTTCCCGTTGGTTGTTTTTCTCGAATTTCCTTGAAGAAATGGAGAACCCGGAGTTGCCAATCGTTAACAATGGGGAAGAAAATGTTGTTGAGAACAGCAATGGAGGAAGTGGCAACAATGTTGCTAATTCCCAAGCTACACCAGTGAACGTTGGTTCACAAGATGGGGGGAGCACTGAGGGATATATTCCCATGTCTCGGGTACCTTCGGTACCGAGTGGTTCGGCTGAAAAGCCGGAGAAGTTCACCGGTGTTGGTTCGAACTTCAAGAGGTGGCAACAGAAAATGTTATTCTACCTAGAAACTCTCGGCTTGGCGAGGTTCTTGTCCGAGAAGGTTCCCGAGTTGAAGGAACAAGATGCACAATCCGTGATGGCAGTTGGCTATTGGAAGGATTCAGACTTCCTTTGCCGAAACTACATCCTGAATGGATTGTGTGACACGCTATATGATGTATATCGAAAGATAAGCACATCAAAAGCGTTGTGGGAAGCTTTGGATCATAAATACCGAAGTGAGGATGCCGGCTCAAAGAAATTTGTGGTTGGCCGATTCCTCGACTTCAAAATGGTTGATTCAAAAACTGTGCTAAGTCAGGTAGAAGATTTGCAATTAATCTTCGATGAGATCCGTGACGAGGGCATGGTTCTAAGTGAAGCCTTCCAAGTAGGATCTGTGATCCATTTGTTGCCTCCAGGTTGGAAGGACTTCAAGAACTACCTTAAGCATAAGCGAAAGGAGATGAATCTGGAGGACCTGATCCAGCGACTCAGGATTGAGGAAGGGAACAGGACGAATGATAGGAAAGTTCATATCGTTGTTGGCGCTAAGGCCAACGTTGTGGAACACAGTAAGAGCTCCAAGAGGAACAAGAAGGACAAGCGAAAGCTAGGTCCGAAAGGTGGCGTTACCAAGAACAAGTTTCCTGGTGAATGCTACAATTGTGGCAAGCATGGCCACAGAGCATCTGAATGCAAGGCTCCAAGGAAAAAGAACAAGAGTTCTAAAGCCAATGTTGTTGGAGATAGCAGTCAGAAGGAGGTCGAGATTAGCCTTTCGGCTATGGTGACCGAAGTGAACCTCGTGGGCTCAAACCCTCGTGAATGGTTCATTGATACCGGTGCAACCAGGCACTTGTGTTGCAACCGAGAGATGTTCAACACCTTTGAGACCGTTGAGGGTGAAAAGGTGTGGATGGGAAACTCTGCTCAGTCTGCTGTGGAAGGCATGGGCAAGGTGGTTCTGAAGATGACTTCCGGGAAGGAACTGATGTTGAACAACGTGCTGTATGTTCCTGAGCTAAGGAAGAATCTTGTGTCTGGCTCTCTGTTGAACAAGCATGGCTTTCGCATGGTGTTCGAGTCAGACAAATTAGTTTTGTCCAAGTTAGGAATGTTTGTTGGTAAAGGATATGTAACTGATAGGCTCTTTAAGCTCAGTGTAATTCCTGTTATCAATAAAAGCAAAGTTAATTATGTTTACTTGCTTGAGTCTTCCAATTTATGGAATGGTAGACTAGGTCATGTTAATTTTAATTCTATGCGTAGATTAATTAGCATGGACCATATTCCTAACTTTAAAATTGGCACAAATAATAAGTGTGAAACTTGTGTTGAGGCAAAACTAACCGAAGTACATACCTTTCAAATCGGTTGAAAGGGAAACTGAACCAATAGAATTAATCCATAGTGATTTGTGCGATTTTAGATCGATACAAATGAGAGGTGGTAATAAGTATTTTATCACATTTATCGACGATAGCACACGATACTGCTATGTGTATTCTCTTGGGCTATGGGTTAATTAATTAATTGGTTTTAGGGGCCGTAACACGGGGTGTTACACTCTCCCCCCCCCCCCCCCTTAACCGGAAGCTTCGTCCCCGATGCTTGGTCCTTGCCGAGTGACTTTTTTTTTTTTTTTAGTTACCTGGTGTGAAAAGTTCGGGGTAGCGTTCCCTCATTGTGTCTTTGAGCTCCCACGTTGCTTCCTCGGTCCCATGGTTGGTCCAGAGGACTTTCACCATTTCTATGGCTCGGCGACGGGTGTTTCTTGTCTTGGTGTCCAGGATCCTCACGGGTCTTTCTTCGTATACTAGTGACTCGTCGAGGTTTACGACCTCGGGTTGAAGCACGTGGCTTGGGTCGTGTATGTATTTCTTTAGCTGGGATATGTGGAATACGTTGTGTACTTGTTCTAGTTCAACGGGTAGGGCGAGGCGATAGGCTAGGTTCCCAACTTTTTCTATGATTTCATAGGGGCCGATAAATCGAGGGCTGAGCTTTCCTTTCCTTCCGAATCTCATCACCCCTCGTGTGGGCGAGATTCTCAACCAGACCTTGTCCCCGGTGTTGAACTCGGCTTGTTTCCTCTTTAGGTCGGCATAGGACTTCTGGCGGTCCTGGGCAGCCTTCATCCTTTCCCGGATGTACTTGACCTTAGTGATTGTATCTTGTAGGTGTTGGGGCCCTAGTGTTATTGGGTCGACCATGTCTTCCCAACATAAGGGGGTTCTGCATTTTTGTCCGTATAGAGCTTCGTAGGGTGCCATACGAATGCTCGCGTGGTAGCTGTTGTTGTATGAGAATTCAATCAGGTCTAGGTGTTCCTCCCATGTCCCTTGAAAGTCTAACACGCAGGCTCTTAGCATGTCTTCGAGAGTCTGAATGGTCCTTTCGGTTTGGCCGTCCGTGGTGGGGTGGAAAGCAGTGCTTAGTTTTAGTTATGTCCCCAAGGCTAATTGCAGTGATTTCAAGAATTGTGAGAGGAACCTGGAGTCTCTATCGGATACGATGTTTCGGGGAACTCCGTGATACTTCACTACTTGGCTCAAGTAGGCTTGGGCTAGTTGTGTCATTGTCCACGTTTCCTTCATGGTGATGAATCGCGCCGTTTTGGTTAGTCGGTCCACTATGACCCAAATCTTATCTTTGCCGGTCTTCGTTGGGGGTAGTCCTCCGACGAAATCCATGGATATGGAATCCCACTTTCCTTGTGGTACCTCAAGGGGTTGTACGAGTCCCTTGGGTTTTCACCGTTCGGCCTTTACCCTTTGGCAATTCAGACACTTGGCCACGAAATCCGCGATTTCCTTTTTCATGTTGGGCCACCAAAACAAACTTTTTACATCTTGGTATAGCTTGTTACCCCCTGGGTGAACTGAGTATGGGGAGTTGTGTCCTTCCTCCAAGATTTGTTGTTTCAAGTGGGGGTGCGTTGAGGGCACGCACTACCTACCTTGGTAACGGAGACTGCCGTCTTCGTGTATTTTGAAGGGTCCTTCATTCCCCTGGGTTAGGTCGACGCGGATTTTATCTAGTTCCGGATCCTGCTGTTGCCCTATTTTTATTTCCTCGAAGAGCGTAGGTATGACTCGTGTGTTGAACAAGTGGATGTCGGGGTGGTTTTGATCTTGCTTTATTATTTCCAAATTCAGTCTTTGGAAGTCCCTGTACAATTGGTCCGGTAGGATCCAAGTGGTGTTGAGGGAGTGGTTAGCCTTCCTGCTTAGGGCATCCGCCACCACTTTAGCTTTTCCCTCATGGTATTGGATGTCCAGGTCGTAGTCCTTTATGAGTTCTAACCACCTCCGTTGCCTCATGTTTAGGTCTTTCTGGGTGAAGATGTATTTTAGGCTCTTATGGTCCGTGTAAATCTTGCATTGCACCCCATATAAGTAATGCCTCCAAATTTTTAGTGCGAACACGATGGCGGCTAGCTCGAGGTCGTGGGTGGGGTAGTTTTCTTCGTGGGTTTTGAGCTGTCTGGATGCGTAGGCTATTACTCGGCCCTTTTGCATTAGCACGCACCCCAACCCTTTCTTAGATGCGTCACTGAAAACCTCGAATCCTTCCTCCCCGGAGGGGATGGCGAGTACGGGTGCCGTGGTTAACTTATCCTTCAATTCTTGAAAGGCCGAGGTGCAGTCGTTGTCCCATCGGAAGGGGGTTTCCTTCTTCATGAGTTTGTTGAGGGGTAGGGCTCTCCTGGTGAAGTCGGGTACAAACCTCCTGTAGTAGCCCGCCAAAACTAGGAAGCTTCGGACTTCGGTGAGTGAGCTCGGTGTGGTCCATTCTTTAACGGCACGGATTTTGGCGGGGTCCACCTTAATCCCTTCCTTGGCTATCACGTGACCCAGGATGGCCACACTGTCTTTCCAGAATTCGCATTTAGAGAACTTGGCGTATAGTTGGTGCTTTCTTCGAGTTTGCAGGGTTATGCGGAGGTGTCTTTCATGTTCTTCCTTGTTTCGGGAGTAGACTAGGATGTTGTCAATGAATACAATGACGAAGTCATCCAAGTGGGGTCGGAATACTCGGTTCATGAGGTCCATGAATATGGCAGGCGCGTTGGTGAGTCCGAAGGGCATTAC
This sequence comes from Ipomoea nil, assembly GCF_001879475.1. Lineage (NCBI taxonomy): Eukaryota > Viridiplantae > Streptophyta > Magnoliopsida > Solanales > Convolvulaceae > Ipomoea > Ipomoea nil. The sequence continues at coordinate 1,816,659 of NW_017617687.1, read as the reverse complement.
GGTGAATTCATAGTGACCGTAACGTGTCCGGAAAGCTGTTTTCTGAATGTCCGGTTTGGCCACCTGTATTTGGTGATATCCGAATCTTAGATCAATCTTCGAAAATACCCCTGCACCTTTAAGTTGGTCGAACAAGTCGTCAATTCGGAGAAGGGGGCATCTATTCTTTATCGTGACTTGGTTAAGTTCCCTGTAGTCGATGCATAGGCGCATGCTCCCATCCTTCTTTTTAACAAACAACACTGGCGCCCCCCATGGGGAGGTGCTAGGACGGATGTAGCCCTTGTCTAGCAATTCCTGCAGTTGCGTCTTCAGTTCCTTCATTTCTTTTGGTGCTAACCGGTAGGGAGGTTTAGAAATTGGGGCAGCGCCCGGTACGAGATCTATGGTGAACTCGACCTCTCTGGCTGGGGGTGCCCCGGGGATTTCGTCCGGGAAGACGTCGGTGAATTCGTTTACCACTGGAATGGTTTGTGGTTCGGGGGTTTTGGTGCTGAGGTCCTCGACCGAACATAGGAAGGCCTCGCTTCCCTTGTTTAGGTATTTCTTCATTTTTATCATGTTCACCACTTTAATCCCGGCTTCCCGGTGGATCCCACGATATGACACCCTCTTACTGTTTGGTCCCCTTAGGACCACTTTTTGTTCTCCGCATAGGATTTGTGCTTGGTATTTCCCTAGCCAATCCATGCCCAAAATTACCTGTACCCCATCCAGTTTGAATCGGATTAAGTTGCTGGTAAATCCCACCCCTTGTATGGCGATCGTTATATTTTCGTACATGCGGTCGCATTCTAGGATTTCGCCGGAGGCCACTTTGACCTGAAATCGGACCTTGGTGCTGGTGTTGAGGCCGAGTTGAGTGGAAAACTCGTTTGTTATAAACGAGTTGGTAGCCCATGAGTCAAATAACACCGTGGTGGGGGTGGCGTGTACTAGGAAGGTTCCGGAGACTATGTTGCTATCTCCAATTTTGGCTTTGCTTAGAGTAAGGATTCTTCCTTGAGTGGTGCGCGGTGACTTGGCGGGTTGAGGCGGCCCTGGGGTTTTTAGGGTCGCGGGTGGGGTTTACGTGATTTCCTTCCGGTTTCCTTTTGTACCCTAGGTGTGTTTCCCTGGGTTGGTTTGGCACTTGTTGTAGTTGGGACGCCTTGGCATAGGCCTCCCCGAGGGTTCCTGGTTCTTGTGTGGCCAGGGCCTTTTGATATTCGGGGTCCAGGCCTGTTATGAATCTTTCGATCCTGATCTTCTCGGTGGGTACTAGCTCGGGGATGAGGCGAGCCAGTCGGTGGAACTGTTGGTAGTATTCCGTGATCGAGGTTGCACCTTGTTTTAGGTGGAGGAATTCTTTGTATATGGTGGCTCTTAGGTGGTGGTGATGGAATCGTTCCCGTAGTCGTGTCTTCAGGGATTCCCAGTTGAACCCATGGTCATGTTCACATGTGGGTCCCTCGTGGGCCCACCATGTATCGGCCTCGTGTTTGAAATAGAAGGAGGCTATTCTTACTTGATGGTCCTCGGGCATTTGGTTGCCCTGAAGATCCTGTCGAAAGTCCTGATCCATTCCTCGAGGGTTATGGGGTCTTCGTCCCCGGAGAGGGTGGGTGGTTGGTGTGCCGAGACTTGGTGGTGGACTTCCAGGTTCTCGTCTATTGGTAAGGGTTGAGGAATGGTGGTACTCAGTGCCTGGGCAATTTGGGTCAGGCGTTGTAGATTCTGTGTCAAGAATTCCTGAGTGGGGAGTTTCGGTGTTCCTGTCTGTCTCCTCTTTGGTGCCATCCTGGTGCTCATGAGTCGATGTTATTTTGTATTCTGACCTGGATGTAACAAGTGTAGGGGGGGGGGGGGGGATTTCTTTGGTTCAGAGAGGAATCGGGTGTGGGGTTATGTGTAGGTTTCTCAGTCTCACCGCGTGTCCTAAGATTCCTGAATCCTATGTTCCTAAATACTTAGAGTTCGAGCCTATTGTCCTAAAGTCCGGTCTTACGAGTCTTATCCTAGGGTCAAACTTAGGCTCTGATGCCAACTGTAACACCCCAGATTTTCAAGAACATTTAAAACTTATATAACAAGGATAACATCTCACTAAATCCCAAAGTATCACATAAGCGTACGGGGTGCTATGCCATACCTGGGCTAGAGAACCCGGGTGCATAGGCTATCTAACTAATATTCTCCGAAATGTAAATGCATAACATGGCACGCAGGCCGAAAGGGAAACTACTCTACTTCTACGCTCCAGTCTAGCGCGCTCCGGTGCTCTAATCCTCTGTGCCTGAAAGCCAAATATATCTGTTCAGCGAGAGATGCTGGTAACCCACTCCAACGCGTTGAAATACAATACATATATATATATATATATATATATATATATATATATATATATACGAAAACCATTTTGAACATGAAGATATATCCTACGAACTCTAGCTTTTGAAACCGGGAATGACTCGACAGATAAGGCTAGACACAAACAACAGTTATAACAAGCGTATACAATCCACAACAGGCAAGACAGATAAAGCTGAGCACAATTAATAATCATAACCCAACATAAACAATCCCCAGCATAAATCCCATAGTCACATCCCCCAAGATACTCATAATCACAACTCATCCATATCTCATCACATAGCACACTTTGTTGGCGCCACAGGACCAATCGCATGCCCATACATGAGGGTCAGCGCATATAGCTCTGACACGGCCCCGCAGCACCCTGCCCCGTATCGCATCACGGAGGGGTCGATCGCAACCGACCGATGAACCGCAGCTCATCATAATGTTTGATCGCAACCAAACAGTGGACCGCAGCCCAAGAGAATGTCATCTGACCGCAGCCAAGAAATATGAACCGCAGCTCATGTAGAAACGTTTGATCGCAACCAAACGGTGGACCGCAGCCCGGGAGTGTAAATCTGACCGCAGCCAGCTTCTGAACCGCAACTCAGGAATAACCAATCCGATCGCAACCGAATTGGGGTATCATGCACACATAACATATAGCAAGCACATGCAACCCACATTAACACATTGGGAAGGGGGAGAAAACGTATAACAAAATCTATGCGTGATCCTTCACATACTAAGAATGGTCTTAAGGGGTTCATACGTCTTCCACCTAGGTCAACGAGATACTGATTCAACTAGCATGCAATATATAAGAGTCATAAACCTACAAACGGTACCCGAAACATCAAACTAGACACGGCACGATGAACGGAGTTCGTTGGGACACCACGGGGATCGGGGAAACATCAAACAGGGAAGTCGGGGTCCCGAATGGGGGAGATTTCCAGCGGGTAGCTGGTGGGTGGGGGGCCACCCGCCGGTAAACAATGTTCCGGGCAACGGGTCGCCGGCGGGCAGCTGCCCGCCCGCCGGCTGCCCGCTGCCGGAGACGCCCCTTCCGGCCGCGGGTAGGTGGCGGGTCCCCTACCCCCCCACCTACCCCCCACTGACTCTTTATACACAAAACGCCCCGGGAACCATTGTGGAACCCGAAACCATGCTTAGACACTTTACAACGCCATTAACGATCAACACGTAGACAATTAACGGATCAAATACGAGAAACGTACGGCACATAACCTATCATGCTTTTCTAAACATAATTGACACCCAAACATGGGATTTCCCCACCCGATACACCAAGAATAATATTATACGATACAACCTAGGGTTCTAATCACTTTTATACCAACAAGAATACGACTCGTCTTCTAATTACAAGATTCGGTACAAATAACACATAAGCATCAAGAACGCCATACAATTATCAAGAACAACATATAATCATCAAGAACTCCACATAATCGTTAAGAACACCATAATTATCAAGAATCTCCCGATATCAAGATCACCCATGGAATTATCCCATCAATCATCAATAATAACATCACAAATCGTCAATACACAATAATATGGGGAAATCCTACGGGGGAAATCATAGCTATGAAAATAGGTTTTGTTGAGACATGGGTTACCTCTTAGCCTTAATTAATTCCTTGGCTATGAAGGGTCTTTCTTTAAGCTTTCTTGCTTTCTTGATTTCTTCTAAGGGGATTCTTGGAGCTCTTTTGGGGTGGTGGGGCGTTATTCTTGTGGTAGTTCTAGGTGCCTTCTAGGTTCCCTATTTATATATCTAAGGGTCTTATTTAGGGTCTAATCCTTCAAGGACTAGGGGTTGGGTTTGGGGATGAGGGCCCATGGACTATGGTGGGCCTTTTTCCCTAATTAATTATTATAATTTATTCTTTCTCTTGGGCTATGGGTTAATTAATTAATTGGTTTTAGGGGCCGTAACACGGGGTGTTACACTAGGCCAAAATGTTCCTAGCATCTTTGGGAGGTGGCAAATAAGGTTTTAAGGAAAGAGTGCTCACTCAACTCTTGCAAAAACCCAACACCAAACACTAGCCAATTTTCTTCATCCTTTCTTCCCTTCTTTCCAGAAAATAATAGTCAATTTTTTATTTGATTATTATTTGTTTTTCTACCAACGATACCTACAATCTTAAAACCTTATACCTTGTTTTCCCGTTGGTTGTTTTTCTCGAATTTCCTTGAAGAAATGGAGAACCCGGAGTTGCCAATCGTTAACAATGGGGAAGAAAATGTTGTTGAGAACAGCAATGGAGGAAGTGGCAACAATGTTGCTAATTCCCAAGCTACACCAGTGAACGTTGGTTCACAAGATGGGGGGAGCACTGAGGGATATATTCCCATGTCTCGGGTACCTTCGGTACCGAGTGGTTCGGCTGAAAAGCCGGAGAAGTTCACCGGTGTTGGTTCGAACTTCAAGAGGTGGCAACAGAAAATGTTATTCTACCTAGAAACTCTCGGCTTGGCGAGGTTCTTGTCCGAGAAGGTTCCCGAGTTGAAGGAACAAGATGCACAATCCGTGATGGCAGTTGGCTATTGGAAGGATTCAGACTTCCTTTGCCGAAACTACATCCTGAATGGATTGTGTGACACGCTATATGATGTATATCGAAAGATAAGCACATCAAAAGCGTTGTGGGAAGCTTTGGATCATAAATACCGAAGTGAGGATGCCGGCTCAAAGAAATTTGTGGTTGGCCGATTCCTCGACTTCAAAATGGTTGATTCAAAAACTGTGCTAAGTCAGGTAGAAGATTTGCAATTAATCTTCGATGAGATCCGTGACGAGGGCATGGTTCTAAGTGAAGCCTTCCAAGTAGGATCTGTGATCCATTTGTTGCCTCCAGGTTGGAAGGACTTCAAGAACTACCTTAAGCATAAGCGAAAGGAGATGAATCTGGAGGACCTGATCCAGCGACTCAGGATTGAGGAAGGGAACAGGACGAATGATAGGAAAGTTCATATCGTTGTTGGCGCTAAGGCCAACGTTGTGGAACACGGTAAGAGCTCCAAGAGGAACAAGAAGGACAAGCGAAAGCTAGGTCCGAAAGGTGGCGTTACCAAGAACAAGTTTCCTGGTGAATGCTACAATTGTGGCAAGCATGGCCACAAAGCATCTGAATGCAAGGCTCCAAGGAAAAAGAACAAGAGTTCTAAAGCCAATGTTGTTGGAGATAGCAGTCAGAAGGAGGTCGAGATTAGCCTTTCGGCTATGGTGACCGAAGTGAACCTCGTGGGCTCAAACCCTCGTGAATGGTTCATTGATACCGGTGCAACCAGGCATTTGTGTTGCAACCGAGAGATGTTCAACACCTTTGAGACCGTTGAGGGTGAAAAGGTGTGGATGGGAAACTCTGCTCAGTCTGCTGTGGAAGGCATGGGCAAGGTGGTTCTGAAGATGACTTCCGGGAAGGAACTGATGTTGAACAACGTGCTGTATGTTCCTGAGCTAAGGAAGAATCTTGTGTCTGGCTCTCTGTTGAACAAGCATGGCTTTCGCATGGTGTTCGAGTCAGACAAATTAGTTTTGTCCAAGTTAGGAATGTTTGTTGGTAAAGGATATGTAACTGATAGGCTCTTTAAGCTCAGTGTAATTCCTGTTATCAATAAAAGCAAAGTTAATTCTGTTTACTTGCTTGAGTCTTCCAATTTATGGAATGGTAGACTAGGTCATGTTAATTTTAATTCTATGCGTAGATTAATTAGCATGGACCATATTCCTAACTTTAAAATTGACACAAATAATAAGTGTGAAACTTGTGTTGAGGCAAAACTAACCGAAGTACATACCTTTCAAATCGGTTGAAAGGGAAACTGAACCAATAGAATTAATCCATAGTGATTTGTGCGATTTTAGATCGATACAAATGAGAGGTGGTAATAAGTATTTTATCACATTTATCGACGATAGCACACGATACTGCTATGTGTATTTGCTTAAGAGCAAAGATGAAGTTGTTGATAAATTCGTTCTTTATAAGAATGAAGTAGAAAACCAACTTAATCGGAGGATTAAGAAGGTTAGAAGCGATCAAGGTGGTGAGTACGAAGCACCTATTGGTGAATTCTGTGCCAGTGTAGGTATAATACACGAACGTACGACACCTTACTCACCTCAATCGAACGGTGTTGCCGAACGAAAGAATCGTACATTGAAAGATATGATGAATGCGATGCTTATAAGTTCGGGCTTACCTCAAGATGCTTGGGGTGAGGCGATTTTGACAAGTAATTAACTTTTGAACAAGGTACCCCGAAAGAAGCTCGATAAGACTCCTTATGAGCTGTGGAACGGTAGGAAACCTTCCTACCAGTACCTGAAAGTGTGGGGGTGTCTTGCCAAAGTTTTGGTGCCAACACCTAAGAAAGTAAAGATAGGTCCTAAGACGGTGGACTGTATCTTTATTGGCTATGAACATAATAATAGTGCTTATCGGTTCTTAGTACACGAGTCCCATAATCCGGATGTACACGAGAACACGATAATAGAATCAAGGAATGCATATTTCTTTGAAAATATATTTCCTTGTAGGTCCAACGAGGGACCAAGTACGTCAAAACGAACGTTTGACAAAACTATGGATAATGATAGTGGGGAATCCGAGAGAGAACCTGAGCTCGAGCCGAGATGCAGTAAGCGGGCGAGAGTTGGAAAATCATTCGGTCCTGATTTTCTAACTTACTTGTTAGAGTATGATTCGGGTACTCTAACTTGTTTATTAGAAAATGAACCTGATTTTCAATCTTGTTTGATAGAAAATGAGCCTCGAACGTATGTAGAAGCCGTGACTTCTACGGAAGGACCAATGTGGAAAGAGGCTATAAAAAGTGAAGTGGATTCTATCCTACAGAATCACACTTGGGAACTCGTTGATCTTCCTCTGGGTAGTAAACCCTTAGGATCCAAGTGGGTCTTTAAAAGGAAAATGAAACCGGAACGGTTCCATCGAGAAGTATAAGGCTGGGCTTGTAATCAAGGGTTACAGGCAACGCGAGGGCCTCGATTACTTCGACACGTATTCTCCCTTGACGAGAATAAACTCCATTAGGATGATACTTGCCATAGTCGCGTTGCGGAACTTGGAAGTTCATCAAATGGATGTGAAAACCGCTTTCCTAAATGGCGAATTAGATGAGGAAATCTATATGGAACAACCCGAAGGGTTCGTGGTTCCGGGCCAAGAGAGGAAAGTGTGTAAGTTGGTTAAATCGCTCTATGGTTTAAAACAAGCGCCTAAGCAGTGGCACGAGAAGTTTGGCCATGCTGATGTTAACTAACGGGTTTAAAATAAACGAAAGTGACAAATGTGTCTACGTTAAGGAAACGATAGACGGCTACGTCATTCTTTGTTTATATGTCGATGACATTCTCATCGTTGGTAGTAATGATCGGATGATCAAGTCTACCAAAAACATGTTAAATGCGAGATTTGACATGAAGGATATGGGTTTGGCTGATTTAATCCTCGGGATTAAAATCATTAGAAGACCTTGATGGTCTCGTGTTAAGCCAATCACATTATATTGACAAAATCCTTGAGAAATTTAACAAGGATGATAGTCAAGTGGCTAGGACACCATTTGATACAAATATTCATCTAACCAAAAAACCACGGAGAAGGTATTTCACAAGTGGAATATGCTCGGGTTATTGGTAGTTTAATGTATCTTATGAGCTGTACTAGGCCGGATATTGCCTATGCGGTTAGTAAACTCAGTAGATATACGAGTAACCCCGGATGCTATGCACTGGAAGGCAATAGTAAAGGTTATGAGATACTTGAGGTATACTCGTGATCTTGGACTGCACTACGGGAGATATCCCGCCGTACTTGAAGGGTATAGCGACGCGAATTGGATATCTGATATTAATGACTCTAAGTGCACGAGTGGCTACGTGTTTACACTAGCCGGTGCAGCCGTTGCATGGAAATCCTCTAAGCAAACTGTGATAGCTAGATCCACGATGGAATCTGAGCTGATAGCCTTGGACAAAGGTTATGAAGAGGCTGAATGGCTACGCCATTTTATAGAGGATATTCCTAATTAGGAAAGATCGGTACCTCCAATATGTGTGCATTGCGATAGTCAAGCCACAATCGGGAGAGTACAGAGTCATATGTATAATGGTAAGTCCAGACATGTGCGTCGTAGACATAATACCATTAGACAACTGCTCACAACTGGTGTTGTCTCGATTGACTACGTAAAGTCAAAAGACAATATAGCGGAACCGCTAGCCAAAGGTTTAGGAAGAGAAGTTGTGGAGAAGTTGACACGAGGAATGGGTCTAATGCCCTTGGACTAAAAAGTTCTATAGTGGATACCCAACCTAGCTGCCACCTAGGTTCAATGGGACAACTAAATTATGGAACGGAGCGCGTCACTGCGGGGGTCTCGGACTCCCTACCACTCTTCGTTAAAACAGTGACTCCCGCAAGAGGCTAGCATGTTAATGCTTTAATGATTCTTGAGTATGCGGGATACTCGAGAAAGAATCACCTATGTTAGAGAGAAGTGAGGGTCGCTTCAAAGGAGAATTGTTGGGCACAATTCTTTAGAAACTCTCGCAGAACCAGGAACGGTGACCCACGACCAAAACGGGCACACTCATGAGAGCAAGAGCATGGTTGGGAGATTCCTGTGTGAGATATGTCATCGTCTACACAAACGGCAGTCGGTTCAAAGACATCGCGTTCTACCGTACAGCCAGTAGAGTAAACATGTCTTTACAAGGGAAGGTTCAAAGGGTATAGTGACTCCCTACCTATCCTATGCAGGGATCGACCGTTTGAACACAGTTGTTTCCGATTTCAAAATACCCCGAAAATCAATTTTTCATTCATGTGGGGGATTGTTGGAAAAATAGCTTAAAATGGCATAAAATGGCATGTTAAGTGGCTATTTTGTGGTACAATTATCAGTGGGGTCCACTTCCAATTTGGGTAGGTCAAAGTGGATTCGGATACTTCGTAGTGAGCCGAAGAGATTGATGTATTGTACGCTCAAAACGGATAATGGGTGAATGAGATATTGATTCTCAAAGTAGACCCATATGAGTTGGAAAATGAAGAGAAAAAGTGGCTTTTGTCCCACATTGCTTTGGAATGAAGATTTTCCCCCCTTATATACAAGAGCTCTTTTGAAGCTTGTAGAATTGTACAGCATAGAGGCTCTCTCGCGCGGGGGGGGGGGGGGGGGTGCAAATCAAATTCCAATAAGTTATGCCAAACGACAGAATCATTTTCCAACATACGCCAACCGTTGTCGTAGGGGTAAAATTTCTTTTGTTGAAGTCGGTGTTGTTGTAAGTGCCGCGCATAGACAACGGTTAAAAACCGTTGTCTTTTCTAGAAACGACAACGGTTTTTTAACCGTTGTCTATGAAGTGTTGTTGAAGCTGGTGTTGTTGTAAGTCCCGCACATAGACAACGGTTTTAAACCGTTGTCTTTTCTAGAAATGACAACGGTTTTTTAACCGTTGTCTATTAAGTGTTGTTGAAACCGGTGTTGTTAAAAGTCACTCACATAGACAACGGTTTAAGAACCGTTGTCTATTGAGTGTTGTTGAAACCGGTGTAGTTAAAAGTCATGTATATAGACAATGATTTTAAATCGTTGTCGTTTCTTTCTAAGACAACAGTTTTTGACCCGTTGTCTATTCAATGTTGTTGAAACCGGTGTTGTTAAAAGAGATGCACATAGACAACGGTTTTCAATTGTTGTCTTTTCTTCAAAAGACAACAGTTATAAACTGTTGTCTATTGTGTGTTGTTGAAACCACTATTGTTAAAAGTCACGCACATAAACTGTTATTTTTTGTAGAAAAAACAACAGTTTGTAAAATAGACAACGGTTTTTAACCATTGTCTCAACAGTTTTTAACCGTTTTTAACCTGCTTAAATTTTAATCATATAAAAAATCAATTTATCCATTCACCATGGCCAAGTGTAGTTACATCATTTTGCACAAGCTAAGGTTCAAAATACAAAAGAACTAATTAACAAGTCTAAATACTTCCATGACCAATTCAAATCGAATCCTATATCATCCAAGTCATAATACTACAAAAAACAATTCCACGAACCAAGTGTAAATGATCACAACGTTCTAATGATCAAATCATACCTACTCTATATAACTTGATACAATATCGGCCCATTCAAAACGCATCCGATCAATAACCGCTTTGTCATAATCAACTTGTTGGAACTACATGTAAAAACTGAGTAAATAAATTAGTACTCAGTCAACATAACATTATAAGAGATAGTTAGCTAGATAGATAGTGAGACTACATAAATAAGCCAAAACTATTGGCATAATGTAGTAGTATATGCACAGGTCATTCATTATTCTTTGCATTTGCTTGGATTTGGACAGCTCTAATATATGCCCAACAGGTACAGCTTGGATTTGGACAGCTCTACTACTGTTCATCACATGCATTGGTATGTTGTTAGGCACTTAGGCTAGGTCTCATTGCAATAAACCGAGCTGAGCCACATTTTTAATTTGTTTGGTCTAGTCATTTATGAGAACATTTAATTGTTCACTACCACGGTGACTACATGTCTACATATATCTCACAGTTAAGCAAGTGGTCTTGATGAATAATATGATGCAGTAGAATTAGGTAAAAGTTAAGCATAAGCACATTTTCATCACTGATTCTCAACATGCCATAGGTGAATTATGTAGAGCACAAATGTCCCGATGATGTTTGCAAACATGTTCAATTTACACTCTGTAAAACATATCAAAACATATCCTCCAAAATAAATATAATATCCTCCAAAATAATAATAATTTTCCTAGAAAAGTTTTCATAAATATTCTCATTTGCCCGTAGGCTATCAAAATCATAGTTTTCAAATAATTCAAGGCATTATAACCCATCAATATCCACACTTTCCATAATATTAATCATTTCTCCAAAGATAGATATAGTTTATACCTTCCAATTTGAATATACATATAGATTTCCCAAAAATAGTATTCCGTCCTCCAATTAGAATATAAGATTCAAAAATAGTATTCCTCCTTCAAGGTAAATACACATATGAATACATTTATATAATTTCAAAGTCGGTCACTTTTCTCAACAATATAAGGTAACATACTAGCCCTTGAGACCACTCTGAAATTTACAATTCTACCATAGGTTATACACTTCTCAAAACATAATTCAACTCATATAATTTCCATCATATAATACTTTTTAGATTTATAGACACAAGCCAATTCAAAATATATACTTTTAGCTATTCATCATGCTTTTAAATTCAAACACATTTTCAAAACAGTTTAAGGATCCAAACCAGGCAAATAGCATATTTAATAGGGCAAAGTAATTTTGGCAGACATAGAAACTTAACTCAAACTAAGCTCCAAAAGTCAACACCCGATCTAGATTCAAATCCTAAGCTAGCCACTTTAATGGGAAGCCTATGAATCAATCAAATCTAATCTAGTTTAATGTTACTATTACTAATTTTATAACTAACCTTGTTAGTCATGCGCTAGCTGGAAGGGTCGATTACCAACTCCGGCCCCTATCATACCGCCCTTACCCCTCCACACCATACCGCACCATTCTGAACACCACACCGCACCGTGCAGGGGCCGTTCTAGGCCATGTCGGATCGGCGCGACCGCACAAGGCCCCAAATTTTTTTAAAAAAATATTATTAGATATAATCTATTATATTTTTATACTTGATAATTATTATTACTATTAGTATTATTTTTTGAATTCATAGATTGGTCTTAATTGTAATTTAAAATAAAACTTTAATGAATTGACATTGAAATTTTGGTGAATAATTTTATATTTAAATATGAACGAAAATAGAACTATTAAACCTTATTTTTGCTATGTTTGAGGTCATAGGTTCGACTCTTGTTGTTAACATCCTTGTTTATATTTTATACCCGTTGTCTTTGTAGTGTTGTATATTCAAATATGCTTAAAGACAACATACCAAAGGACAACGGTTAAATAAAACCGTTGTCTTAAACAAATAAAGAACATGCAACGACAATGGTATAAAACCGTTGTCGTTGTAATGTTGTGTATTTAAGTGCTACTAAAGACAACACATAAATGACAACGGTTAAATAAAGCCGTTGTCTTTTAAAAAATAATAATGCGCAAAGACAACGGTTTTAAAAAACCGTTGTCTTTGTAGTGTTGTGTATTCTAGTGCGCTTAAAGACAACACACCAACGACAACGGTAAAAACAACCGTCGTCCTTTGCAAAGACAACGGTTTTTAAAATCCGTTGTCTTTGTAGTGTTGTGTATTCGAGTGCGCTTAAAGAAAACACACCAACAACAACGGTTAAATAAAACCGTTGTCTTTTTAAAAAAATAAAAAGAGCGCACAAAGACAGCGGTTTTAAACAACCGTTGTCTTTCTAGCTAGTGTTGTGTATTCCAGTGCGCTTAAAGACAACACACCAACGACAACGGTTAAAAAAACCGATGTCTTTTAAAAAAAAAAAAAAAAAAAAAAAAAAAAAAAAAAAAAAAAAACGCACAAAGATAACGGTTTTAAAAAACCGTTGTCGTTGTGGTGTTGTCTTTTCACAAAACGCACAAAGACAACACACTTATAACAACGGTTAAGTAAAAACCGTTGTCTTTGACAAAAATGTTGCATCAAAGACAACGGTTTTGAACCAAACTGTTGTCTTTTATACAAAAGACAATACTTTTCTTAAAAACTGTTGTCTTTCTAGTGTTGTCTATGTGCATTTTTCTTGTAGTGGTTTTTGTTTTGCAGTGGTAAACTTAACCCTCATTGATCTTCCCAGATTGACGAAGGTTGTTGTAGGTGAGCACTGAATCATTAGTTTTAATTTCTTTACATTTCCTTTAAATGCAAAGTTCTACAAATTTGTTACCCTTACTTTTCCTTTAAATTTCTGGTGTTAATGCTAGTGATGTAAGTTCTATTATATCTCAAATAATATGCTGGTTGATTTTATATACTAGCTAGTAGGTAAATTTTAGCTTTGGACGTTACTTATCCACAAGCTGCATCTGGGACAAAAGGGGGTTCAAGTGGCTCTCCTGTAATTGATTGGCAGGGCAGAGCAGTTGCTTTGAATGCTGGTAGCAAGTCATCGAGTGCCTCTGCATTTTTCCTCCCTTTAGAGCGAGTAAGAACATATTTTTGTATAAGTTCATAATTCTATGCTTCTGATAGCAATTAAAATATAACATTGATTCGCACTATAATTTTCAGCTGGGATGGCATATGGCATACAATGCATTCAACCCTTTTCCACATTTACATATTGCTTGTTGGAGCCATACAGTTGATTTTTAATAAATTTGCTTGAATTTGCACATCAGTATGACATTCACTTGGTTTTAGGTTGTAAGGGCTTTAAAATTTTTGCAAGAAGGAAGAGATTCTGCAAACAAATGGGAGGCAATCACTATTCTTCGTGGTACGCTTCAGGTCTGTTAATTTGCATCCTTTTGAAGCTTTCGTGCTCTTTATTCTTATTGTCTAAACTGAAATGTGAAATACTGGTCGGAGTATTAAGTATACTTAATTTGATGACAGTTTAAATCACTCTTCTACCTCAGAGAGTAAACAATCACATTCTTGGGACATTTGGTTCATTTTTAGATTTAATATTAAATATTCATTAGGCATTTTTCAAGTCCTTCCAGGATATTGGATATAGGGGTTTTGCTGCTTTAGATATCCTTTAGAAGCATTAGAAGTTAATAAGTAGTTGAGATGCTTTATAAATGCTTGGTTATAGGATTTATCTTGCAAATCTCTCCTGCGATGTTTCTCTACACGTTACCGTAAAACCTAGAGCTGCCTCGGACTTTCTGAAAAAGCGCCGCCGGTCAATATTCTCTCCCTCCAGGCCATTTCCTTCCCTTCAATGCTCTGGATTTTACAGACTTGATCCGGTTCGGTTCTCGATGTACATTTTTCTCCGAAATCGAAGCGGGAAAGGACCGGGAAAAACGTTCCCATTAACGTTGGAGACATATATATTCTCCCCGGCCGGCGGCTGTCCAACACGTCCCAGGTAACGCTTCACCTTTTTCTGTTCGCTCTTGCTTTTTTTTTTTTTGTTAGGATTTAGTTGTAGTTTTGTGTTGTTTTTAAAAATTTGTTACACGTCACTTTCCAGAGACTGTGCGTGTGTATGGAATGCATTTTTGTTGTGAGATTTGTGTGTGTTTGTGTTTGATTCCTAAAGCTATTTGCCATTCCCATTCCCATGCTCCACACTGTCTTCCCTCTTACTCAAAACATATGAATATAATTTTTTTAAAAAAAAATATATATCTCAAAATTGATTTTGACAATAATAAATATGCAGTCCAATTATCAGTTTAAATAACGAGACACAAATCGATGGTTGTCACCTCGAGTTTGAAGAGGTAAGGAGGGAGTTTTACAATTCATGTTTGTTTGTTTTTTTTTTTTTTTTTTTTTTTTTTGGCTTTATTGGGTGGGTGGGGAAGGAGAGTAGAGTAAAGAGAGCAGAGAACATTACAGGTTTATTTTATTTTATTTTTTGTTGCTTGTTTAGTTTTAGAATGTTTTTTTTTTTAATTATTGTCTATGATGGTTACAGACAACCTTATCGAATTTGCATGTGCATATCTGTTTTGTTTTTCCTTTAAGGAGACATTTCGACAGTGGGCGTCATCATTTTTGGGTTTGTGTATTTTGCTTGGGTAATTGCACATGGGGTTGATATTTATGTGTTTGGGTTTGGGGTTTGGACTCGTGCATCGTGGTTGTTTTTTCATGTTTTTTGCATTTAATTAAGTGGATGCGCAATGGGTCTTTGGTTGTTGCGTATGTCCTTGCTATCAATTGTATGTTGTCGTGCAGTTGTATTTTTTATGTAATGGTATTTTTTTTTTTTTTTTTTGGTTTCTGTGATTTACTTTTGCCATTCCCAAGTGATGTTGCAGTTGATCTTGTAGTCGATGTTACGGAAGAGCCGGTTGTTGCTGTCGGGGTGGTGGCACCTTTGTCGTAGGGGTGATGCGTTGCTGGCTTTACGTGTTCACTTCATGTATGATATTTTGATGTTCCAAAGCAACCCCCATCCCCTCTCGAATGTCAACTGAGTTATGAGGTCAAGTGCTGAAGGCCATTCTTTTATACACAACTTTTAACTTTGTCTCCTCCCATTAAATAATGTTTTTAGTGGCATTTGTTTTTTGCTCATGGATGTTTGGTTGGTTTATGGATTTTTCACGACAACATTGCGTGTTACAGATGTATCCCATATTTCTCTTACAGTTTGTGGTTGTTTTTTTTCCCTTTATTTTTCAAAATTCGTGCAAACATGGGTGCCAAGGGAAAACTAACCCAAAACAGCAGAATAACGCCCACACTGTAACAGGAGTAAGCACTAACTTCGCTCCCCTAATGCACACACCGGTAAACGCATGCAAAAGCCTTTGCGATATGCACAGATTGTTGGCCTAATACGCACATAGCGGTGCACAGAGATTCATACACACAATATTATTATTTAATCATAGTTCTTTGTTTACAGTGTCATGCATTCACCTATACACAACTACACACACAGCGTAATTTCAAATACAAAACAATTGTCACATTCGTGCAAACATTGGTGTCAGCAGCAAACTAACCTAAAACCAAAAAATAGAAGCCACACAAAATAAGTACTATGCACTAATTTCTATAAAACCAAAAAATAGAAGCCACACAAAACAAGTACTATGCACTAATTTCTATTAACTAATGCACACGCCGATACATGGCCTCTGCTAACGGAGATAACAAATATTAATAGGGGAATGCACATACTCATGGTTGTCTACGCATCCTCCCGTCACCCCATCCGTTTCACAATCAGCCCTATATCCACCCAACTGAAAACGGTCACGCTATGCACATCACGTAGCTTCTAGTTCGTCCAACTACCCCCCCCCCCCCCCCCCCCCCAAAAAAAAAAAAAAAAAACACAATCACCAACGTATGCACACACAAGAACACGTAAACGCACATACCTGTGTTTCTAGAAACTATATTTGAAGCGTGCTCCGTGTTTGTTTCTGCACTACCCACCCGTTCGGTTTCACCCCAATCCTTGTTCACGCGTTTTTCAGATCATCAACATTTGTAAATAATTTAAAGTATTAATTTCCATTCATAAACTCCCTAATATAATGCTTAAGATTTCAATTCAATTATATCCATAATTAAACATATAAATACAATTACTATTCAATCCTTTTGATTGGAAAATATCCTTAATTACTACCACAATCTGTTATAATCTCAACCATTCATGGAAAATGAATCAATGGATATCATGATGCCTCATGGTCTCATCTATTATAGGCGGTGCACCGGATTCGAAGCCTATATATATATATATATATATATATATATATATATATATATATATATATATATATATATATATATATATATATATATATATATATATATAGAGAGAGAGAGAGAGAGAGAGAGAGAGAGAGTTGCACTCGGGTGCGAATGGCTCGCCCAGGCGCGAAATAGGAATGGATTCTGTTCGTCCACGTGTCCAGATCTAATAGATGAGAAACACTGATTTTTTAAAAAAACGTGGTGGCATTTTCGTAAATAATTGAACATCGAAGTGCAAGTAAAATGTATTACAAGTGCATGTAAAATGTATTATAGGTGCAAGTAAAAATTTACACTGAGCATCAATACTTAGTTGCACTTATAGTTCTAAGTAGTTGCACCTATAATTCTAAGTAGTTGCACACATAGGTATAAGTAGTTGCATCTAGGTGTATGAATGTTTGCGAGTGGTTTTCAAGAGTATTACTACCCGCTGAATTCAGATCAATGAATGTTAACAAGACAAAATTACATGCACTTATAGGTGAAAGTAGGTGCACATATAGTTATAAGTAGTTACACCTATAGTTATAAATAGTTTCACATATAGTTATAAGCACACCCAGGTGCATGAATGATTGCGGAAAGTGAATGCTAACAAGGCAAAATTACATGCACTTATAGGTGAAAATAGGTGCACTTATAAGAGATTTTACTTGCACTTCGATGTTCAATTATTTACGAAAATGCCACCGCGTTTTTTTAAGTTATTAGATCTGCACACGTGTCACGCGCTGATTCGTTCGCATTTCCTTCCTGGGCTCTTATTCGCACCTGAGTGCGTCCCTATATATATATATATATATATATATATATATATATATATATATATATGTATTCCCCTACAGCCGGGAGGACTTCATATTCATATTTTTTTAAAGCGGGGGGAAGGGATCTCATTTCTGCAACCGAAAAAAATGGAGCAGATTTGAAAAAACAATGCTTCATTTACGGGTCAGAAAGATTAGATGTCAATGCGTAATGGGATGGAATAGAAAAAACGCGAAGCGCTAGCGCTACAGGGTTAGTTTTCTTTGTGGGGGAGGGGGGGGGGGGAGTGGAGCAGTCAAAGAATGAACCAAATGATGAAAAGGTGATAAATGAGGCTGTGGATCTGCTAGAACCGGAACACAAAGACCTTTTTTTATCAACCTTCAATTCAAATTAGCAAAAGCAATGTATCCAGACGTACTGGAGTGATAACATTTGAATTTCTCTTACATTCTACGTTCCCGAAACGGATCCTATCAAATATTTCACATTTTCTATTGGCCCAAAACATCGCAATTTCATCTTTACGGTGCTTCCTCTATATTCTATCAACTACTTCGTTAGGATTGGGGAATTGCTGCGATTCTTCCTGAATAGCCTGGATTCTCCCGTCGAGAGTCATTTTTAAAGTATTACCTTAGCAGGAACCATCCAAAGCAATCCATTTCTCTCCCTGCTAAGAAGACTGGAATGGAATTTTCCGGAGTTCTGAAACCTTCTCTTGAAGGAAAAATGAATGGGGTACAAGTTTTATTTGAATTCTTTAAAAATTTGAATATCACTTTTTTTATTGACGAGCTTCTCAGGTTCACAGAAGGCGAAGCTGTTCAAATTTCCTACTGAAATAGGCAAGCCTCCTCGCTTATTGACTTGAACCACTAACCTTTAGAATGAACCTATAGGGCAAAAGGAACTATATATATATATATATATATATATATATATATATATATATATATATATATATATATATATATAGGGTTGTAAAAATCGGTCAAGGCGCCCGCCTAGGCCCCGCCTATGCGCTAGGCGCCTCTAGACCGTGGCGATTTCTCCCCTAGGCACCTGCCTAGGTTATCGGCCGCCTAGGCGTCCGCCTAGCGCCTAACTCGGCTGATTTGGCCACCTAGCGTCTAAGTTAGTCGAGTGAATCCGTCCATTTCGGTCGATTTAACCCGATCGGTTCGGCCTAGCTTTTTTATTATATATGTGTGTGTGTGCGCGCGCGCATACATATATATAATATGACATATATACACTCGTAGGTTAGTTTGATACTTTGAATCTTTGGATGATTGGAGTATTTGAGTATTTCATATTTGAGTATTTTTAATTTTTAATATTGTTTTAAAGTTTTTTTTTTTTTTCAAAACCATTGTTTTGATGTTATGACTTATGAATTATCATTAATTTATTTATTTGGATGTGTTATTTGATTAAATGTTGAAAACAACCTCATTAAAATTGTCAAACTACAAGTCTACAACTGTTTTTTTGGCGCCCGCCTAGACCGCCTAGGCGCTAGGCGCTGTACAGGCGCCCGACTAGTGCCTAGCGCCTACTGCAACCATGTATATATATATATATATATATATATATATATATATATATATATATATATATATATATATATGTGTGTGTGTGTGTGTGTGTGTGTGTGTGTGTGTGTGTGTGTGTGTGTGTGTGTGTGTGTGTGTGTGTGTGTGTGTGTGTGTGTGTGTATTCAAATGAGGACAAATATATTATAGAGGACTGTGAGGACAGATGTAGTGTGTGCCATTAGCCAGTATGTCGTGTGCATGGTCGAATGTACTCGTGTGCCACAGTTTGTATGTCGCGTGCTATATTTGTTAATTTATAGAGCTTGGGTTCGAAACCTGATGTTTACATTTATTCAAGTGTGCCATTATGTATTAAGGAGTGTGCCTGGTATTAATTTGTTGTGTGCCCATTATTTGTCCTCACAGTCCTCTATATATTGTTGTCCTCATTTGAACTCAACCCTATATATATATATATATATATATATATATATATATATATATATATATATATATATATATATATATATATATATATATATATATATATATATATATATAGGGATGCACTCAGGTGAGAATAAGTGCTCAGGAGGGAAATGCGAACGAATCAGCGCGCGACACGTGTCCAGATCTAATAACTTTAAAAAAAACGCGATGGCATTTTCGTAAATAATTGAACATCGAAGTGCAAGTAAAATCACTTACAAGTGCACCTACTTTCACCTATAAATGCATGTAATTTTGCCTTGTTAGCATTCACTTTTAGCAAACATTCATGCACCTGGGTGTGCTTATAACTATATGTGCAACTATTTATAACTATGGGTGCAACTACTTATAACTATCGGTGCACCTACTTTCACCTATAAGTGCATGTAATTTTGCCTTGTTAGCATTCACTTTCCGCAAACATTCATGCACCTGGGTGTGCTTATAACTATATGTGCAACTATTTATAACTATAGGTGCAACTACTTATAACTATAGGTGCACCAACTTTCACCTATAAGTGCATATAATTTTGTCTTGTTAACATTCATTGATCTGTGTTCAGCGGGTAGTAATACCCCTGAAAACCACTCGCAAACATTCATACACCTAGGTGCAACTACTTATAACTATGTGTGCAACTACTTAGAACTATAGGTGCAACTACTTAGAAACTATAGGTGCAACTAAGTATTGATGCTCAGTGTAAATTTTTACTTGCACCGATAATACATTTTACATGCACTTGTAATACATTTTACTTGCACTTCGATGTTCAATTATTTACGAAAATGCCATCGCATTTTTTTTAAAAATTAGTGTTTCTCATCCATTAGATCTGGACACGTGGACGGACAAAATCCATTCCTATTTCGCGCCAGGGCGAAGCATTCGCACCTGAGTGCGATTCTATATATATATATATATATATATATATATATATATATATATATATATATATATATATATATATATATAGTGAAAGGTTCAGCTGTGGTTGAATGCTTCCCGTGCGGTTGTGCGAGTGATTAATGTGTGTGAGTTTTGTACCTAATGTGCGTGAGTGTGTTCTGAGTTTTTTGCTTACTGTGCATGAGTTTTGTACTTAAAGTTCGTGAGTATTGTGCTTAATATGCGTTAGTCTTGTGCTTAAGGTGCATGAGTTTTGTGCTTAATGTGCGTGGGTGTGTACTTGATGTGAGTTATTGTTGAAACTTTAAGGTGCATGAGTTTTGTGCTTAATGTGCATGAATTTTATGCTTATGGTGCTTGACTTTTGTGCTTAATGAGTGTGAGTGTTGTGCTTAATGTGCATCAGATTTGTGTTTTTAATGTGAGTAGTGCTGAAACTTAAGGTGCATGAATCTTGTGCTTAAGGTGCGCAAATTTTGTGCTTAAGGTTCGTCAGTTTAATGCTTAAGGTGCGTGAGTTTTATGCTTAATATGCGTGGGTTTGTGTTCTGAAGGTGTTTTGTTTGTGTGCTTTAATGTGAGTGTGATATGTATTTAAAGTGCGTCAGTTTAATGCTTAATGTGTTTCTAATCGCACAATCGCACAAAAAACTCTAAATGCACTTGATCCCTTCCCTATATATATATATATATATGTATATATATATATATATATATATATATATATATATATATATATATATATATATATATATATGTATTTATATTATTTGTGTATACATATCAATATATCATATTGTGGGTGTTAGCTTAGTATTATTTGTAAATTATTATTATATAAAAATATATTTTTTTTTGTTTTGATCACTATATTATTCAAATATATGATAATTCAAAAGTATCATCACGGAATTACGAAACATAATTTTAACTAATTTTTAAAATTATATTACTTAACAATATTTTAATATTGGGCATAGGTTTTCGCGCATCGCGCGTACAAAATGCTAGTATATGTACACACACACACACTCACTCACACGCTTTTCTAAAATTAATATTTTTGTTAAAAATAATATTTCAATTATTAATCTCAAAATTTAAAATTAACATGATTTTCCACTAAATTGAAATTTATAAATGACGTTAAATACATTTGAACTTGTCTTGTACTATTAAAATTTTATATAAGACTTAATATTATTTAATAACTTATAAATATTATAAAATGTAGTATAGTTTATAATGTTCATTTGATTTTTACTCACTAAATTATGTTAGATTAATAAATTAGATATTTATAAAATACTTTTAAATTGGGTTTACTTTTAATTTAGGGAGAGTTGTTGTGAGTAGGAAGTAAGAGAGTGTAGGATTAAGAATTTTTGTGTGATAAAAATAAATTGGGTAAGAATATTTATAGGGTAAAACCATAAATAAGAAGAAGAAAAGTAAAAAAATTTGATCGTTACATTGGCCGAGAAGCGAGAATAGTAGTAGCCTCTACCGGAGGCTTGGCTTAATCTAGCCTCTAGCAGATGCTACATGCAATGTGCAACGGTAACTGCCAAATATATTTGGCCATTGCACGTTGCGGGGCTAAGTAGTAAGTAAAAGGGCCAAAATTACTTTTATAATATATATATATATATATATATATATATATATATATATATATATATATATATATATATATATATATATATACATATATGTATATATACATATGTATATATATATGTATGTATATATATATATATACATATACATACATATATATATATATATGTATATATATATATATACATATATGTATATATACATATATATATACATATATATATATATATATATATATATATATATATATATATTTAGGATTTTAGGCTTTTAGTGGTGGTAGCAAAGCTACCGTGCTTTACTGTCATGGCTTTGTTTGCCCTGGCCTAGGCCCGAGCCTGGGGCGGGCCCGTGCCTAGGCCATTGGTCAATTTCGTGTTGGGCCCCGAAGTTTTTTTTTAAAAAGGATCTGAACCAGCCCTTAACAACCAATCGTTATACCGTGCACTACGGCGCACATAGCACTGTGCGTGTAACACCCCCCTAAAAACAAGACTACTTAAAACGAGTCTTAACACCTGCAGATCAAGCACAAAACTAGCACAGCGGAAGATAAAAAGATAACTGGATAAAAAGGAATCCAAAACGGGGTGTTATGCCACGTATACCACACTAGGTATACGCTACGGCGACAATCTGCAAGTGTAACACTATCCCAAAAACAACTAAACTAGAAGAATCTAAAGACATTGGCACACAGGCCTCAACAACACTGTCTAAAGATACAGGTGCTAAGCTACCGGCTCTAGACATCGCGCTCGACTACGCATGACCTGAAAGATACAAAGATAAACATCGGGGCGACGCCCGGTCAGCGAAAGATGCTGGTAACCCACCAATACCGTTAAGTATCATAAATAGGTAGATATATAATATGAAAACCATTTTCGAAACGGAATACATATATATAAGTCAAAAGCCATGTTCCAACCTTATGGCTACCCCCAACCTTGTACCTTCGGTGCCAACCATTACCTCCAGAAAGCCCCTGTATAGCCAAGTCCAACCTTATTCCTCCGGGACCGTCGTCCCCCACCTATAACCACCAACGAAAACCCATCAATTCAAAACAACACATGCCCGGATAACACAATGTTATCCCCCAAACACGTGGACTCAGCCACAACTCCATGAAATCACGTCACGGCCACCACGAGGACTGCTGCAATACCTTGGTGACTAGCGTCCCATACCACTAATCGTGCAATCCAGGTAAAGCCACACACGCACCACCACTCACACGAAACAAGCAACGGATTGCAACAGAGGTACGAAACCTACTCAATCAAGAGACAGGTCACCACCCATCGACAACAACGACGCTAGTATTAGGATAATAACTAGCAAGCTCAACAATGAAGGAAACTCAAGATAGTTCCGAGGAACACATAAGACACCACACGGTTCAACGAAACACAATGTTGAACACTTAGCACGATACACAACACCAAAGATCCTACATGGAAACCTACCAAAAGCTCTAGACCTACGAAACATCAAGAAGACGCTCAAATAGTTCCACAAAAGAACAACGGAAGGCCAAAAGATCAAAGACCAAGACAAACGAAACACGGGGAACAAATCCCACTCCAACATCACTGTGTTCCCCGCGGGTGGACCCACGGGTAGCGCCCCACCCGTGGTCCTGCCTGCGGGTACAACACCCACAAGGCATACCGCGGGTAGGCCGGCGGGTGGTGCCCCGCCCGCCGTTCTGCCCGCGGGTACGTCCCTGTACCACAACAAATCCCTTCGGGGATTTTCTCCTCCAAACACAAATTCAAGTCCAAAACATGCCAAATCTCACCAAGAACAACAAAATGACTTGAACCAAGGAAAATGCCAAGCAATGGCACAAAGGAAACCTAAACACAAGCTCTAGATATGCAATATCACAAGATAAATGCATAAACTCTCACATTTCATAGCAAAACACAAGTAGAAGCCAAGAAATCATATATAGGTAAGCAAAATAGGTTTTGTAGAGCATGGTTACCTCTTGAAGACCAAAATACTCTTCTTACACCACAACAAGCTCTCCACTAAGCTCACTAGCCAAACCCACTTCAAGATCAAACCAAAAGATCATAAAGATCCAACCTTTAAGAAAAGACAACTAAGATGGAACCAAAAATACTAGACAAGCTTAGATCTTACCCTTCTAGATGCCAAAATAGAGGAAAGATTGAATCTTGGAAGCAAAACTTGGAATCTTGACAAAGGCTTCTTTTGGCTTGAAGAACAAGCTATTCTTGTTTTCTAGAGAGAAGGTAGAGATATTTTCTAGGAAATGTAAGGGAATGAAATGAAGAAGTGTTCTAGGTTTAGGTTACAAAACAAGCTCTTGGTGAAAAGACAAGGATACCCTTACTAACTCTTAGAAAGTGTAAGGAACAAGGGAACTCCTCTCAAAGCACAAGGTACAACACCACTTAAAGATTGACTAGTCAAATACTAGTCCTTGAGTATCAAAAATCAGGATTTTAGGAATCAATTCCTCAAAAGAAATAGAATTAATTACTCAATTAATTCATGGTTTGGGGGATTTTTGGGGTGTCACAGTGCGCCCCGCGTCTCCTAAAATGACATCGTTCTGTTAAGTTGTGTAGGGAGTTGACGTGATTATGTACATTATGTTATACAATTATGTACATTTTTTATACAATTATGTATATTTATTTATACAATTATGTACATCCGAAACACGGAATTTATGTGTATTGAGTTAAGAATTTATGTGTATTTTGTATTATGTTAGATTATGTGTATTATCTTTTCAAAAAAGAGTATGTGTATTTTGTTATACAATTATGTACATTCTTTTATACAATTATGTACACTCTAGTATATAATTATGTACATTTTCGAAACATGAGATTTTTTATTTTTAAAGAAAATTAACAGCCGATACAGTAAAGTGGAATTTCAAAAAAAAAAAAAAAAAAAAAAAAAACAACGTCGTTTTGCACCAGGGCGCACATTGCACGATATAAATTGTCCTTAACAAGCTGGTTACGGTTCGAGCTAAGCCCGGCTCAGGCCCAGTTAGGCACAGGCCCACTTTTTTCTGGGCTGGTTCAGGGTTGGTTCAACCTAAAACCGGCCCATGGCCACCTCTACCTGCTAGACTTGCTCTCATTCCTTTCGGGACCAACAATATGTACCATGCTTCTTGAAAGTTGGTTTTAGTGGTGATTTTTTAGTGAGTGTCGTCCTCTAGGAATGACCATAAGGGAATTGAGTAGAGAGGGGTTAAATACAAGATCATTAAGTGTTTGAAAGCTAACCAAAAAGAAATATTTATTTGCATAATAGAGAACAAGTTTAAGATAAAGCAATGACTCAAGTAAAATGCAATATTGCAAGAAAGGATTTAGATAAAATCACTTTGCATAAATGCGAGTAATGTTCTAAGTTTCTAAGCCAAGCAAAGATCAAGAATGAAAGTGAAGGTGGCAATGCCATTCTCATGGTCATTGGGCTATCACCTAAGTTCTAATTCCATTCTCATGGCATATAGACTAGATGAGGCAATTAATAAAAAATTTTGTGTGCTCATTTCCTTCTAACTCCCCTTTCTCAAGAGTAAGTTAGAAATGTGACAGGTTTGGCTATGGTGAATCCCTATTCTCATAGGTGAAGCACCAAATCCAATGACCTCTTGCATAGTTCGGCCCTAACCAAATAAGAGTCAAACAATATAATTCTCCAATTTCACAATCACATTCATTCTAGAGGCATTACAAGCCCTAGGTTTTTCAATTTTAATCTATATTGACATTCATACAAAGCAATTCAATCTAAATCCCTAACTAGTTTAACTACTCATAATGGAATTAACAAACTAAAAGCAATTGAAATAATGCACAGTGAATTTGACTTCAAAAGTAATTTGTAAAGTACAAAAATAAGAAATATATAGAAATCCTTACTTTATTGAATTTGTAGAATGTAAATCTGAAATTGAAAGTGAAAGTTGCAATTACATACGGTAATCTCCCTCTAAATCTTCTCCAGAAAATGATGGAATACAATGGATTTTTTGTTCTAAAGGGTTTGGATGGAGAGAAGGTGTAGAGGGAGATTGAAAATTGAAAGATAGATGAAAATAATGCCTAAAGATACTTTATACTTTTGGAATCGCGTCCTTTTAACTGCTTCCAGAATGCCTAGTCACAATGGAGGCCACGACGTGACCTGCATCGTGACTAGGCCTAAGCCTTACAGGTCTCTGCTGGTCACGGTCAACGTCACATCGTGACCGCCATCGTGACCAGCATCTCTGCACAGTATTTCTAGTTTCTAGACCATTTTTCACGTTGTAAACTTCCGAACTAGCCTTTGTGGTTTTCATGAAAGTTGTAGCTCTCTGAGTTTCCTTTCTAATGCCACTTGAATCACGATATTTGGACACTCCTAGCTCAAGATATGCTCAAATTACCGAGATGTCGCCTGATAGAAAAAAGTACAAAGCAGAATGGTGTCATGTTGGCAATCACGGCGTGACCCACGTTTTTCACTTCAAAATGCATAATTCTTCATCTCCTTTGTTCCTTTGGGTTCCCGGGTCATGTCATGATACTTCCACTTGCTTTATTTCATTTTCTTGACCTCTAATGACACCCGGAACTTGCTTTTCTGTCAAGATGACTTCAATACACAACCAATTGAGCTCCAATTTACATGAAGTTACAACCAATGCCTCCAAATAACCTAAATGACACAAAGGAATCAAATATGCACATACTTAGCTTTCAATTAACATAAAATCATATGAGTTTGATATCAATTATGCACATAAAAGTACTAAGAATTAGCACTTATCATTTCTTATAACATTTTCAACCGTGTGGTCGAGCGTACCACATAATGTGCATTTTGGCACAGTTTTCCCACTATTGTTATTATTGTATCTCCTTTTATTATTTGATCCTGATACAACCACAACACTTTGTTTAGTTGCAGACCACACTTCATTATTCTTAATGGCTTTATACTTAATCAATTCATTACTTTTGTGATTAATAGAGCCATTAAGTTTCCTTTCAATTTTCAAAGCCATGTTATAGACTTTGCCCATAGCAGGGATTAGATCCAAGACAAGAACACCAGATTTAGTGGTTTCAAAACCATCATGTAGACCCTCTAGGAGTCTGATCACTTGATCATCTTCCCATTCCTTTTCTATTTTGCTCACAAGTGTGCTTGAAAAAGGTTTATTGTTTGGAAAGTGATGAAAATCTGTGTACAAAAGCAGTTACACCATGTTATATATGCATGGCAGTTACAACATAATGAAATGAACTAGGATGAATAGAAAAGAATTCTCTTTGACTGTTAAAGATATTCATGTTTACTTCATCATTCTCTTTAGACTTAGTTCTTATTTCACAAAAAATTGACCATCCAAAGTGCTAAAATGTATATTCTATGTACTTCAGTTTCCATCCTACTTAATGATAATTCTAATGTAAAAATTAAAATGAGTTAATACCCAAAATCATCCTTGACTATAGTGGTTTTTCTCAATTTCGTCCTAAACGACTTTGGTGACCTAATATCGTCCCAGACTTTTGTGTTTCGTTCAATTTAGTCCCAGACTTTTGTGTTTTTGCTCAATTTAGTCCCTCATTTGTTATTCTATCCATTTGGTGTTAAATAAATAGACAATTCAGTAATTTTAATATTGGCATCTCTTTACTCATAGACATGTGAACTGCGAAATCCCCCTTTTTTTTTTTTTTTTTTACGAATTACTCCCGGAATTACTCCTAAAACTGCGAATATAAAATTTGATTTGCAAGTCTGGGAGTAATTTTGGATGTAATTCGTACAAGAAAGAGGAATTTCGCACTTCACAAGTTGAAAGTAAAGAGAGATCAATATTGACATTACTGAATTGTCCATTTATTTAACACCAATTTGACGGAATAACAAATGGAGGACTAAATTGAGCGAAACACAAAAGTCTGGGACTAAATTGAGCGAAACACAAAAGTTTGGGACGATATTAGGTCACCAAAGTCGTTTAGGACGAAATTGAGAAAAACCACTATAGTCGAGGACGATTTTGGGTATTAACTCAAATTAAAATTAAAAAAATCTATTACTCCGTAATAAGGTGACCAAAATCACCTAAATCATGAATAATTGATAGACTAAAAAAGAGTTAATTCCATTTTTGGTCCGATCCTATATTTATAGGCGACAGTCTATTTCTAGTCATTTTTTAAAAACATCATCCTTTAGTCCTAGTATTATTTTGACATGACCATTTTTTATCTTCTATCAACAAAACCATTTAAATGCCGTTAAATAAAAGGGCATTTCAGTATTCAATTATGAATTTTTTTCAAAAACATAAACATAAAATATATAATGGGTCAACGCACTTTGTATTAAAAAGATAAAAATATCTTTGTATTTAACAAAATTTCAACGATATTGTTGATAGAGTACCAAAATTGGTCATGTCACAATAATATATACTAGGACCAAAAGAGGATGTTCTAATAAAAAAAAATAAAGACTAAAAGTGGACTGTCACCAATAAATCTATGACAAAAAATGGAATTAACTCGACTAAAAAACATATTTTTTTCTTGATTCAATTTAAACATACACATTGAAACACGATGGAATATGTTAATATATTATTAATGAAATCTTAAAAATATAAGAACAATTTGTAAAGATTTGGGATTACATAACTTTGATCAAGGCTCGAATTATAATTACTACCATTAACCTATAATAATTCTAACACAACCAGCTTCCAGAATTTAATCCTTGAAGATTGATTGAAGTTAATAACAATCATGCCAACACTCGCAAAGTCTAAGGGCAGTCCCAGGAATTGGGGTACATTGTGCTAATGGATGGAGTCCACTGTAGTCATTGTTGCACATCTTTTCACAACATGTTGCATCACACGACGCTATGCTACATGGACCCAAATTTGCAACGCAATTTGGTTCATTAATTTGTGCATCCATCCCTATCGCCACTTCACTTCTTTTTCCTTCTACTGGTGGGCCCGCTGTCAACCACTTGCCGCCCGCTGCATTCTTGCCTAAAAATCAAGATATATATATGCATACCATACATAAGTGATGATAATGTATATACATTGATGGTATAATCGCATAGATATAAGATATATTATATATCCTCTAAGTATTAGAAGGACTTTTTTTTTTTTTTTTCGTCAAACTTTGAAACTTTATTCACCACCAAAAGAGGCACAAGGCCTTACAGGGTACGCCATAGGCCCAAAAGTGACCTATGGCTCAAAGAGGCATAAAGCCTTTTATACACAATGACCAAAACTTGGTCTAAAGCTCACAAGGACCACAAAGGTCTAAAAATCAACAAAGACAAAGTGTAAAACCAACTAGCTAAAACTAGTCTATCTACACAAGGCCCTCACGGGCTAAAACCATAAAGGGGTTAAATCCTTACAAAAGTAATAACTCCCCATCAAAGCAACACAAGGCAAAAATGCCTAAAAAACCATACACCTCATGAGGTCCACCCAACTAGGTGGACCTCCCTTATTCCCCATCAAAATTGCATGAAATATCATTTTCCATAGTGGAATCTATTTCATGGCATCATTAAGCTCCACTTAGTAAGCTTTGCTTAAATAATGCACCATTACCATCATCAAGCATTTCCCATACGGCCTACTTTAAATCCACATCCCAAAATGCCATAATTTCCCATACGGCCTACTTTAAATCCACATCAAAACTGCCAGGCCCATCATAAACCCATCTCATCATAACTGGGCCAAACTCCCAGGCCCAATCTGTCAAGCCCATCATCAACTAGAATCCAGGCCAAGCCCATTCATCAACAAAGCCCATCAAGCCCACCACAAGCCTGTGCGGGAATTAAATCCCACTCCAAACAGCTATCATCTCATCCTTAGTATTTCATATATAAACCAAGCCCAATCTTCCATCTTTAATTCCACCAGCCCCATTCGGATCTCAGGGACCAGTAGACCTCATGGTGCATCATTCCCCATTATAAGGTCAGCTCCATGGCAGCCACAACTCTTCACTTAACAGCTTCAAGTTGCAGCTGCAAATTCTTTAGGTTCATACTCACAAGATCAGATCTCCGTGGCTTATTCCCATTCCTGATCTGCTGCAGTCTCCAAATCAAACTACTCAAACTGCTCACAGAGGTTCACCCAAGTTGGTGAACCACCCTTATACCTCCCTCTCACTCTGATTATTGTCCAGGCATGAGGCATCCTTTCCCATGATGGAATCAGCCCCATGGCAACCAAGCTCTCTACCATAAGGCCTCAACTTGGGCTGCAACTTATCATACACCAAAAGCAGGAACCCTCAAATCAGAACCAGCTTCCTCCACTCCTGCAAAGATCCTCCCAGACCAGAGCTTCAATGGTAGGTGAACCTCCCTTGTGCCTCCCTAAAGAAAATAGCTCACCTAGGAGCCTCTGACAGCTCCTTTAGTTTCTCCAAATATAGTGCCTTTGTTTTTTCCACAATTTCTTCCTTTCTTCTTTCAAACTCTTGCATTCCTATTTCCTTTTTTAGATTTGACATGTGTGCAGCTATCTCCAGCTTAGCCTCTTCCCAGACTTTCTTCTTGACCACAAAAGATCTGTGACCTATCCCTTCTATCCTCTGATTGCTATCCAACTTTGTAGATGACCCTGAGCCTTCAATTGAATGTGCTGGACTGCCCTCAGGCTCCCCTATCTTCTGTGTAACACTAACCTCCCTCCTTCCCCTCATTGGGTTCCCCAACTCCTCAGCCAACTTCTTAACTTTTCCCTGAGCATTTACTTTCTCCATGAAAATTCTGTTAGCCTTTTGTATCAACTCATCCTCTTTTTCCTGGAATCTTCCCTCTCCCAATTCTAATTGAGCATGCTTAAAGAATTGTAGCACCTCTGCTCTGGCTTCCTCCACCACCTCAGCCTCCTCCTTGCTCACCACCTCCTTTACCCTATCAATCCAGATCTCCAGCTCCATGAGGGACTCAGACAAGCTAGAAGACATCTGTGAGCTTCCTCTGTTCAAGTTCTCCCCCCTTCTTTTATTTTCAGCATTTCTGGCCATACTTTGCTTCCTCTTTTCTCTTCTTATCTGATTTTTCGACAACCCCTTGCCTTGCCCTGATGAGCTTCTATTTCCAGATTTGCTCCCCTCTGTAGAAGGGCTTTCTATGATGTCCCTTCCAGACCCCTTCAGATCTCCACTTCCTGGAGAGAACTTTGCAGCTTCAGAGTCTTTCTGATGGCTTGGCAGGCCTCTCTCAGAAGAGACCAAATTCTTATTTCCATTTTGTTCTTCTTCCTCAACCAAATCAGCCCATCTTGAAGCCATATATTCCTCCTTCTGCACCTCATCTTCTTTCAACACTACATCTGCAACTTCTTCTAGTACTCCTGTGGCAGCTTCTTCAATGATTTCATCTGCAAGGAGGGCCAGCTTTACTTCCAAATCAGGCCCCAAGCAACCTGTTTCTGGACTGAGCAACTTCTTTTGGGCATTTTGACAAGCAGATTGTGGACACTCAAAATCTTCTTTATTTTCCCCTTGGCCAGAACTCCCCGATCCAGGCCCTTGATTATTTATGCCCTTATCAACATTCATCTGGGCATTTTGTCGAACATTTG
This sequence comes from Ipomoea nil, assembly GCF_001879475.1. Lineage (NCBI taxonomy): Eukaryota > Viridiplantae > Streptophyta > Magnoliopsida > Solanales > Convolvulaceae > Ipomoea > Ipomoea nil. The sequence continues at coordinate 1,784,853 of NW_017617687.1, read as the reverse complement.
CCTCGCAATCCAGAGGCTCCCCAAATTTTCCTAGACTTTCCCCAGCAGTCCCAAAACGCCGGCAAGTCTCTGAGATATGACCAAACCGGGTTTATGCAATATCTCGGCAGTCTCTCCACTTCCACTCTTTGCCAAAAGTCCTTAATCGCACCATCCTTCTCAATATATTCAATCCATACACGATCCAAAACTGGCTTTGAGGCATCAATTTCTAGCCTTAGTTTAGCCACACTTGGCCGGGTTTTTCTGGCCGTAGCTGCATCCAGTGTTACGACGCGGCCAATAGGTGCACAAATTTTTGATAGTGCATTTAAATCAAACAAATGAAGTGGCAAGAAGGGTAGCTGAGTCCATACCAAAGTCCATGGAGAGTCTCTGTTATTCCTCTGCTCCGGCGTCCATCTAGATAGCCAGAGACGTTCGCCGGCAATTGTGACCTGGTTCCTCATCCACACTCGTCTACAATCGTCTTCTAATGAGAACCGTAGTAGAATACAACGTCGATCAAGTGATCCAACACTTACTTCCCCTTCGATTCGCAATGTCTCTCGCATTTCTTCTCTTAGACGATCCAGCGGAGGCTTGTTTCGCACAAATCTTCCAACCAACGAGAATTTCTCCTCCGACTCCACTCGATTCTTCCATTCTAAATGCGAGAATCGGACAGATGGACCATTAATCGACCGGTCAGAGTCAAGTATTAGAAGGACTTTGAATATGCAACTCAAGACACTGTATTTCAAGATTGATTTATATAATTGATGAAAAATGTTGTAATTCTAAATTTAAAAAAAAATGTTATAATTTTGATCTAAAATAACACACATTCTAATTAACGTTGTTAAGGTTCTAGCTACCTTGTATAGGAACATTTAAAGAATATTTTATGTTAGGAACATTGTATTAGGATTTTGATGATATCAATGTAATGTAGAAAAGTAGACCCCTAACCATTAGCTGTTTTTGTTTCGCTACTTTCGTCCTAGACGAGAGTTTCCATAACTCTTTTGTAATTCGTGTTAAGCTAGACAAACACACGAAAATGAGTTATGACTAGATGTTAGGATCTCCAAGGCGAAAGAAGACACGAGACATGAAGAACAACAACGAGAGTCAAGCAGGAGTTGTCAACAAACACGAAAGGACAGTGTTTGTAAAAGACGATCTTCGTTAAACATTACTTCTCTTCAACAACGAGAAGAATGTTTCACCTGTCTGATTTGACAACATCCTAGGACAATAAGGACTTCATTTTATGGGACTCGTTTTTCAAGAAGCATTAAATGAAGATGTACTATCTCTTGGAGCTAAAGGACAAAACCCTAATGCCTTCCATACCTTCAACGGCTACATGGTACAACCTCATTAATGAAGCATTTAATGCATGAAGCTCCCCGGTCCTTGTCCAATGGTTAAAAGGTTCGAAAATTTCATCTCCCTCCAACGGATGGATTTTCATCACCTATATAAACTCATCTTCATCAACTAAGAAGGTGCTGGTTCATTATCACTCGACTTACTCACTTACAAAAGCTCTTGAAACGTCTACGATTTACAAAAAGCTTTTGTGAACCAGTTTTTGAGGTGTTAAGTTACTTGGAGAATCACTTGTCTTACACCTCAAGGAAGTCTTGACATCAGTTTGAAGCTATCATATCTCAGAGTCAAGATCTCTCTGTTGGAGAATTCAAGAAATCATTTTCTACCAACCTCAACTCAGGAGAAGAAGTTGATAGAGGCGGAGTAAACTCGAGGAGTTGAAAAACCTACGAAGGCTGTCCGGCTTAGTGATCAAGGAAGTCTTTGTGTAATTGTACTAAGAGTGATAGTGCAATCCTTCCAACAGTTGTGGAAGAAGAGTGGAGTAGGCAACATTGGCCGAACCACTATAAAATCTCGTGTCCTCCTTATCTCCTTACTTACGCTTTTTATTTTGCTCTCATATCATCTCTTCATTATCATTACCGAAAGTTTGTCTAATTACGTAAACTCGTGCAAAGTATTTTAAAACGAATCTATCTTATCCGCTGCGCCAAGACACCGAAAGGTGACGTTTAGGGCTTCTAACGAAAAGAGTCTATTCACCCCCCCCCCCCTATAGACTCTCATCTCATTCTATCGGGACCAACAAGTGGTATCAGAGCCAATACCTTGTTCGGTAAAGGCTTTGCATTTACTGCCTGGTAGATCCCTATTCGAAAATCTCTTGAAAATCTTGCATATTTTCTTTGCACGTTTTTTAAAAAAAAATGGAAAAGGAACATGCTCATCGCTCCAAACAACTTGCATTTAGTCTTGCTAAATTTGATGACTGGAAGTTAAGAATGCAGGCTCTTCTATGCTCCATTCATGATATGATGTGGGACGTCATAACAACCGGACCAATCACAATCATGATGGCGAATACTCAAGCAGCCGCGCAGGGTGCAGGAGCTCCACAGATGATAACAAAACCAAAAGACCAGTACTCCTCAGAAGATAGAGCAAGAGCGAATCTGGACAATGTAGCAAGAAACATTCTCTACAACTCTCTGGATGATTCCCTGTTTCCAAGAGTCCGAAAATGCAAGAATGCTATGGAAGTGTGGAATGTCCTAATGAGATTAGGAGAAGGAGACGAGCAAGAAAAGGAAAACAAGCTGACAATGGCTATGAAAAAATTCGAAGATTTCAAAATGCTGCCAAATGAATCAATCTTGGATATGGAAATCAGATTCACCAGACTGATGGGCGATTTATCAGATCTTGGAAAAGAACTTACTGAGAAGGAAATGAATCTGAAGATCCTTCGTGGTCTACCTAAATCATGGGAAATGAAGGTTATTGCAATGAGGGATAGTCGAGACATGAAAACGACAAGCACTGCCAAAATTTTCAGTGATCTCAAGGCTTATGAGTTCGAACATGAACCAAAAGATGCCGAAGATTCAGAAACAAGAAATATTGCTCTCATGGCAAATCAATCAGCATCAACATCCAACAGGTCGAAATCTAACTCTTGTGAATTTTTATCTGATGAACAATATGCACTATTTGTCAGGAAAATGAAAAGATTCATGAGAAAGAACAACTTTCAAGATCCACAACGTTCGGGCCACCGAAAGAAGCAAGAGAACTTTCCTCAAACCTCAAAATCTGAAACCATGGATTCTCAGCTATTATGCTATAATTGCCGAAAGCCAGGACACTTCAAGGCAAACTGTCCACATCCCATAGTAAGCAAACATCAAGATAACAATACTACCACAAGCCCCTCAAACGAGACTGGAGAAAGATATAAAAGAAGCGACAAACCTGAATCATCAAACTCCAGAAAGGAAGGAAGAAGGAAGGCAATGTTAGTAAACGAAACTTCTGACACAGTCGCAACCGAAAGTAGCTCCTCAAGCTCTAGCTCAGAAGACGAAAGCACTGATGAGGAGAAAGGACTGCTGTGCCTATTCAGTCAAGAGTCAGACGAACTATGTCTCATGGCAGATGAAGACGAGGTAAATTGTCATTCATCCTCTTGTTATTCAGCTGAGTCAAGTTCTGTGAGAAGTTTTACCTCAAATGAATCTGTCACCGAAATGACGATGAGGTTCAATGTATAAATAGCACTTACTCCAAACTCAAGGAGGAGAACTCTTGGCTTAGGCTTAGCCATAATGAACTAAAGCAAGTTCGTATTGAGAACAATATGCTAATCATTGCTAAGGAGCAGCTTGAGAAAGATGTTCTCGCTCTAAAGGAGCTGTGCACAACAAAAGAGAAGAGAAAGCAAGAACTGCTTGAAGTCTTGGATAAATTCAATAATTCATCCAACCTAATGGATAGAATGCTAAATGAATCCAGACTGCCCGGGGAAAGAACTGGAATTGGTTTTAACCCCAGCTCCTCTTCACAAGTCGAATTGAACAAATCCACGAATGCATATTCACACGAAAGCTTCGAAGCCGCATTTGTTCAAGGACCCACCCAGGTGTCTGAGCCTATGATGGTAGTTAACATTGTCAAAACACCACAATCAACAAGCCAACCGAAAGGTACGGCTGTACAACGAATTGTGGAATCTGGAAAGAAGAAATCTAGTAATGGCAACCCTAGACAAATCTATGTCAAAAGGAATGGACCAAATGGCAATAAACAGAGTCCACGTCATAAAAAGGGTCAGTCTAACTGGAACACTCAATCCAACAAAAAGACGAATGGTAACCAGAGGCAATATCGTCCGAAATTCACACGAAAGAATCCTGCACAAGGAATCTCAAGAAGCGGACAAATCAGACAACCCGAAAGATCCTTCAAAAGATCTGGGTATGGCAATGGATGGACTGGGCCATCAGAAGAAGATTGGTTTGATTATCCAGAACCTCTTCCAAGAGCAGTATTTGAAATGGTTCATCTGCGTAAACAGACCAATCATCTCAAGCATTATGAAAATCCTTCTCAGGAAGATCAACGTAAGAAATATAATGCTAAAGTCTTTGCCAGCATCCATTATTATTATCGCACATCCAATGGATATAGAGGACCAAGGATGAGTCGTGGATACTCTAGGTTAATATGGGTTCCAAAGTTGACTGCTAACCCCAAGGACCCGAAACTAAATGGGTACCTAAAAACACATAATTTTTTATGCAGGAAAAACAGGTCATATGGTATATTGATAGTGGATGCTCAAGACATATGACTGGTGACAAAACAATGTTGAGCAACTTTAAAGAATTTGATGGACCCAAAGTTATCTTTGGAGGTGAAAATAGTGGCAAAACTCGTGGAAAAGGGGACATCATCAACAAGGGAATAACAATTCAAGATGTCTCTTATGTTGAAGGACTGAAGTTTAATCTTCTAAGCACAAGTCAATTTTGTGATAGAGGATACAAAGTAGAATTTCTCAAAGACAAATGCAAAATCGTGAACACGAAAGATAACAAGACAGCTTTAACAGGACAACGAAAGAAGAATATGTATGTATTATCTTTAAATTCTTCTTATGCTAACGTTTGTCTTGTAGCCAAAAGTAATGCAGATCTCAATCAAGAATGGCACAACAAACTAAGTCATCTGAACTTGAAGACGATAAACAAGCTTGCCAAGAGAAATCTCGTAAGAGGACTACCCGAAGCATCTTACATAAAAGATAAAATATGTGAGGCATGTCAAAAAGGAAAACAATTCAAGTCATCCTTTAAGTCAAAAGATATAGATACAAAGTCTCGACCTCTAAGCCTTCTACATATGGACCTCTTTGGACCAGTTGATCCAGCAAGTTTGAGTGGAAGAAAATATACTCTTGTTATAGTAGATGACTACACGAGATATACATGGGTGCTCTTCTTGAAAAAGAAGAATGAAACAGAAACCACTCTTCCAAATCTTTTGAAACAACTTCAAACAGAAAAGGAGCTCAAAATAATTCGAATAAGATCAGATCAGGGAACGGAATTTGTCAACAAAGTCATAAAGGAATTTTGTGCGCAAAATGGAATTTTCCACCAACTTTCGGCAGCACGAACTCCTCAACAAAACGGAGTAGCCGAAAGAAGAAACAGAACCTTGAAAGAAGCTGCACGAACGATGATCTCTCACTCAGGACTACCTAAGAGATTTTGGGCTGAAGCCATAAACACGGCATGCTATACACAAAATAGATCCTTGATCAACAAATCTCACAACAAGACACCATATGAGTTATGGAAAGGTAAAACACCCAGTATCGGTTATTTTCATGCCTTTGGTTGCAGGTGCTTCATACATAACAATGGAAAGAATCATCTAAGAGCGTTTGATGAAAGAGCTGATGAAGGGTTATTCATGGGTTACTCCTCTGTAAGAAAAGCATTCAGAGTTCTAAACAAACAAACAATGGTAATTGAGGAATCCATTCATGTCAAGTTTGATGAACAATCTGAGATGAACCCATCAGGATGTAAAACATCAAACGAGTCAAATCAAAATCCTCAGCAACCTATTGACGAAAATACCTCAGACGATGAAGACATACTCTCGTCCTACATGAAACATCATCTAAAGGTTCATGAACCCGAACCGGTGCCTCAAGAAAAGGTTGGAATTCAACAAAATGATCCTTCATCTATCACAACATCTGAACCAATGATTTACATTGATCTACCTTACATTCCTGAAATGGACGCTCAAAATCAACAAGATGCTTTTGAACCAGACCTTTGATGGTTAAAAGATCATCCATCAAATCAGGTTATTGGAAATATTCAGGAAGGTGTAAGAACAAGAGCCTCCTTGCACGAAAGTATGATGGCGTGTTTCCTGTCGCAAATGGAACCAAAAACCATAGAAGAAGCTCTAAAAAACCCAGACTGGGTAATAGCCATGCAAGAAGAACTCCACCAATTTGAACGGAATAAGGTATGGGAACTTGTCCCGAGACCATCTCATCAGAATGTCATTGGAACTAAATGGGTGTTTAGAAACAAAATGAGTGAAGATGGGCTCATTGTTAGGAACAAAGCTCTACCTGTAGCTAGATTGGAAGCTATTCGCATATTTCTAGCTTTTGCAGCCTATAAGAACTTCAAAGTTTATCAAATGGATGTCAAGAGCGCTTTTCTAAATGGACTTCTTGAAGAAGAAGTATATGTTGAACAACCACCTGACTTTGCAGTCAATAATGAGCTTGAAAAGGTGTATCATCTTAAAAAGGCTCTTTATGGCTTAAAGCAAGCTCCACGAGCCTGGTATGATACTCTCTCATACTTTCTTATCAATTGCGGCTTCACGAAAGGAGTGGTTGATAAAACACTCTTTCGTATAAAAGATAATGACCATATACTTTTGGTACAAATCTACGTTGATGACATTATCTTCGGAAACACGAATCCAATCTTGTGTGAGAAATTCTCTAATCTTATGAAAGGCAAATTTGAGATGAGTATGATGGGTGAACTAAACTATTTTCTGGGTTTGCAAGTCAAACAATGCCCAGATGGGATATTCATAAATCAAGCCAAATACACCAAGGATTTAATCCGAAAGTTTGGCATTGATGGAAAAAGTTCGGTTAAAATTCCAATGAGCACATCCCTCAGAATGGACATTGATAATGAAGGAAAGGATGTTGATCAAACAAACTTTCGAGGTAATATTGGTTCTCTCCTATACCTGACAGCAAGCAGACCTGACATTTCGTTTGCTGTTGGTGTATGTGCACGTTTTCAAGCTAAGCCGAAAGAAAGTCACCTAAGTGCAACCAAAAAGATATTAAGATATCTTAAGGGAACACAAAGTGTCGGTCTCTGGTATCCAAAAGATGGATCATTTGATCTAGTTGGATACTCAGACTCTGATTTCGCTGGATGTCGGATTGATCGAAAAATTACTTCAGGAACCTGTCAGTTCCTAGGAGGACGAATTGTGTCTTGGTTTAGTAAAAAGCAAAACTCTATTGCCACAAGCACGGCTGAAGCCGAATACATAGCAGCCGGAAGTTGCTGTGCTCAAATCTTATGGATGAGACACCAATTGAGATATTATGGCATAAATGCACGAGAAGTGAGCATAAAATGCGATAACACGAGTGCTATCGCTATCACGAACAATCCTGTGCCGCACTCTCGGACCAAGCATATTGACATCAAGTATCACTTCATTCGTGATCATGTCGAGAAAAAGAACATATCTCTTGAGTATGTCAATACTGATGATCAACTTGCAGACATACTCATGAAACCCTTAAGTGAAACAAGATTCTCTCTTCTAAGGCATGAACTCGGAATGATTGAAATGACGTAAAGCTTAGAGAATCAAATCTGCAAAGATTCTTGCTCTCGAAAATCAAAAGATTTGATTCATTCCCACACGCAAGGACCTTTATAAATGAAATACTCTATGAGAATAATTTTCTCATCTAACAAAAATTCTAGTGTCTGTCTTTACATGTGCAGGAATGAGTACGGGAAGCGAAAGAACCATTACGGAGGCACGAGAAGGAAAAACTGAAGTTCTCAGTGAGCCACTAGTGACTGAGCAACAGCTCAATCAGTTCCTTGAACACGCTCAACACATACGAAACCTTCTCCGTAACACGTCCGATAATGAGTCACGAGAATCTTTCCACTCTGTTGGCAATCCCATTGGATATATCAAAGAAAACAGTGTGCTGGAACTAAGCGACAGTTTTGACTACTCACCCTCAGGCACCCCCACCAAGATAACATCTCCTCTCAAGTCCACCGCAAGTAGCAAGAAAAAGATGACTTGTTAGGCCACGGTGACAAATTGTGATGTTATCTTGTTCATGATCTTTTTTTTTTTTTTTTTATAACTCCGTCATGCAAATATTTTGTCAGTATCTAAAATATTTTGTTAAGATTCGCACGTTATCTTTTGCCTATATATATATATTATTCTTCTATTTCGTGAGCTTTACTTCTTCACAAAAAGTTTAGAGAAGGATAAAGATTGCAGGAATGGATAAGGGAAAAGAAAAGAACAACGAAGCTGAAAAAAGGGCCAAACGCCTAAAACATCATATGCGAGAAGCCGACAAGCTTCCGAATGCTACAGTCATAAGGCTTGAAGAAGATGGGGAAAGGGTCATTGTCACCTACTCCATACCCAACACAACACCAATGGACAAGGAAACTCATGAAAATTTGATCAACGAGTCCAGGGCTACAAAGGCTTACTGCATGGAACAAGCCACTCGGCTTGCTCAAGAGAAAATTCTGATGATGAAAAGGGCTAATGAGCAAACATCTTATGAAGTTCCTCAACCTAGTGAACAATCCTCTGAAGATATCACTATGGTTCACTCTCGGCCCGTAACTCAGTCACCCGAACCCACTCTCTCACTTGAGGAGTTGGATGAATTTGCAAGGATGACAAATCTGACTGATGTGACCGAAGAGATGACTCGCCTGGAACTTCATGTGCCTTATCGTTTTCTCTAAGCTTTTGTATGATGTACTCTCGTGACCTGGAATCCTCGTGATCTAATAAAATTTGCTGTCTTTTCGTGCTTATCTTCTCTTGCTTATAATGACTGCTTTTCTTGTCTATGCCTAACTGTATATGTTACTTGTCCAAATCACAGGAAAGCTCATCATTCATACGTTTTCTGGTCAAAAAGAGGCCATAATTTTATGCGTTACTTTTTCTTAAAAGAGCATTGAAGTTAGAGTTTCATATAGAAACAAGATAACAGTCAAAGTCGTACTTGAAATTAATGACTTCTTGACTACAGTTATAAGCATTTATTGTTGCGTTGAAATTAATGTGTAGCAGACACATGAGCTTTGTGGATTCCTTGCTATAAAAGGAGGAGAATTCTTCACATTACACTCATCTCTCCTCTCTTTACCATGGCTCCAAAGAAACCTTTCACCAGAGGTGATTCTCATAAGCTGAAAGAAAATGCCAGACGTCTCAGGGAGGAACAGGGTGATCTCTACCCTGGCAATAGTCCACAAGCACCGGTGGAAATTCCCTCTGACTCCGACTCGTCTCTTAAGTATGATGATATGGCGGGTTTCATCGTCGAAAGTGAAGAGAAGACTTTGAAAGATCCCACCAAGACTCCAGATCCAGATTATATGGCTTTTCTTGCACAAGAGGACTTCATGGAGAAATATGATCAGGAGGAAGAACCCGAATCCTCTTCTGGCTCAAACTTTCCACGAACCGGGAAATGGTTCAAGCAAATGCTGGGAAATGTGAAAAAGGCCAAAGGAGAACCATCCGAAGTCAAGAAGAACGAGAGGAAGAAAATTTGATCTCATTGAGTGTTACTTTTTATCCTATGTACTTTCCTCTCTCGGGTCTATGATGAATAAACTGGCTCTAGTTTCCTTTAATCGAGACGTTATTTGCCTAATCTATCGTCTGCCTAATAATCTCGATTCAGGAACAAAATTCTTTAAAAAGAACATGTTCTCTAAATAGTGTCTTGGATAAGACAGTTGAATACACCTTTTGACAGGTTCGGTCTATCTATTTGAGAAAGAACCCAAAAATTCAAAAGTTCTACTTTCTTCTAAAGCACGAAGAAAAGCATCATGTACTGTACTCTTTTGCTAAGGCCAAGGCAATGGCTGACCTAAATAACAGGGAAAGACGAAGTCTTTCTAGACAAATCTTGAGAGCAGATCATGAGGCTCTTATTGCTAAGACTCTTTGCTCATAAAAGGGAACATCTTGAGTACGAACGAAAGGTTAAGGACTACTTTATGTAGAAGGAAAGTCTGCTTTCCAATGCACGAGAGATTGCAACTGCTTTCACTATATATTGTTCTGTGTAACAATTCTCTCGGGAGATACTTTTGTTGCCATAAAGGAGAGATATGTTTGACTTCATTTGTCTCACAAGTCCAATGTTTTGAAAATTGCGTCCTCTTTCGGGTTTGGAATCATGACCAAACATGCTTAATGTTTTGAGCCTCTATCTCCAACCGTTAAGATGAATCCCAATGGGATCATGTGGCCGAGAAAAGTGGTCCACTCCCCCACTTTGTCTGATGCAGGATGTGACGTGCATTTAATGCACAAATAGGCACTCGAGTGATTTTCTCTCTCTTCATTAAATGAGGGAGTGATCGTTTTTGATCTGCAAACAATCTTATCACTCCCCCATGATGATCAGTTACCTTTTGGAGAAAAAGAACCGGAAGTGATTTGAATTTTAAACCGTTCATCCCTAAATGGATCATCCATACCCGGAGACTCGGAGTTCTATAAAACCCCTCTTAAACCTCTCTTGATCCTTTTACCCTACCTTCCTCAATCTTATTATTTTTCTTAACCCTTTGTCTCTCTCAAATCCGCAACCATGGCAGAACATCCACAAGCATCACCTTCTAATCCTGAACCAGAAACTCCTTCCACCATGGAAATCCCAAGCTTTCCAACAGAGGACCTAACTTTCATTGAATCCAGAGTACCCTTCATCGTAGGGGGAAGTATGTGGGACGCGCATGGATTCCTTGAATATATCTTGGATAGAACTTTTGGTGAACACATCATAAGTCTCCTTATAGAAACAGGATTATACAGCTTCATCACACACCTTTATACTGTTTGGCACCCGGTTGATGTAACCCAGTTCTATATGAATGCTTCAATATCTTCTGATTATTTGACTATCACTTCCAGAGTCAATAATCATCATGTGGTTCTTACCGCAGAGGACGTTCGATCAACATACGGGTTTCCACAAAGAGATGAATCTTACAAGACAGATATTATCTATTATCATCTCGACCCAGAGGACTTCTACGAATCCATCAAGAACAATCACGCACCATCCAAGGCAGAAATCTCATGGCTGTTGAAGAAGAAATGGTTCCGGCTAGACTATGAGTTCACTGTTGATATCTTCAATAAACTCGTCGATCACAAGACCTCGGACACGGATGATGTGACGAAGGAGAAATTGAAAATGCTGCATGCCTTCTTGAATAGATTTAAAGTCGACTGGTCAAAGATCATTTTCAACAATATTGTTCACACCATCACTTTTCATCGAAAAAGTCCAGGAGACATTGCGAAGAAGTTGGGATATGGTTTTGTGATAAGCCATCTTCTGGCAACGAAAGGAGTCATTTTGCGCCCAGGAATTCGGCCTGGTCAGAAAGCATGTCATATGAAACAAAAACCATCAGGATATGACAAGCAAAAGGCGTTGGAATTGGGAATCCCTATCGAGCAAGTCAAAGCCAAGCGAAAATCAAGAACACCTAGGGTTTCAGAAGATGAGCAGCCAAAGCCGAAACGACAAAGACGAGAAAAGCACTCCTCTCGGAGTAAGGCGAAAAAGGCAGAAGAATCTTCAAGTGTTGCAATCTCACCAAAATCTCCACAAAAGAAGAACGATCCTATTCCACCCTCCCCTCTTACCAGAATCAATCGTGGTTAAAGACTCATCCGAAGATGAAGATAATTTAATTCTCTCCAGAATTATCAAAGACAGTCACTTTCGGTCTCCAGTCAAGGCTAAATCTTTCCCGAAGAAATCCTCTACACCGAAAGAAGCTACATCGAAAGAAGGAGACACGAAAGAAGCACTTTCTGAGGGGGAAGGTCAACCGAAAGATGTTTTTCTTGAGAAAATTCCTGATGATCAAGAACCCAAGTCTGATCTCGGTTTTCCTCAAGACCACCATCCACAAGAACCTACTTTGGCAGATCAACTCCTTCGAGAGCTGACACAAGAACCTGCTAATGTAGACATGGAGGCCAGTTGCTTAAGTCTTCCACAAGAACCTGGGTCACCAGAAAAGACGAAAGAGGCGACTGATGCTTTGATCGCTTTACCTTGTCTGCCACAAGAACCTATCAATACAGAGCAGGTAACTCTGACACAAGAACCTGTGATGGTAGACGAGACAGCAGTAGTGCAGGTACAACCTCCGGACATCCCGAAACCATCAGCCCCAGTTCCAGAAGTAAAGGTTCCTCAACCTTCACCAGATCAGTTACTTAGAGAATCCATTGAACGAGATTACAAACGAGTTCAACAGTGGCAAAAGTGGCACACTGCTCCCCTGCGGATTTTTCTTGAAACTTTTGAAGCAATGCATGATGAAGAGGAATTTGCACTTGCATGGATTGGCACTGATGATCTTTCAAAAGCTCTTCGAATTGAAGAGATCAATCGCGTTTTCTCTTACAAGATGACAAATCGCTCTCTCGGGAGAGATAAAGCTCCAATCTGCATCGAGCTCAACAAGCCACCCTTGGATCCAGTTTATGAAGAAGAACTGAAGCAACTTCGATATGCCATGTTGCTTTCAAAGATCAAGACCACTTTAGAGAAGGAACACCAAAATGATCCAAATTGTAATATCAGTGGCACGAAAGATGAGCTTGGACGACAGATTGAAGAAGGCGAGAGTAATGAAGGTGAAGATGAAGATAATGATGATGTTGACGATACTGATGACGAGAGTAATGATGATGATGATGAGAATGATGATAATGATGATCATGATGAGAATGATGCTAATGATGATCAGATGGGCAATGAAGGTGTTCAAGAAACCGAACCCGAAGACAGTCACACAATTTTGATCGGTCCTGACTATGACACCTACCCTCAGAGATCTCCCTCAAGAAGACTACCATCTGACAGTGAAGACTCGAAAGAAGCTTCAACTACTCATCCCGAAGATCTATCTCGCGCTATTGTTCCGCATATCCAACCCATAGACGAGACTCCAATCAAGCACGGCAATGAAAGAATGCGTGAAGGCAAACTGGAAGCTTCACCAATCCCTCTTAGCTCAGATAGTGGTGGAAACCGGGAAGCACCACCTCAAGCTGATCACATGGACACATCACCAACAAACATTGAGGAAGAATCCCCTGCGAAGTCCCCACGAACTATCATGAACATCATGAGAGGAACTGTTCATTCAGCCGAGACCATCCATAGACAATATCTTGCTTTACGAGAAAAGGACACGAAAGTTATGGATGATCTATGCAAGAAGGTCGATTTTCTGATAGCAGCCCAATCTAAACCTCGATCTCCACCTCCAGCACAGCCTCAACCGCTGCAACAAAGCCAATCAGATCACAAGGTCCTTGAGCGAATGACAAAGAAACTTTATGATCTTGAAGCTTCTTTGAACAAAGTTGCGCGACAACAGCACGAAATCAAACACTCTCATTTTGGTCTCAAAGAGCGTATGGATTTGGCCTGTACAAAGATTGACACATATCAGGACAATTCGTACCAACTGGGCGAATATGCACTTCAAATTCTCGGATATGCTCAGGATATCTTGATTGCAATCAACAAGGTCTCTTCCATTCCTCCTACCACCTGTGCTGATGATGCCAAAAAGGGGGAAAAGAGAAATGATGACAAAGATAAGGATGATGATCAGCCGAGAGATAGCACGAAAGATCAAGCTCGTGAAGCACGACACTCTCCCTCTCGGATACCAAGAGACTATGATCAAAGGAACCCGAATCCATCTTCCAAGTATCGTGGTCATCACTCCTCGAAGTCAAGATATGGTCGATACCAATCCTCCAAACAAATCAAGCCTCGACAATCATTTGGCTCTGAAGCCAAATACATCTTCACAGGACTGCCAAAGAGAGAACAGATGAAATTAAGGCAAAAGCTTATGAGAGACAACAAAGTAACTATGGATGGCATAGGAAACTTTGTGGACTTTGTCCCATATGAAGAAGGCAGTGGCAAACGTTTCGAGGGTTGCAATAATCCCACTTGGTTGAAAACAAAAGACAACCATACAAGACAAAACCACATGAGCACTCAAAATGAGAGAATCAAAAGAGCAAACAAAGAACTGTGGAGGAAGCATGATGAAGAAAGAAAGAGAAGAGAAGATGAAGCAATGGAAAGAAAAAGGATCAGGAATCTCATTGAAGACCTTTCGAGTGTAACCAAAGACTCCCCACAAAATGTCATGCATAATGCAGCTTTCAAAGTGCACAAGGAATCAGGAAAAAGCTACCAAGAAGGCATGAATTCGTTTGAACTGATCTCGTGGTGGAAGTATGGTATTGTTGAAGGAAGCAACATTCGGGAAGCCTACAATAATTACACTGGTCTGAACATCAGAGGAGAACATGAAGAGCTTGTCAGGACTAATCCTATCAAAGTCTTCAGAGCAAAAATCAATGAGAAAATTGACTTCAACAGGATGCTAAAGCGACAAAAAGAAAAGGATGACCAAGAGCTCAAGGAAGCTGAACAACAGAAATCAAAGCTTTTAGAAATGTAAGTTAACTTTTGCTATATTCCTTTTGAAGTTTTTGTAATGATCACATCTTTATATATGAAACTCTCATTGTTACACATCTCGTGTCACCTGTTTGAGTTACCTGTTCTTATATCGCTTATTAAACGCTTTTATCTAGAAAAAGACTTGTAAACTCTCGAGTATGGCTGTTTTTATATAAGAAAAATCCTTATGGAACTTTTATCAGCCTTATAAGAAGAGTATAGGTTTTGGCATCATCAAAAAGGGGGAAATTGTTAGGAACATTGTATTAGGATTTTGATGATACCAATGTAATGTAGAAAAGTAGACCCCTAACCATTAGCTGTTTTTGTTTCGCTACTTTCGTCCTAGACGAGAGTTGCCATAACTCTTTTGTAATTCGTGTTAAGCTAGACAAACACACGAAAATGAGTTATGACTAGATGTTAGGATCTCCAAGGCGAAAGAAGACACGAGACATGAAGAACAACAACGAGAGTCAAGCAGGAGTTGTCAACAAACACGAAAGGACAGTGTTTGTAAAAGACGATCTTCGTTAAACATTACTTCTCTTCAACAACGAGAATAATGTTTCACCTGTCTGATTTGACAACATCCTAGGACAATAAGGACTTCATTTTATGGGACTCACTTTTCAAGAAGCATTGAATGAAGATGTACTATCTCTTGGAGGTAAAGGACAAAACCCTAATGCCTTCCATACCTTCAACGGCTACATGGTACAACCTCATTAATGAAGCATTTAATGCATGAAGCTCCCCGGTCCTTGTCCAATGGTTAAAAGGTTCGAAAATTTCATCTCCCTCCAACGGATGGATTTTCATCACCTATATAAACTCATCTTCATCAACTAAGAAGGTGCTGGTTCATTATCACTCGACTTACTCACTTACAAAAGCTCTTGAAACGTCTACGATTTACAAAAAGCTTTTGTGAACCAGTTTTTGAGGTGTTAAGTTACTTGGAGAATCACTTGTCTTACACCTCAAGGAAGTCTTGATATCAGTTTGAAGCTATCATATCTCAGAGTCAAGATCTCTCTGTTGGAGAATTCAAGAAATCATTTTCTACCAACCTCAACTCAGGAAAAGAAGTTGATAGAGGCGGAGTAAACTCGAGGAGTTGAAAAACCTACGAAGGCTGTCCGGCTTAGTGATCAAGGAAGTCTTTGTGTAATTGTACTAAGAGTGATAGTGCAATCCTTCCAACAGTTGTGGAAGAAGAGTGGAGTAGGCAACATTGGCCGAACCACTATAAAATCTCGTGTCCTCCTTATCTCCTTACGCTTTTTATTTTGCTCTCATATCATCTCTTCATTATCATTACCGAAAGTTTGTCTAATTACGTAAACTCGTGCAAAGTATTTTAAAACGAATCTATCTTATCCGCTGCGCCAAGACACCGAAAGGTGACGTTTAGGGCTTCTAACGAAAAGAGTCTATTCACCCCCCCCCCCCCCTCTAGACTCTCATCTCATTCTATCGGGACCAACATTTTATTCTGGATTTCTAAAGTGGTTGGAAGTAAATTGGTTAGACTATTTCCTCCCATAAGCCCTAGGTTTTTTTTTTTTTTTTTTTTTTTTTTTTTTTTTTTTTTTTTTTTTTAACAGAAAAATCCTAGGTTTTGATAACTTTATTGTGGTAAAAAATAATAAAATAAAATATAATTTAGCGAGGGGATATCTCAATGTATTTGACGGTGGAAACCCTAGATATACAAATATATATATATATAATAAAACATTGGAATTGCTAAAATATAGTGAAAGAGAAGATGATATATGTTACCTGATGATGCAAAAATAAGAACAAAAAAGAAGCAAAACGTAGGTTTTAAGGTGGCCATTTTGCTAATGACAATGGAGGAGAGAATTATGTAACTCAAAATCTATGCTAGAATTTGTACTGGAATTTGTGTCGTTGAAATGCTGTATATATAATAATAAAATGAAATTTAGTCTTTATTAAATCGATATAATAAAATTTACATGTCACAAAGTGAAAGCCTGTTATAGAAGTGTTATAATATTGGTGGTCAAGATAGAGCAAATTGGAAATGATTGAAATATATGGATAGGAAAAAAAATTAAGGTAATTATATATAATAAATGTACCATATTTGTATTAAAATATGCATAGGAAATAGTTAATATTTAAATTCTGCACATAATGAAATTTCAAAAAAAGTAATTAATTCTGCAAATTTAGACAAAAATATTACTTTAAATGGTCCAATACGATCTCGTTTCTTTTATTTAAAAGAAACGTTTGTAGTTACTGTGAATCAATAGCGTATTACCTACGTGCATTATTCTTTTTAGAGCAACAAACTAATGTTGTTGAATTTGTAATTGCAATAATTATTTTGTGAATTTCATTATGATGGTTCATCAATTGAACTAGTACTGCAATTTCATCTTAAGAGCATGTAAAAAGTAAAGGACTATTTACAGAAGACTACATGTTATATATATAACTAATAAATTACCCGTGCGATGCACGGATATATATATATATATATATATATATATATATATATATATATATATATATATATTAATGATGACATTATAAACAATTTAAATATTTGAAAGTGTATATTTATTTGAAATTGTAAGATTTGTATATTAGTGTTGAAATCGATTACTTAAAAATTATATTACGAAAAGGTTAATTGATATTATTTTAAGTAACAAAAATATACAATAATCAAATGAAAGGAATCTCTACATTGAATACCATAGTAAGATTAAAGTGTTAAATACAGGTTGGTAATATGGACGTAATATGTGTATGTTTAATTTCCTTTAATTATGGATGTAATATGTGTATGTTTTTTCCCTTTAATTACCCACCGTAATATGTGCATGCTTAACTTCCTATATAGACAGAAAAGCTTATCGTTAATTCCAATAAAAATGAGTCGATTCCCTTAAAAATGAGATCGTTTATTATGATTACTATATGGTAATTGAGGACTATATATGATTCTTAATTAATATTATGCTAATTATGACGTCCATGTAATCTGAATAATTATGGTACTTAAGAAGTATATATTATTCTTAATAAAATAGTATGTGTATATATAATTTCGTTTAATTATGGACGCAATATGCGTATAGCATGTTTAATTATCTTTTAAATATGTCAGTAATATGTGTATGTTTAATTTAATTTAATTATGTCCTTAATATTGTTCCATTAATTCCGTTAATTGATTCGATAAAATCTATACTACGGCAAGTATAAAAAAACAATATAGTAAAAGTATAATATGTGAATGAATTTATTAATTACCATAACTATTAAGATTTTGTTCAAAAGTAACCATTATCATAATTTTTTTTAATCTCCTTTAATGATGAACCTAATGTGTATTATCAATCTGATTAGATAAAATTTATATTACGGAGATTATTAATTCCTTAATTGTCAAAAATTTAAGATTTTATTCAAAAGTAATCAAAGGAAGTGCACGGGTAATTTATATTATTTGATATAAAAAAAATATAAAATCGTTGTAACAAGAAATTTCTATTTTAATTACCATAATCAATTTCGAAGTTAAATACGCTTAGTAATTACCACGGGTTACTTAGATGGTAAATAGTATATGGTAATTACCTATATAGGTTACCATAATAATCGAATTAACATATGGGGCGATATGATGCCTTTTAGGTAAGATATATTATAAAAAGCATCCATTAATTAAAATATGACAGAGAAATTATATTATGAAATTAATTAGCTAAAAACGAATCTAAAGTCATAAGAAACGCGGTGACTGTGAACGACTCCCTTCGGCGCCGACGTCATCTCAAAAGTCGGAAGCGTAATTTAGGACGATCGAATCCAGTTCACTTCTCGATTTGAATCCAATTGAACCCTTGAAAAATCAATGCCTGCATTATCATAGTTTGTTAGTGAAGATTGAACCATATATTCTTAGAAATGGAATTATGTGGCTCCATTACTATTACCTTCCACTCCCCAAATGTTGTAAGATATGTAAGCCCCATTTACATTAATTGTCTTGTCCATCTTATTCAGTCCATTTCTTGAAATCCCTTCCTTCCTTTCCTCTATCCCTAGTATTCGATTCATAACAAAATCAAATAAAGCATTTATTAAGAAAAATTGGTAATGTTGTAATGAAGAAGGGCAATATGATAGAATAATGGTAACCAGAAAACTTGTCTTGCCATTTTGGTTATCGCCCAAGACGCTAATCTTTAAGGCTACCAAATCGGACCCGTCATCAGCACCACTCCATGCCTTTCCCGTGATCACAGTATTAGCATAACAAAATCATAGGAACTAAAATCACACGAGTTTGACTTTCACATGAAATGAACTGATTGTTGGTGGGATTTACAATGTATACGGTAGGACCACTTGCCTTCCAGACGCCATTGACATAACAACCCATGTTGTTAGGCCCAATTCCGAACTCCCTAAGGAACTCGTCTCCATGCCGGAGACGAAGAAACCTTCTTTGTCTCCGGCCATGGAGTCGAAGAAACCTTCGTCTCTGGCCGGAGCCAAAGAAAACATCTTCATCTATGGTCGGAGATGAAGAGTCTCTTCGTCTCCGGCCAGAGACGAAGGTTTCTTCATCTCCGGCATGGACACATTTATTTTTTTTTTTGTTTAAATAATTGTTTTTAAAAAATATTTTAAATTTGGGGTGATATGCTAAAAACCTGAAAAACCTGCAAATTGAACTAATTGCATGAAATTATTTAGTTTAGGAACCCAATTGCATGTGTTTTGAGTTCAATGACAAAATTGCATTTTGGTGTGTAATACGATGACCTATTTGACCGTTCAATCCACCACAATCCATTCAATCCATCAACATAATATCCTACATAAATAAAATATCTACATACAAATACAAATCTAATAAGAGCCAATAATGTTAGGCCCTTAACAAGAACAAAAACAATGTCGGTGTAATAGTTTCCTGAAATGAATGGTTCATATTATTTTGATTTTAGTATTTTTTTATGATTTTCCTTATTAACCCTCTATTATATTATTTTATTCACTTAAATATCCCAGCATTCCGTTACTATAAACTTTAGTAACGGTATATTCCGTTAACTATTTATTATTCTTAACTTACTTTTTAATCTATATAGGAAAGGTCTTAGATTCGAACACATCCCAATAAGAATTGGCATAATTGTTAAACATATACTACAAATATGTCAAAATGTACTAAAAAATCCAATATAAAATATAACATAAAATTTGATCAAATAATTAACCCGACTAAATACATAGCATTCAAAGTTGAGCATTAAAGATTATAAATCAGGGTATATATAATTACACCTATACTCTAAAACGGTTGGACTATTTTCCAAAGAATTGATAATGTTAACATCCCACTAGCTTCAATTGAACAAGTTTACACATTAATAGGATATATACCCCGGTATTGACCCCTGGGTACGTCCATGCTCTCGTTTACAGACGGGTTGGGATCAAACAGTTCGGGTCCCAGTCCACGGATCAAAGCCGAAGATGGCGGGTCAAACCCGCCCAAACCTTTGGCCCATAAATAAGGCCTTTCGCCTCCAAGTTAGGGGACTACTTCCACTTTCCTCCCCTACACTCTCTCTCTCTAGAAAAACTCTCTTCATTCTCTCTAAAAGACAGAACAATTTTGAATGAACGGGATTTGGAACTAATTTCTCTTGACTACCTTATTGTTCTTCTTATACAATCTAGGTAAATTAGTACTATCATTTTGGCACCGTCCGTGAGGACCCGACAAAAAGCTTTGTTCCTACCATCAAAGAAAAGCCTACAGAGTTCTAAAAGCAAGGGGGTCAAACCCAAGCATTCAAGCTGTCGGGCTAGTGCCCCAACCACTAGACCACTCTGCTTCGTTGTTTATTTTCTACGTCTATTGCAAGTCAAGGGATCTGAGGAAGACCCGAGGCAAAGACCCGAGGTGGTGATGGAGTGCAATGGTGGTTTTGATGGTGGGCGTTGTAAGAATAGGTATATGGTTGGGGTGGTGGTGGGGTATGTTGTTGGTGGGGATAATGGTAATGTTGGGAATGTTCATAAGGATCATCATAAAAGTTATAACCACGAGAGGTCATACTTCAAAGGATTAATCTAGCATTAAAAGCACAAAGACAAGAGAAAGATTTTGCTACTAAAAGTAGTTGCAAGTTAGTTCAAATGCAATTTCAATTTCAATATTTAAGAAGAGAATGAGTAAGGCACACAATGTACAAATGAAATAAAAACAAATATGGAATCACAAGTCAACACAATGGACAAAATGATGGAAAAAACAAGACAATGAATTCACAAGGTAGAACAATGGAATACAATAGATAGCAAGTAAAATAAAATGGGCACCTTAAAACTCTTATCGATACACTGACTAGTACAAAAAACATCAATAAAATCGAATTATACGTGTCCAAAGTTTATACTTTGGACGCGTAATGTGGGAGGCGGTGGCATTTTTGTAATAAAAATGCCATTATATAAATAATTTTTTTTAAAGAGTAAATACCCAAAATGGTCCCTCAACTATAGCTAAATTCACAAATTGGTCCCCGACTTTCAATTTTACAATTAAGTCCTTAACTTTGCAATTTTAACACGATTTGGTCCTCCGTCTATTTTACCGTTTGTTGACCGTGATCTCTGAGGATATATATGTAATTTCATCGCCACTCGCCCTCATCCCCTGCTGTGACACAGTCTAGTACCTCCTTGGTTTCGGGGTGGACCCTTTCAGTCTATTTTATTATATACGCTTAGAGAAAAGAATGTTTTTTGATACACATAGGACATGGATTCTATATGAACCAATGGATCGTGACAAGTCGTTACTACTAGCAATGACTTCCTCTTTCATTACTTTAGTGTTTCCATATCCTTCTCCTTTGTTCTCAGTTACTCATCAAATGGCACTCAGTTCATATGTTTAAGTCGCCTTCATCTACTACCATGACACACTCCACCACCTAGCCTTCACCTACTGCCACGACACAATCCACTGCCCAAACACGTTCACATAATTCATCATTGCCGGCGCTACATCCCAATTTTCAATCTTCATCAGGTCCAATGCCATAAACAACCGTGTCTGAGTCTACTGGGCGGCGTCGCGATTCTCGTGTCCAACAAGAAGCGTGATTCGGGTCGGGCCAAGTACCGGATCATACACGTGGTCCGCACGCACAAGTATGCTGACAATAAAGCCTATCGCTGTATTACAAGTAGGAAGATCCGCAAGGGAAAGTCGGAATCAACCTCTCAAAAGACCTAATGGTGATCGCCCGTGACGCCCTCAAATCCAACATAACCACATTCGGCTCGCTAGTTCTTCCGCCGTTGGAGCAACTCCTCTTCCTCTTCACCCTAATCGACCGGAAAATATTTATTCCCAAATGGATATCCTACATTCCCGACTTCAAACAGGCATTCGAACGATTAGAGAATAACTTTCATTCAATAACTGAATCAGAAGAGAATACAAAGTATATCACTATAAGGACTCTAACAAATCCTGACTAATAGATCATGTCTAACTATCTAAATGTCTACCACATAATATAAAACTATATAGTATACAAAGATAATAAGATGAAATAATATATATGCTAACACACCCCCTCAAGCACAAGGTAGCAGTGAGGCAACATTGAGCTTGTCCCGTAGAGCAGCGAACTGCGGAGATGCAGCGGTTTGGTGAGTATATCGGCTAGTTGATCAGTAGTAGACACATAATTGACAACAAAGTCCCCTGATGCAACTTTATCGCGGACGAAATGATAATCAATTTACACATGCTTAGTGCGGGCGTGGAAGACAGGATTAACACATAGATACGTTGCCCCGGTATTGTCACACCATAACATTGCTGGATCACCAGAGTGTAGACCAAGTTCTCGAAGCAAAGATATGACCCACGTGACTTCAGTAGATACATCGGCTAAAGCTTTGTACTCAGCTTCAATTGACGACCGGGCCACTGTATGTTGTTTCTTGGATAACCACGATATAAGATTTGATCCGAGATAAACAGCGAACCCGCTTGTACACTTCTTGTCAATCGGACAACTAGCCCAGTCCAAGTCTGAGTAGGCGTGAATGTTAGTAGACGATGACGATGAGAGCCTCAACCCATAGTCTAGGGTTCCCTTAACATAACGAAGAACGCGTTTAAGCAGATTCCAGTGGTCAACCGTCGGTGAGTGCATGAATTGACACAGACGATTCACAACATAAGCAAGATCAGGCCTCGTGATAGTTAAGTATTGCAAAGCTCCGACAATGCGCCGGTATTGAGTCAGATTATCATAAGGTGTATCGGATGGCGCTGCCACCTTAGTGACAGCAGCCGGAGTGGCAAGAGGTTTGCAGTCTACCCTGCCTGAGCGGCCCAAGAGATTCGTCATGTAGCGACGTTGAGACAGCAGTAGACCACTCCCTGTTTTAACCGTCTCGATACCTAAAAAGAATCCGGGTGTTCCCAAGTCACAGATTTTGAAAGCCGTGGATAGCTGTTGAAGTACAGTAGTCAAAAGTTTGTCATCATTGCCCATCATAATAATATCGTCGACATAGACCAGCAGGAACACACGAGACTCTCCTGTAGTGTAATAAAACAAGGAGACATCGGTCTTGGAAGACCGAAAACCTGCAGATAACAAAAAGTCATGAAGCCGTTTAAACCAGGCCTTAGGCGCCTGCTTTAGTCCATAAAGAGACCGCTGGAGATGACAAACATGGCTAGGAGTCATATGGTCTTCATAACCCGGGGGCTGTTTCATGTATACTGTCTCAGCTAGATGTCCATTAAGAAAGGCATTATAAGCATCTAACTGACGAAGAGTCCAACAGTTGGAGACTGCCAATAAGAACAGCATTCAGACCATGGTCGGCTTTACCACAGGGCTAAATGTGTTAAAAAAGTCATCCCCTGCGACTTAATTGAAGCCTTTCGTAACTAATCGAGCTTTATAGCGCTCAACCGAGCAGTCGGCATTGAGCTTAGTGCGATATACCCATTTGCATCCAATTATATTCATATGAGGTTCGGGAGGAACCAGACGCTAAGTGTGATTATGTAACAAAGCATTAAACTCAGCATCCATAGCCTCCCGCCAATGAGGATGGCCTACTACTTGTGAGTAACAGGTGGGATCTGAAATGATAGTCAGTGCGTGGAAGGGCTCATTCGTGCCTTTTGTCATGTGCCGCAGTCGCATAACATGATCACGACCCCGAAGCTGAACACGAGCCTTCCGGGTTCTAGCCGGGGCGGTGTGTGTGATTGCGAGTTGTGGTGGTGTGCGGGCCAGAGGTTCCGGTTCACCATCCGGAGCTATAGGTGGGCCTGGTTCCGGTGGACAATTCGGTGTAATTGACTGACCAGCTGGCGCAATTGGCACAATGGCCCAGGGTAAGTCAGGTTGTGACTGTTCCTGTTGTAAACAAGCTGTAGAAAAGGGAAAAACATTTTTATCAAAACGAACATGACGGCAGATATAAGTTTTTCCACTAATTAAGTCAACGCATCTGTATCCCCTAAGAGACATGGGGTAACCTAGGAAGACACATGGGGTGGAGCGATGTGTAACACCGACATGGGTAACACCGACACCCGAAGTCACGGAGAAATGTGTATGGTGGAGTGACTTTGAATAGACGGCTATATGGACTTTCATAGTGTATGGCTCATGAGGGTAAGTAATTGATTAAACATGTAGCAGTTTCGAAGGCATAATCCCAATAGTGATGAGGTACTTTGCCGTCCGCGAGTAAAGCAAGGCCCGTTTCGACGATATGTCGATTACTGCGCTCTACTCGCCCATTTTGCTCATGCGTATAGGCACATGACTGACGGTGATTTATGCCTAGAGATTGGAATATGGCATGTAATTTGCGGTACTCACCCCCTAGATCCGACTGGATTGACTTAATTGACCGCCCGAATTGGCGTTCAACCAACACACGAAACGACTCGAAAATTTTATAAATATCTGATTTTACCCGTAAAGGATAAAACCAGGTAAACCAGGAAAAATCATCTACAAACAGGCAAAAATAGCGAAAGCCACTAACAGATAATACATGAGAAGGACCCCAAATATCAGTATATATGAGATCTAGTACATTTTTGCTAGAACGTGGCACACTATCTAACTTGAACCGCGACGATTTCCCAAGGTGACACGAGGTGCAGGACTCAATTGGCGAAACTTTATTGGAATTGACCGGGCAATTTTGTAGAACTTTATTGAGAACGTATTTGTGCGGGTGACCAAGCCTTTGATGCCAAATAGTGGGAGTTGCCCGGGAACTAACAAACACGAAATTGGACTTTGACACCGGAAGCTTGTACAGGCCGCCTATAGTAGGACCTCTAAGCAGGACTGCTTTGGTTGTTGAATCCTTCACAATAAAACACGAATCATGAAATTCACAATATACTTTATTATCAACAGCAAATTTATGCACAGATAATAATGGAACTGAGAGATTCGGGACATGTAATATATCATTTAAACAGAGGATTTTGACACGGATGGGATTGATGCGCGACCAACACACGAAATAACCAAACCTGCGCCATTACCCACGCGAAGCACATCCGACCCGCCGTATTCCTCCGATTGCCCCATCATAGTCGCGTCCGGTGTAGCATGCGCGGTGGCCCCGGCATCCGGATACCACCCATCGGGCGGAGCCTGCACCAGAGCCGGAACATCTGCCCGCACTGCCATGTTCGCCTGGGGTGAGGGTTGCGGGTGGTATCTTTTGTAGCAGTACATGGCGGAGTGTCCGTGGCTCCGACATATTTGACACCGCGGACCTCCACGGCCGTCGCGACCACCGCCACAATTCGGCCCTCCACGACATCCGCCACCACGTCCGGACTACTGCGACTGCCTCCCGCCATTGGATGAGCCACGGCCGGTCCTGCAAAGAATGCGGAGTGCGAAGCAGTGGAGTCGCCGGTAGGATAATCATCCACCAGGATGAACTCATGCGCTTGGAGATAGTCTGATAGGTGCGACAGAGGCACTGCATTACCGGTGGTGAAGGACGGCGCCATTGCTTTCTGTTCCGGTCGAAGCCCACGAATCACATACAGATTTTGCTCCATTAGAGAGAGCGGTCCACCAGCTTGGATTAGGGACTCGACAAGGACCCTCGCACGGCCTAGGTAGTCGGCAGTCGTCGAGTTGCCCTATCGTAGCATCTGGAATTGCCTGAGGAGATTTAGACAACGGGCTTGACTGGAGGAACCGAGAGCGGACGTGATGGACTCCCAGATTGCCGCAGATGTGGTTCGACCGAGTGCAAGGTATAAAACTTCATCCGACATGGACGAAATTAGGAGAGACAGGATCGATTGATCCTGCTTTACCCACGTGCGATATTCCGGATTGGGGATGACGCTCGTCTTGGTGGTGCCGGCCGACGAGCCCTCAGACGGTGGAGCAGCTCTAATGGTCTCCGGTGGACACGGAAGAGACCCATCTACAAAGCCAAGAAGTTCCTGACCCCAGAGAAAGGGAATCAGCTGCGCGCGCCAAAACAAGAAATTGTGTGACATGAGTTTCATCGTCACGTAATAATGTGCACCGGCGAGAGAAGGACCGCCGGCCGGGGAGGGTGAGCCGGCAGCGGGAACTGTACGTTCGGATGAGTTGGTGGACATTCTGATAGATGGGTGAATTTACGGTGGAGATAGATGAGAGACCGATATCCCGGCTGATACCAGATTAGAGAATAGCTTTCATTCAATAACAGAATGAGAAGAGAATACAAAGTATATCACTACAAGGACTCTAACAAACCCTGACTAATAGATCAAGTCTAACTATCTAAATGTCTACCACATAATATAAAACTATATAGTATATAAAGATAATAAGATGAAATAATATATATGCTAACACGAATACTTCTCCATCAACGCCGGCGGTCGCGCCGTCATCAACGATCTCCAGAAGAAACTGCAACTCTCGCCGGAGCACGTGGAGGCCTCTAGGATGACACTGTACCGGTTTGGAAACACGCCATCTTCTTCGCTCTGGTACGAACTCAACTACATTGAATCCAAAGGGAGGATGAAGAAAGACGATAGGATTTGGCAGATTGCTTTCGCTGGTAGATTCAAATGTAATAGTGCGGTCTGGAAATGCAACCGGAACCTTAAAAAAACAACGATGGACATATACAGACTCAAAAATCACGGTCAAATAGACGGAGGACC
Organism: Ipomoea nil; assembly: GCF_001879475.1. Taxonomy (NCBI): domain Eukaryota; kingdom Viridiplantae; phylum Streptophyta; class Magnoliopsida; order Solanales; family Convolvulaceae; genus Ipomoea; species Ipomoea nil. The sequence goes on along the minus strand of NW_017617687.1, from coordinate 1,757,857 downwards.
AAATCGTGTTAAAATTGCAAAGTTAAGGACTTAATTGGTTAAAATTGAAAGTCGAGGATCAATTTGTTTATTTAGCTATAGTCGAGGGATCATTTTGGGTATTTACTCTTTTTTTAATTTTAGAACACTATAAGCATCAAAAGCTAAATACTTTGGAAGGCTATAGTCGAAGCATTGTAGTAATACGCGTCCAAAATGTCTAACTTTGGACGCGTGTTATTTTTGCTTTCTGTACAAAAACCCTTTCAACCACAGCTCCGTCGTCTTCACCATCGTCCATCTCCCTAAACCTAACCACCAAATACCCACAACTTGCTGCCGACGCCACCGCTCTCCATCTCCCCGTCCTCGCACAGCTCTATCGCTGGCGCCGCCCACAGCCCCGTCGTGGAGACCATCCTCTATCTCCATAAATCTAACCACCAAATACCCATAGCTAACGCCGCTCTCCATCTCCTGTCCTCTTACAGCTCCAGCGCCGCCGCCGTCGTGGGAGTAGCTTCCGCAGTCGCTCCTAGAACAGCATAATCGCTGTCGGTTGTCAGAATCCAACGAGCCTGCACTGTCTTGGGAGATCACGGCGTCGAAGGCTCTCTTTGGGAAGCCCTTCTTTCAGTCGCCGTTGTTAGAGGCCAGGTCCCTGCATCTCCACTTTTTCTTCAAGGACATTTTCGTTCCTACGGGAGTTTGTTTTCTCAATTTTTGTTTGTTGATCAGAGTTCTGGGAAATCATCAGTACTGGAAAGCGTTATTATGAGAGATTTTCTACGTCGTCGATTAGGTAATTATATTTTCAGTCAAGAGTGAATAGTAGCGGAGGTCCTCTGACTTTGGTGGCACCGCCACTTTTAGTCCTTAACTTTTAAATCAATCACTCTTAGTCCTCTTACTTTTTGTTTCTAGCCATCTATGGTCCTTCCGTTAAACTTGACCATCTAATGCCGTTTTCTCAAGGATAATTCAGTCCTTTCATAATTAATTTATTAATTATTGTGTTTGCTGAGTCATATCGTGATATCCGACGTCGTTTTGGCATAACCTTCATACCAACTTTTGTACGTCATTTTGATTGACGAGCTGGTTTTGTACACGTTCATAGTTGAGGAAACCATTGTTTGACTATTCTGATGAGGAAATTAAGCATAATAATTAATAAATTAATTATGAAAGGACTTAATTATCTTTCAGAAAACAGCATTAGATGGTCAAGTTTAACGAACGGACCATAGATGGCTAGAAACAAAAGTAAGAGGACTAAAAGTGATTGATTTAAAAGTTGAGGACTAAAATTGGCTTTGCCACCAAAGTCAGAGTACCTCCGCCGGTATTTACTCTTTCAGTCAATTATGCTCCACCAATCTGTATGCGATGAGTTCGACTATTCAGTTTAGAAAATGATAGAGCATTTAGTTCAATTGTGAATTTGTGATGCACACTAGGATGCTGAATAGTGAGCTCAAGCTCAAGAGCATTCCATACAAACCTGATTGCACCATTGCCTAAGGCGAGGTGGCTCCTGTTATAATGTGGAATGCTCTGTGAATACTATTGAGTTACTCATATTAGAAATTATTTAGTACTAGGCTATTCATATTTTGTGATTTAATCCAATATCTTGTGGCTTCAACCTACTATTTCTTCACACTTTTGGGATTGCTTATACCAAATACACAATTTATCTTAGATTGTTAGCCATAGGTAAAAAGTAAGCTACAATATATTTCCTTTTTCAGCAAATTGCAATAAAAACTTATTTTAGTAATAATTTATGCAAACAAGTTATTGAAATTTGAAATGGCTTAATAAAAACCAAAGTTATTAGCCCAAGTTGTTCCTCCTAGTTCTATTTGGGTTATCAGTTGTAGTGATTTCAAATTAGCTTGTTCTTTTTTTTAAATATATATAATTATGAGTAACAGTTTGTGACGAAGGAAAATTATATCATTGGCCACAGATCATTAAGCTTGTTGAGCACTTGTTTTTTCAGTGAATGCTCATCATTGTAATGTTCAATGTTGTAGAACTAAATCTCCATAGAAATGCAATTGTGAGCCATGGCTTTCCTAGTATGCCAAGTTATATGTCCCCTGGGGTTCTTGTACAGCAATGGAGTTTTGACAGTTTCTTGTTGGAATCTAATGAGCTATGGAGCATCACATTAAGGAAGAAAGAAATATTCTGGTCGATTGAAAGCTCCAAAGTTTTACAGAGATCAGCATAGTGTTTTTGTTACATAAAAAAAAAAAGGAAAAACAAAGCTTTTAAACTAAACTGCAGGGAAAGACAGTTATAACTAACTGATGCTAAAGGACACAAATGCCCTTAAAGCTATGAGAGAACTCAAGCTGTTCTGCTGTGTGCATCCACTATGCTCATCACATTCCCCCCCCCCCCCCCCCCCCCCGCCGGTAAGATGGAGTATGAAGATCCTGAAGGCCCAGCTTAGCATGAAAAATATCAAACAAAGGGATAGGCAAAGCCTTAGTGAATCCATCTGCTAGTTGTTTATTTGAATGAATGCTCACCAGTTTCACCACTCCTTCCACTCCTTCTTACACCTTTTGCCTCACTCACTCAATGTGCTTAGTACGTTCATGGAACACATAATTTTTCCCTATAGCCACAGCTGAGTTGTTATCACAAAATAGAGCATTGGGATTTTTTTCAAATCTGCCATCAAGTACAACAGCCACTGAAGCTCACAGGCAGTGGAAGCCAAAGCCCTATAATTTGCTTCAGATGAGGACCTGGACACAGTGGCTTGCTTCTTAGTCTTCCAAGATATAAGGGACTCCCCAAGGTAAATACAGTAGCCTGTAATGGACTTCCTAGTTTAAGGCTGGATTTTGAGGAATAGAAGAGTCCTTTTCCAGTAGAACCTTTGAGATATCTCAGTATTCTATGTGTTGCTGCTAAATGTGAGTCTCTTGGCTTATTAATTAACAAACTGGCTGAGCTGCTGAACACTGTAAGAGATGCCATGCCTTGTGTTGGTCAAATATAGTAGCCTCCCAACTAACCTTCTAAAGTTTTCAGGATTATCCCCTAGTAGTGTGCCTTCAGTATTGTTGAGTCTTGAGCCTGGAGTGCAGGGAGTTTTAGCAGGTTTAGCATCTAAGAAACCGTTTTCCTTTATGATTTACAAAGTATACTTCCTTTGATAGAGACTAATGCCATTAGGATTCCTGAATGCTTCAATTCCCAGAAAATAATTCAGGTTGCCAATATCTTTAATTTTGAAGGATGTATCTAGCATATGCTTTAATCCTTTGATCTGATCAGGATCTGTACCTGCCACCAATATATCATCAACATACACAAGTAATGCAACAAAAGAACTATCTGAAGTTTTGGTGAACAAAGATGGATCAGCTATGGACTGTTGAAAACCATGAGCTTGTAGAGCTTTTGTTAACTTTACATTCCATTGCCTGTTAGCCTGTTTTAAACCATATAGGGATCTTAACAGTTTACACACTTGATTGGGCCCATCTCTTTTAAAACCTGGGGCAAAACCATATAAACTTCGTCATTCAAGTCACCATGTAGAAAGGCGTTGTTGATGTCAAGCTGCTGAATATCCTAGCCCTTTGCAACAGCCAGAGCTAGGAAGGTTTTAATGGTTATCATTCTTGCTACAGGAGAAAAAGTGTCAATGTAATCAACTCTTGACTTTTAAGTGTATCCCTTAGAGCCCATGTGTTGTTCTGAATCAAGGCATCAATTTCAGATTGCATGGCCTCTTTCAACTCATTATGTTGTACTGCTTCATGATAAGATTGTGGTTCATGTGTTGAAGTAATAGATGAAACATAGGATTTTTTGTTAGGGGGAAAGTTCTCACAGGAAATGAAATTCTCTATGGGATGAGGAGAGGATCTCAAAGTGGATTTATCTTCCACCATGGAATGGCAATAGTAGTCACTCAGTTTCGAAGGAATAGCTCTTGTCCTTGCTGAACTTCTAAGTTCTGGTTGACTATCATGTTGTTGTGGAACATTGATGTCTAAGTGAAGGGCATTTGCCATGTTACTGTATGGTTCATCTCTATCAGTGGCTGCCTGATTAATTGGCTCAGCATTATAGCTAAAATTTCTGTCATGACAATTCTCATTCTCATCTGTTCTTCTGTTAATGGCATCTGTCATAACTCTGGTATTTTCATTTCTTCTCATGGTCTTCCAGGAAGTTATCTCTGCATCAGCAGAAATAGGAATCGTGGGAAGGGATGGATTGAGCTTATCATTATCGCAAATGTAGTTTTATCATCAAGATCAAACCTTTCACATTGGCTGGAAATCCCAGAAAAACACATTTCCTTGCTTTTGATTGCATTTTATTTCTTCACTGTGAAACAGTAGTACCAAAACTCAAACAGCCAAAAATTCTGAGTTGGCCGTAATCTATATTTTTCCCTGTTAACACCTTGAAAGGAGTATTTCCATTAAGAACCTCTGTGAGCAGCCCGTTGGTAAGATAAGAGACATGTAGAACACAATGGCCCCAGAATTCCATAGGCAAACCAGATAAAAATCTCAAAGCCCTAGCCACTTTTTTGATATGTTTATGCTTCCTTTCTGCCACCCCATTATGCTGGGGTGTGTAAACACAGGATTTCTGATGGATAATTCCCTTCTCATTATAAAAGGAATTCATAGGAACTCATTTCCATTATCAGTTCTCACAGTTTTGATCTTAGCAGAAAATTGAGTGCACACAAAATTGTAGAAATTCTGGAAGATAGACTTAACTTCTTACTTACTTTTCATCATACGCAACCAAGTAAATCTACTGTGATCATCAACAATTGTTAGGAAATAATGTTCACCTTGGCGAGATGCCACAGCAAAGGGCCCCATACATCCATATGTATTAGCTCAAAACAATGATCAGTTCTGGAAATGCTAACTGGGAAGGTGGACCTTTTGTGTTTAGAAAAATGACAGGCATCACATACAAAATCACAATGTTTCTTATTAGAATCAATCTTTATTCCATTCAACATAGGAATTTTATTCCTAGGATAGTGTCCTAATCTATTGTGCCAAAGTTCCATAGTGAAACTGTTACATTGAACAATATTCTCAGTCATTGACTGGCTTCTTCTTGGCAGGAGGATCAGTAATTAGGTATAGATCATTCCTCTCACTAGCAAAACCAGCCGTTGTTCCAAGATGTCCCTGGACAGTACAAGAATCGGCTTCTATCACAAGTTTGCATCCCAAGTGCTAGGTTAATTTGCTAGCAGAAATAATATTGAAGGCAAAGGATGGAATATACAACACATTTATCAACAATATGTCCTTGCCAAGACTGATTTTCCCTATGTGTGTCACATTTACAGTTTCACCATTTGGTAATTTAACAGATAATCCCTGAACCTCAGAACATTTTTCAAAATAGTCCAATGAACAAGTTATATGGTCTGTTGCCCCTAAGTCTTGTATCCATGCTATATGTGAATTGTGAACAATATTAACAAGGATGTCATGATTAAAAATACCTTCATCATGAACTTCTGCAGAGCTTTTGAAGTCTAATCTGATCCCAGGGGTGGTGACTGTCACAGCTACACTACTTGAGCCTTGATTTCCATGGCTCTGGTTCTGCAAAGGAGATAACAGCTTTTGGAATTGATCAGTAGACATACATATGTCATTTATTTTGCTCACAGAAGCATTTGATGACTGATGTATTTCTTGGAATGTTTGTTTTTGGATTTGTAGCCTGCAACCCATCCCGGAGGGTATTAATGCTTCTTGTAGAATTTCTCAATTGTGTGACCAAGCATGCCACAAAATGTGCATTTAGGCACATTCTTGCCTCCATTATTAGTGAATTTCCTTCTATTGTTTGATTCTATGACTTCCACAACAGATTCTTCTGATTCAGCCTGATTCTAATTTTTGAAAACTGCATTGGACTGATTAATTTCATTGCATTTTAACATCATTGATCCCCTAATTTCCTTTCAAGCTTCAGGGCCATATTCAACACCTTTTCCATATCTGGAATGGGGTCCATATCCAGAATTCCAGACTTGATAGTCTCATAGTCTTCATTCAAGCCTTCCAAAAACCTGATTATGTAATCTTCTTCCCTCTGCTTTTGCATTCTACTCATGAGAGTGCACAAACATCTAGGTATACAGTCACACATTAGTAAAGATCTTAAAACATTCATTTGTTGCCATAGAGCATTGTTGTAACACCCCTAAAATTTAAAACTTTGAATACTTATGAAATAAACTCTAATTTAAAACTGAGAATAGACTCAACAAGTAAGGGTAGGCACATTCATCAGTTATAATCACGCATATAAGATACTAGCATGCTCCCTAAGGTCACAAGATTATACCACATCAAACATATCAGTATTCAATCATTATCTCAAAACACAAGCACACTTTGGTGGTGCCGCAGGACCAATCACATGCCCATACATGAGGGTCAGTGCAACACGGCCCCAAAGCACCCTGCCTCGTACCGCAGCACGAAGGGGTTGATCGCAACCAACCATGAACCGCAGCTCATTTATAACGTTTGATCGCAACCTAACGGTGGATCGCAGCCCGAATAGTGTGTATTTCAGATCGCAACCAGATTATGAACCGCAACTCATTTAAAACGTTTGATCGCAACCAAATGGTGGACCGCAACCCTATATATATTTATATATCTGACCGATTGCAACCGGCCTGGTTAACAGCCAATGGTTCTGAACCCATTCAACTGCCCGTATAGCCAATTGATCGCAACCAATTGGGGTATCATGCACACATAACACATAGCATGCACATGCAACCCACATTAGCACATAGGGAGGGGGGAAACGTGTATATAAAACTTATGCGTGGTCAACCAAATACTAAGAATATTCCTAAGGGGTTCATACATCTTTCACCTAGGCCAACGGGTTACCAATTCAACTAGCATGCAATACACAAGACTCTTTTATCCTACGAACGGTACCCGATACATCAAACTAGACTTAGGCACGACAAACGGGGTCCAATGGGACACCACGGAACACGGGGAAACATCAAACGGGGCCCCATTTGGTGCAGCGTTAGGTGGTGGGTTCCCCTGTCCCCGCTTACCCCCCACTAACTCTTTCGCAATAAATTGGTCCCGGCATCTTTCGTGGAACCCAAAACCAAGTCCAAACACATTTAAACCCAAACGACAACACCACGTAATCAAGTAATGGGTTAAAACCAAGAATCACATTAAATACATCCTAACATGACTTCTAAACGTAAACAAGACTCAATACCCGAAGATGCAAAATCCAACCCAAATATACCAAGAACATCACAATACGAAATCCACGATTTCACCCAGGGCTCTAATCATATTTAAAGCACAAGATCATAACTTTATCTTTAAAATCAAGAACATCAAGATTATCAAGATCAACACACAATTATCAAGATCCTCTCATAATCATCAAGATTATCAAGATCAACACATAAGATCGTCTCATAAACATCAAGATTATATCATAATCATCATAAAAGCCTTATCAAGACACAAGCATAGAATTGCATATCAAAGGAGCCAATGAAGAAGATTATAGCAAGGAAAATAGGTTTTGTTGAGACATGGGTTACGTCTTAGCCTTAATTAGAATCCTTGGCTACTAAGGTTCTTTTCTCTAAGATCTCCTCTTCTTGATTTCTCCTACGTGTGGTGATAGGGGAATTCTTGGGAATTCTTGTGAGGTGGAATCTATTGTGGTGTGAATTCTAGGTGCCTCCTATGTCCTTATATATATCTCTAAGAGTCCAAATTAGGGTCTGAATGGTAGGGACTTACTAATTCTATTCCTCATAAGACTAAAGGTTGTTTTAGGGATAAGGGTCCATGATTTATGGTGGACCCTTCCTAATTAATTAAGGGAGTTTAATTCTCTTTTAAGGGTGAGTAATTAAATAATTAGTTTGGGTTAGAGGCCGTAACACGGGGTGTTACAATTGCTCTTGGTGAAATATTCGTTAATAGTCAATTTTCCTTGAACACTCTTAAAAATTTCATTATGGATTTCAGAAATCTTGTGAGGATCAGACAGTGAGTACCTCTTTTGTTGCACGCTCCATATATGTGATGCATTGTCAAGGTACATCACGCTTTCTGCAATGTTAGGGTTGATAGATTTCAGCATCCATGAACACACGATCTGATTGCACCTCTTCCATGATGTAAGCTTCGGATCACCAACTTCTGGACATAAAACAATTCCGTCGACAAAATCGAACTTGTTCTTCACTTCTAACGCAATTCTCATGGATCTGCTCCATGATGCGTAGTTAATCTTAGATAGGGATGGCGAAACAAGGCTAAGGTTAGGATTTTTAGCGACGTGAAGATACAACGGATCATTGAACTCATCGTTCCGCTGTTAGACTAAAATATCACATACATCATATAATATGTGATAATAGGACTGACTAACCTCTAGCCATAGCTCTTAACACGGGTGAAGGATCCAGGCAGCTGCAGAGATAACGAGTATTTTGTCTCTCACTTTACGCAGCTCTCTCTAGATGGTGTATGAGGTATGTAATGTGAGCAGTGAGAGGACTAGTGACCTTATATAACCACTGGCCATCATTGTGGTTGTATATCTTTAGGTCTCCTAAACCCTAACTAGACTCCTAAGCATAATGGTAGTCTAGTTATTAGGTTATTAGTGTTGCACCACATATCAAATACTGAATATTATCATAACTTATCCTAATGTTATAATAATAATAACGGATAAACGTTACATCCGCTGCATCTGATTCGCTAAAGTTTCATTCGAAGAAGTTCCCACATGCTCCGCCTGAGTTTCATTCCCCCGCCGTCTGTATTCATCACCACGGCTGCTGCGTATGTCCGGCGAAGCTTTGATACCATGACGAGCTATGGAGCATCACATTAAGGAAGAAAGAGAGATTCTAGTGGATTGAAAGCTCCAAAGTTTTACAGAGATCAGCATAGTGTTTTTGTTAAAAAAAAAAAAAAAAAAAGAAAAAAAAAGAGAAAAAAAAAAAGAGGAAAAAAAAAAAGCTTTTAAACTAAACTACTGGGAAAGCCAATTATGACTAACTGATGGTGAAAGGACACAAATGCCCTTAAAGCTATGAGAGAACTCAAGTTGTTCAGCTGTGTGCATCTACTATGCTCATCAGAATCCAAACCAGGCAAATAGCATATTTAATAAGGCAAAGTAATTTTGACAGACATAGAAACTTACCTCAAACTAAGCTCCAAAATTCAACACCCGATCTAGGCTCAAATCCTAAGCTAGCCATTTTAATAGGAAGCCTATGAATCAATCAAATCTAATCTAGTTTAATATTACTATTACTAATGTTATAACTAACCTTGTTAGTCATGCGCTAGGTGGAAGGGTCGATTACCAACCCTGGCCCCTATCATACCGCACCGCGCAGGGCCATTCTAGGCCATGTCGAACCGGCGCGACCGCACAAGGCCCCCAATTTTTTTAAAAAAATATTATTAGATATAATCTATTATTTTTTTGTACTTGATTATTATTATTTTTTGAATTCATAGATGTGAAATCCAAAGTGTCGAACTCAAGGATGGCAAATTGAAGTAAGCAAAATGCAAGACAATCAATTGTCACAATGTCTCAACAAAAGTGAACTAGGTGCAAGGGGATGGTATAACAACATTATTGATGCAAGCATGGAACGCAAGGAAGTAAATGAAATAAGCAAATACATAAAACGGGGATTTGGAAGGAAAGGATTCATGATCATGCATTCATTGGTCTCAAGGATGACAAGAGATGGTGCAAGGCAAGACTAACCTAAGGGAGAACTATGGCACCAACAATAAGTCACGTAGGACTTAGTCTCTCAAGTCCTAAGTCAGGTGAGGCATTCTAGCAAAATCTAGGTGGGCGGTTTACCTTTTCCTCTCGGGTCAAGTCCTATCGGATCGTACGACGGGAATTGCAAGGGCAAGACTAAGGTGAGTGTAATCTCTTGCAACTCCCCCACTCTCACACTCCTCTTTCATTGGAGCTCTCAATGAAAGAGAATCTATATGCACACCTCTAAAACATCATGCCTCGTCATTTAATCTATACAAAGTATGAATACACAATCACAAATCAAATCCAATCCAAATTCTAGAAGTCTAGCAACTCATCATCATTGATAGATTGAGAACACAAATTGAAGATAACAAATATGGAATTGAAAGCTAAGAAAGATAATGTTACCAAATCTTCAATTTAAATGTGAGATCCAATCTTCAAGAATTGTTGGGCAATGAGTGTCTAGCTAGATCTAACCCTAATCTAGAGAGAAAGTGTGTAAAACTAAGATACAAACCTATCT
>NW_017617687.1:1737500-1742500 GCF_001879475.1 Ipomoea nil | reverse complement strand
GAGTTGAAAAATCAAATGATATAAAACTTGCCTGTAGGCTAAAGTTTTATTCAATAAGATTCATTGCTATCATTACGATAAAAAACTTAAGAAATCATGTTCCCTTTCTTAATCCCTGTGGGCAAATTAAGAAATATGATATAAAGTTACATCATAAACCTAAACTTCATGATAGAATTGGAAATTATTTACAAATAACCATAAAGTAAATTAATTGATTTATTTCCATCGTCACTGATAAAACTACTAAACTACATTCCGATACATAATTGCCTGTGGGCTAAATTATGACCATAGTCCAGTACTTCATCTTGATTAATCATACAAATATAACGAAATTGCCTGTGGGCTAAATTTCATCATATTACATACAATTAATCACAAATGATATGTCCAAAACTTTATGTGATCAAAATAAACTGCTTAATATATAATTTTAACAGATTAAGGATGCTGTGGCTACTCCCAAACCAAATTAAAATTTTAAGATCACTAGACAATTATCAAATTCTTGCCTAAACTTTATGTGATTAAAACTTAACAATCTTAGGTAGCTGAATATGCTGTAGCTATTCCTTAATTAACCAAGATTGAAAACTTAAGAGACTTCAGTAAATTAAAGATGCTTTGGCTATTCTTTAATGAACCGAAATAAAATCACATTGGCAAGAAATACGTAAAAATTTTGACAAACAAATTATACCAAATTGTGATGGGAAAATCTGAATATACTTCGAGGAAAGGTGGTTAGAGACTAAGTCTCACTGAAAACCAATTCCTTAAATAGAGTATCAATTTAAGGAAACTAGTGGCACAAGATGTTCTTAAGTCATGGCCATTAAAACTAGTATGTCTCCCCGAGTCATATATACTTAATTTATAACTGTTTGAGGGTATGAACCTAAAACTGTAGGGTATACACTAGTAAACTGTATGGTTCGCTTATGATTAAATCGTAAATGGTGAACTAAAAATAGCGGACTAAACGTGCTTAACTTCAGGCACTACCGCGACTAAAGTTTATGCGTAAGTCCAACTTAAATAGGAACTAATATAATTCCATCTCAAAGTATGCATTGCTAAAGACATAATAAAATTGCATAATTTAAAACATAATATTATGCTTAGGACAAATATGCATAAAATTAAACATTAAACTCATATATATTCCAAATAAATTACATGACTTAAAGCAATTTACAATATGAGATTTTAAAGTATAAACTTAATATTCAAACACCGATGAGTCCAAACCAAAAGAGACCCAACATTTTGAATAATAATGTACTGGATATATACTTTTAATTTTTAAACTATAAGCCCATGACAAATTGTTTTAATGCATAAAGATCAAATATATGAGAAATAACTGAATTTACAAATTCAAGCAATATCAAACCAAAAGGATATGCTATAATTTGTAAATCAAAATCTCACAAATCCTAATTTCATAATTACACTTAATATTATGCACTTAATGTGATCGAATGCATAAAACAATCTAAAATGTATGAACCAACTAAAAAATTATAAATTTAAACAAAATATTCATTTATTCATACTTAACCAAATATGAGCAATCATAATTCAAAGAACTAAATGAATTATGGAATTAATGGCAATAGTCAATTGCCTAGCAAACATGTTTTTCCAAAATTACTAAACTGATTCAAAACCACTCTCCACAACCCAGTTAATAATATTATTATTATTAATGGCAAAATTGCAAACAATCAAAATAGCAATAAATAGCCATAATAATATTATCACATTAAGTAGGAGACTAAATATGGAAAAACAATGGTTAAAACCGCCACTACTGGAAATTCTGAAATTTCCGACCACCTGAAAATGATCTTAAATCAAGTTGAAAGCCTGGTTTCCGACCACTTTTGGTATCCGGAAAAACCTTTGCTGCTATTTCCGACCACTTTTTGCTTTCAATTTGATTTAAGATCACTTTCAGGTGGTCGGAAATTCCATAATTTCCAGTAGTGCGCTAACATTTATAACTTTTTTCGGATAAAATTTTGAAAACTTAATAAAATTTGAAGTCCGAAAAATATTAATGTCCAGAAAATTATTTTCTGAACTGGAGTATTGTCACATAAATTTATTTGGAAACGGTTCAAGGTACACATCTGAACGCCATAAAAATACTAATGTCATCATTAATCATTAATTATTAATAGTAATAAGTAACATTATAATCACTATTAATATCAACAATAACGACAAATCAAAGTATAGTGATGCACCTTTTAAATGTTTCCATTTTTCTAAAGATAAAATATGTGACTAGTCCAAATTAGCGGTTAACTGTAACTGTAGCACTAATTATCAATAACAAGCATAAAAGATAATTTATGACTAACCATAATGATGCAAACCGCATCTGCCCATTGCGCTAACAACGATGCCGATCTACAAGAAAAGAAAAGACTTCAGAATTCTCCCAATCTTCATTATCGGTGTCAATAAACTCGATGCAGCGTCCAATGGTATGTTAAAAAATTTATTGGTAGGACTTAATTACCAACATTAATATAATAGTCATGTAAAATGAAGTGTTAATCATACCAATGTACCAAATATAGTAGATTACCATGAAATAATAATTATTATGAAGAGGTAATAAACGGGATTAACCCCTAAACTTAATAACAGTAATTAATAATGCCGAATTTAACTTAATAAGTGGCAAAACTGTAATTAAGGGATGACAAATACTAATCTCAATTTACCACATAATAATTAACCATGACTATTATGATACTTAGGGAGACTGAAGTTATGGTAATAACTAGTACCATTATACAGACAATATACCAACTATATTGCTTTTGCCATAAATTAAAGACTTAATATTATTATTAAAGCCCTGAAAAGCTATTGATAGATTAAAAATTTAATCAACTTAAACAATATTTACAGTTCTTAATGGCCAAAATAACAATTAAATCCTTAATGTCTCTAAACAGAAAGACAATAATTATAACACTTAATCACTCAAATTAGGCTCATAAACCTCAATTATAACATGGATGGAAAATGGTCTAATACTGAAGTAGACCCAAAACTTAATATTATTACCAACGATGAATACCAAAATATGGTAGTTAGTAATAATTAAAACTTAATAAACATGTTATAATAAAAAAGACCTATAATTATCATTAAAATATCAATCAAAATGGTGGGAACCATACTTTAATGACCGAAGATAGATCCTGAATAGCTTGTTCAAAATAGGTTCTAAAGTCTCTGAGACACATAAAACTAAAATGTGCTCAAAATTAAGGAGAAACCAAACAAGCTAGTTTAGTAGGTCATAATGCCTAAAATTGACCTACGGATCCAAAATTGAATGATATTTAAAAAATGAATTTATGAGTTAATAATATGTTAAATCCAACCTTAATGCATGCTATTATGAATGTATAACAATAACAATAATTTATGAATATACATAGCATGCTTGGATTTGCATATTAATATATTATTAACTCATATATCTTAAATAAATTGCAATACTTCAGGCAATTTAATATAAACCTCAATATTAAATTAAAATTCAAATAGCAAATTAAAACTTAATATTTGCTCCAAATTGAATAATAATATAATAATTAATTAAGGAAGAATTAAACTGAACAATTAAGCTAGAAAAAGTCTAAATATGATGATGGATCAACTAAATCTAGCCCAAAATCAAAATCAGGCCCAAGAGGATTTTTTTAATGTACTGGACCGGGTCTGCCCGAATGGGCCTGACCCAGCCCAACTAATTGCAATCCATCACCATCTTCTTCTCCACGTTAATCAGCCCTAGCAGCCATGGTTAACGAGCAGCAGCTAGATGTCGCCTACTTCTCCTCTGTTCGCGATGCTTCCGACCGACAACCTTAACAGCTGCACGGAGATGGAGTAGAGGCAGCCAATCGCCGGCGTCGACTGAAGAAGAGGAACAAGCTGCGACGTCACCGGAATAAACCAGCTTCTCCTCCACCGTCCCTCCTTTGCGCAACACCAACAACCGCTGCCTGCAAACCAAAGTCGCGCTGCCGTCACCTGAAGAACCAATGTCGTCGTCTAGCATTGCCTGAAGGAGGAGAGGAAGACGCGATGCCCACCACCGCAGTCCCTACCGTCCTCGCACCCAGTTGCATCGCCGGAAAATTAGTAAATCCGGCAAAAGCACTTAGGTAGAAGGTGTTTACCAAATTCAATGATCTCCAGATTCAATGATTTCCAGATTTCCAGAAGCAGAGGAGATGGTGGGGACCATGCCTGACGCTACCTTAACGCCGTAGCTTGTCGTCCGACGAACTCCGACCGGTTAACAACAAAAATACAACAAATTTTGTAGTTTAATCGATTTAGATTCCAGCATCGTTAATTAATTTCCAAAAATCACGACATATAATTTCAGAACCCAAAAGAAATTAAAATCGTGTTTATTAGTGCTGGGAAATAATTTTCAACCGTCCAAAATCATATACGAAAACAGAATGTATATGAAAATTAACTTAATATTGTTTTAGACAAAACAATCAACCAGGCAGAGATTATAAAAGGCTCTGATACCAAATGTTAGATATACAATAGTCTAACTATATGAACCATAGTATACGAGAAACCTAACCTTGTATGATAGCGGAAGCATAGCCGTGTTGATCTCCAGCCATAGTTGATGTTCGTGTTGTGTTGCCTCCTAACGGTAGACCGTCAGTCATGTTTTGCCTCAGACCTGACTCAGAACCCTAAATGGTGTATTGGTATCTACTGAGCAGTCTGAGTACCGTAACTGAATGTGCTATCTAATCCATAAACCTGTATCCCATCAATTTAGGTTTATATTAGGCACAGAGTTTGATTGACTAACAACTACTAGTTATTAAGTCCAACCAGACCACTTAATAAGCCTAGTCAACTTGCACCACTTAATTAAGGCCTTAATATATAATATATAATATATATTATTAGGGAAAATCTTACAA
>NW_017617687.1:1302500-1735000 GCF_001879475.1 Ipomoea nil | reverse complement strand
AGCCCAAAATATTTTAAACTCATACTAACCCTAAAATGGGTATTCAAAATAGTAGAGATTTCAAAATAGGTTATACATGGGTTTCGCAAAATAAGGAGAGAAGAGTTAACCACTTACCTAAAAACATCCAAATCTTAGCTATTAAGATTGCCCAAATACTCCTTGTCAAAATCCCTAATATTTTCAAACATTAATCTTAGGGCTCAAATGATAAACCCAACTCAAAGAGTGAAATATGGAGGTCAAACTTACCTAGAATACTCCAATAGCTTGAGATCTAAACTTGAAGAAGATGGAGATCAAAGCTTCAATGTGTTCCTTCCCCTATCTCTCTCTAGCCAATATTTTCTTTTTCTTCTTTCAAATGAAATGTTCTTCCAAGATAAATGGAATTCCTTAAGCTTTAAGGATAGAGAGGGGCAAGTTAGTAATTTACCCAATATCATCTTTTAAGAAGTTTTGACTTGTTGACCTCATTTAATAACATAGATATATCTTTATTTCTAAAGTAGTGGGTATTACAATCTCCCCTCCTTAAAATAAGTTACGTCCTCGAAACTTACATACCTTTAAACTTGAAGAGTTCAGGATATCTATCCTTCATATCATCTTCATTTTCCCATGTTGCTTCTCTTGGGGTATGATTTGATCATTTCACTTTAACAAATGGGATTACTCGGGACCTCAATACTTTGTTCCTTTCGTCAATGATGCGAGGAGGAACTTCTTCAAAAGGTAAGTCATCACTGATTTGGAGTGGTTGATACTCCCCCACATGACTCGGACCTGCAATGTACCTTCGTAGCATTGATACATGGAATACATTATGAACTCCAGCTAGTTATAGTGGTAGGGCTAGCTCATAAGCCAAACTACCAACTCTACTCAAAATCTCAATGGTCATACGTAACGTGGACTTAATTTCCCTTTTCTCCAAACCCCATTACTTCTCGAGTTGGTGAAACCTTTAAATATACCAAATCTCCAACTTTGAATTCTTATTCTCTTCTTTTCAACTCAGCCCAGCTTTTTTGTCTGTCTTGAGAGTCTTTAATTCTTTTCTTAATTAATTGAACCTTCTCAACTGTGAGTTGTACAAGTTCTGGCCCTAAGATTTTTCTTTCTCTAACTTCATCTCAATATAAAAGAGATCAACATTTCCTTCCATATAAAGCTTCAAAAGGTGTCATTCCTATATTCGATTGGTAGAAAATGTGCAACCTTAGTGAGTCGATCCACAATAACTGAAATTGTATTTTCCCCGTGCTGACTGTTCGGTAATCCAATCCCAAAATCCATAGATATACGATCCCACATTGAGGTACCTCTACGGGTTTCAATAATCCTGCAGCTCTTTGGTGTTCAGCTTTGAGTTATTGACATATCATGCATCTAGCCACCAAGTCGGCAATGCCCCGTTTCATACCACTCCACTAGAAATTATTTTTCATATCTCTATATATTTTGGTAGTACCTGAATATACCGAGAAGTGAGACTGATGGGCCTCCTTTAAAATATCCTTCCTTATCTCAACATCATTTGAAATGCATAGTCAGGACTTGAAATATATAGATCCATCATCATGAACACTGAACTCCTTTGGGTCACCCGCTTGAATATTTTTTTTTTTTTCGAATCTTAATCAGCTCGGGATCTAAATCTTGGGCAACTTTAATACGATCTAATAATGCCGATTTTGCAGTCATAGCTGCCAATATCCCTTGCTTATCTTGCGAAAAAAAACTCAACTTCTAAATCTTGCGTGAGTTTTGTACTTAATGTATCCGAGTTTTGTGTTTAATGCGCCTGAGATTTATACTTAATGTGCGTGAGTGTGTAATGTTAATGTGTTCCTGTACATATACATCTTCATCTTTGTCTTCTCTTCATTTCTTTTCCCTTAATCCTCTCTACCTCTCTCTTTGTTCTTCTTCATCTACGTCTTCGTCTTCTCTTCCTATTCCATTAATCCTCTTTTCCCCTCTCTCTGTTCTTCAACATATACGTCATCGTCTTCATCTAACTTTTGTGTTTAATGTGTGTGAGGTTGTGGGTTGAATGTATTTTGTTTATAGCTTCCTATGCGATTTTGATAAAAGTCACGCACATTAAGCACATACCTCTCACACATTAAGCACAATACTCAGGCACATTAAGTACAAAACTCACACACATTAACATTACACACTTACGCACATTAAATACAAATCTCAGGCACATTAAGCACAAGACTCACGCACATTAAGTATAAAACTCACGCACATTAATCAACACTACAAGAAAAATGCACATAGACAACACTAGAAAGACAACAGTTTTTAAGAAAAGTGTTGTCTTTTGTATAAAAGACAACAGTTTTGTCCAAAACCGTTGTCTTTGATGCAACACTTTTGTCAAATACAACGGTTTTTACTTAACCGTTGTTATAAGTGTGTTGTCTTTGTGCATTTTGTGAAAAGACAACACCACAACGACAACGGTTTAAAACCGTTGTCTATGTGCGTTTTTTTTTAAAAATAAGACAACGGTTTTTTTAACTGTTGTCGTTGGTGTGTTGTCTTTAAGCGCACTGGAATACACAACAATAGAAAGACAACAGTTGTTTAATACCGTTGTCTTTGTGCGCTCTTAAAAAAAAAACAACGGTTTTATTTAACCGTTGTCGTTGGTGTGTTGTTGTTAAGCGCACTCGAATACACAACACTAAAACGACAATGGTTTTGTATAACCGTTGTTGTTGCGCATTCTTTATTTGTTTAAGACAACGGTTTTAAAATATAAAATAAAAACTAGGATGTTAACAATAAAAGTTGAACCTATAACCTCAAATTTAACAAGTAGTGGTCTAACCAACTAAGCAACACAAACTCTTATATTTAAAGGTGCAACAGCTGGTATATAACTGGGTTGCTTCTGTTGTTTGTGAAAACCAAGACAACAAATTTAGAAAATAGTTGAAGAATTCCCCCCAAAAAAAATTGAACTTGAAACCTCTAACATAATAAACTAAGCTAAACCCACTAAGCCACACCAACACTTGTTTACTCAAGCGCAACATCTAGTATATTACCAGTTTGCTTATGTGTTGTCTTTCAGAACCAAGACAATGATTGTATAAAATAAGTTAAGAATGTCACCACAAAAGATAGAAACAAAGACCTTTAACATAACAAACAAAGCCAAATCCACCAAGCCATACCAACTCTTGTGTACTAAAGTGTTACACCTTATATTTTATTATAATTTAACAAAGAAAGAATACAATTCAAAATTTAATTTAATAGTTCTATTTTCGTTCATATTTAAATATAAAATTATTCACCAAAATTTCAAAGTAAATTAATTAAAGTTTTATTTTCAATTATATTACAATTAAGACCAATCTATGAATTCAAAAAAATAATAATAATTATCAAGTATAAAAAAACAATATGTGGTGGTGTTCATAATGGTGCAGTATGAAGACAACGGTTTTATTTAACCGTTGTCTTTGCGCATCATTATTTTATAAAAGGCAACAGTTGTATAAAATAAAAACAAGGATGTTAACCAACTAAGCAACACAAACTCTTATATACCAAAGTGCAACATCTGGTATATAACTAGGTTGCTTCTGTGTTGTCTGTGAAAACCAAGACAACGATTTTATAAAATAGGTTAAAGATGCCCCTAGGAAGAATAAAACCCAAGACTTCTAACATAACAAACTAAGCTAAACCCACCAAGCCACACCAACACTTATATATTTAAGCGCAACATCTAGGATATAACAAGTTTGGTTCTGTGTTGTCTCTGAGAACCAAGACAATGATTGTATAAAATATAAGTTAAGGATGCCACCAAGAAAGATAAAACCTAAGGCCTCTAAAATAACAAACAAAGCTAAACCCACCAAGCCACACCAACTCATTATTTTTGTATAGAAAATTATGAATCTATAGTATAGAAATTATGAATCTATACCTATATAAATTCATAATCTGTAATATAGAAATTATGAACTATTTTGGACCTAGCACCCCGGGTAATAAAGCTACTATTTTCTTACTTCCCGTTCTGTACCTATATACGCGGTACATCCCGGGTAATAAAGCTACTATTTTCTTATCTCGCGTTCTGTACGTATATACCCGGAACTATTTTGGGTCTAGCGCCCTCGATAATAAAATTTATATTTTCTTACCTCGTTCTATACCTATATACCCAATCCCTATATCGAGTCTCACCAGCGGCAATGTGGGAGCAACCTCTCAAAGTGATGGGGGCTCCTTGTGCGCAGTGAGCACCATTCTAGCCTCTATAGTTCATGTTCAGTTGAGTCACCATGTGCAATCAAATAACCGCACAGGAAACCACAAATGCACCTGATCCCTTCCATATATAAAAATATATATATATATATATATATATATATATATATAAATATATATATATATATATATATATATATATATATGTATATATATATATATATATTTTGTTTGTGTATACATATCAATATATCGTATATGTGGGTGTTAGGTTAGTATTATTTGTAAATTATTATTATATAAATTTTTTTTTCGTTTTGATTACTATATTATTCAAAAGTATCACCACTTTAACGAGTTGCGAAACATAATTTTAACTAATTTTTAAAATTTTGTTACTTAACAACATTTAAATATTGGCCATAGGTTTTCGCGCATCGCGCGTACAAAATGATAGTGTATATATATATATATATATATATATATATATATATATATATATATATATATATATATATATATATATATATATATACACACACACACACACACACTCACACGCTTTCTTAAAATAAATATTTTTGTTAAAACTAATATTTTAATTATTAATCTCAAAATTTAAAATTAACATGATTTTCCACTAAATTGAAATTTATAAATGACGTTAAATATATTTGGACTTGTTGTCTTGTACTGTTAAAACTTTATATAAGACTTAATATTATTTAATAACTTATAAATATTATAAAATATAGTATAGTTTATAAAGTTCATTTGATTTTTACTCACTAAATTATGTTAGATTAATAAATTAGATATTTATAAAATACTTTTAAATTGGGTTTGCTTTTAATTTAGGGAGAATTGTTGCGAGTAGGAAGTAAGAGAGTAGGATTAAGAATTTTTGTGTGATAAAAATAAATTGAGTAAGGGTATTTATAGGATAAAATCATAAATAAAAAGAAGAAAAGTTAAAAAATTTGGTTGTTGCATTGGCCGAGAAGCGAGAACAGCAGTAGCCTCTACCGAAGGCTAGGCCTAATCTAGCATCTGGCAGAGGCTACATGCAACGTGCAATGGCCAAATATATTTGGCCATTGCACGTTGCGGGGCTAATTACTAAGTAAAATGGCCAAAATTACTTTTATTATATATATATATATATATATATATATATATATATATATATATATATATATATATATATATATATATATATATATATATACATATAGGATTATATTCAAATACAAACAGCCCTTAAAATACAAACGTGTGGACTGATTAGGATCGTTTGATTTTGAGATTGGATGGATATGATTGATTTAATTATTTATGGGGTTTTTAATTAACCGTGTGCTTGTTTTTATGTTAGGGGGGTAATTTTGGATTTTTAGTATTATTTTAATCGGATCAAATTCTACGGAAATTCAATCAGCATCAAAATTGTCGTCTTTCCCGGTCTCTCTCCCTCTATTGTACGTCTGCCGAAGACTTTCCCACACGCCATTCGATTCACATTGTTCATCAATAGCGGACTTGGCTAGAAATTTATTGAAATTGGTTTTTGTTCGTTTTAGGGTTTTGAACGTTGTTAATGGGGTTCCTTCTTATTCTCTTAAATATTATTAATTCTTGGTGTTTTATTTAGTACGCTGAATTTGGAGTTGATTATTTCTGTGTTTTTTTTTTATTTATTGATTTTTGACATTTTTCTTCTGGCTTGTTTCCCTTGTTGTTTTGGCTTGTATTTGGGTCTTTATTGGAAGTTCCATAGCATGGTGTATTTAGATGCATCATGCATATAACAGAGGCTGATAGTGTGTATTGAATTTAGTTGATAATCTCTTTTAATCTTTTCACCATTTGTGGATTAATCACTGTTTTCCATCTTTGTTGATAACATGATTATTCTGGCTATCTTCTCTCATTTATCCTTAGTATGTAATTTTAGAACATTATTGCATAGTAGTGGGATTTTTGTTTTCTTTTTAGTCTATATATTGTAAGGTGAACTTTAAAACACCAAGGTTCTAAATATATTTGTTTTCCTCCCTGTTTTGATGCAGTAATGCTAGATTTTACTCAAGTTTACAGATACGTTGACAGTGTCTTTGATCCAAACTCAAGTGATCGATCACTTGCAGAGATTAAAACAGATAGACCCCATAAATTCTTCCCAAACGGTATGCACCCACTAAAACATTTATACGCCTGCAAGGCGTTAGACTGTGCATTCCTGTAATTTTCAATGAATAAATTACTCACATGATGATTTTAATTAAGTATGTTTGTGCACCTATTCATTGTTATATGTGTATGTTAGAACAATGTGTGGTTTGTGGTACTAATAGTGCATGTATTTGAAAGTTGTGTGCATGATTGTGGTGAAGGGATGTGGTTTTTTTAGCCCGGTGAAAGTCATGGTATAGAATGGTTTTGGTCGTGTGGATTGCATTACAGTTATGCGTGTGCACTGCTTAGCTATGTGGCAAATCAACAACGGACTATCTGTTTGGTGTTTGCAGATTGGATGTTATGAGTCATTTTGTTTATGGTTTCTCTATGCATTATTTGTCTCATATTGTGCACACATAGTGCATGTATTTAACAGTATTGTGCATGATTGGGGTGAAGTGTGTGCACTTTTTTTATATACTGATTTGTGTAGTTTTTTTTTTTTTTTTTTTTTTTTTTTTTTTTTAGTTGGTTGTCTGGTTGTTACAGGTATGAAGTCAAAGGTATCTCAGTCTCAACCTGGTGTCTCGCATAGTTGCAAGAGCGTAGATGATTTTGTTTCGCCAGCTTTGGCGTTTCTTGGCCAGATTACAAGAAGACCCGGTATGAAATGCCCATGTTCATATTGCTTTTTTTTTTTTTTTTTTTTTTTTTTTTTTTTTTTTTTTTTTTTTTTTGTTTAAGGCGGTTTTACAATAATAATACCACCGCTCAAACACTTATCAGGTCTTCATAGTGGATTCTTAGATTTTAATATGAAACTATTTTGTCACCGTGTGCGCTTACAACCTATATTATATTTTGAATTAACATTTTTACTTGTTTCTTCTGTATTCTATTTGTGTGCACAACCTTCGCATTTTAGGAAGCTACTTGTTCTCCAATTACTATAGGTTGAACCGTGTGCATATAGGTAGTCTATTGTGTGCAATGTGTGTGGGTTTGCGCATGTGGTGCACACCCGTGCATGAATGTGGAAATGTTTGTGCATACATGAGCATTATTTTGTGCATTCCTCCAACTCTAGGAAGTTTTACCATACACTTCAGATTGCAGAATGCGTAATTAAAGTAGGTTTGCACCCACTAAATCACATTCATGCACACATGTTACAAACCATAAATACCCTGTGCGCAAACGAACTGAACTGTGTACACAAAATCTAATGCACGGGGATTACTTTTTCGTTTTCGTGCATGTGTGCACTCACAAGTATAGCTGTGTGCATAACATTTATGACACCCTTTTTTCCTTGACACAGCTGTATGCATTCATTAATAAGTACGTGTACTGCACTAGTACACGATTAATTAACTGCATATGTATTTTTCATCTGAACCTGTATATGTCGTCATACATGTCTGCACTCCATTAATTACCATAACTATTATGCACCAGGGGAACGTGCTTAATTTTTTTAATTACTAAATGGACATAGTCCACCTAATCATAGTGTAATTAATTTTCAAACATCTCAACTAGGTCCACTGTAAATAAATTTGGACTTAGTCAATGCAAAAAAAAAAAAAAAAAAAAAAAACAAAAACATGTGTCCCAAAACTTTGAAAACAGAAATATACTATGCGAATACTAATATGTCTGAAAAATTGCGGCTGTCATGGTGGTCGATGTCGTCACATGTATGACACTTCCTCCCCCCTTTTTACTTCTGCTCGGCTGCTTTTTCTTAGTTACATTTTGATATCTTCCCACTACCTTTGTTCTTCGCAATTCTAGGTGCTTTTATGTGTATTTCTCTTGGTGGAGTAGCTCCAAGTAGTGATTCAATCACAGATTGGTTGGTACGACTCTGTTGTCCTTAAGTTTGAACATGGTGGCCCTTATTTCTTTTATTTCTCAGTCAATAGTCAATCAGCAACCAACTTACACTCACGATCTTATAATTAGCAATAACGTTTTGGTCAAAAACTACTCCTGCATATGAAAGAGTCGTAGTAGTTGTTCAATGTTCAGGGATGACATTTTGACAATTTTGAGTGCACCATTGTTGTATCTGCATTGAAACCATTGTTGATTTATTAGTGCACAAACATATGTTCATTTATGCACACGGTCAACTTTGGCAGAACACACCAGCCACGCCATTGATTATCACACAATTTAATAGCAGACCTAAAACTTAATACAGTTGTCGTAGGTACAACACTGGTCATAGAAATTGACAGATACTACACACAGAGTACATAATAATACTTTGCACACATCCTTACGTCAGTCCACGCACCTCCCGCTTCTATTACGACATTTAAAATAAAAAAAAATCAAAACACACACGTGCACACTGTATAAAACAGTTGTGCACACAGAATACCCTAGACACACAATGGTGCACTCACGCCAATTTCTGTGTGCACGGCTAATATTCTTTGATTCTGTAATTCCCCTTAAACCTACAACTATTCCAATCAAACATGCCTCCTAAAGCCATCCTATTTATACCCTTCTACTCAAAGTATTAAACACCAAAGTCGCATGCAGTGAACAAATAGCCTACAAACTGAATTAAAAGCACATGTGCACATAGTATATCCAAGTTGCGAACACAGAATACAGTAGGCGCAGAATGGTAGGCGCATAATGGTGCATTGAAGGTAATTTGTTTGTGCACGGATAATATTCTTTGATTCTGTATTTCCCCTTAAACCTACAACTGTTCCGATCAAACATGCCTCCTAAAGTCATCCTTTTAATGCCCTTCTACTTAGAATGCATACAGTACTAAAGACCAAAGTCCCACCCCCCATCAAAATTTCCAAACCACATGCAATAAACAAATTTCCTACAAATTCACACCTTAGCCGTCCCATAATGGTGATCAACTGGTCGTATTCATTAACTGAGTGAGGCATCTCCATGTCCGCATAATTGTCTTCATTCTCTTCTCTACGCCACGCAATGTCTAATTAACGTCTCTAAAAGCTTTGTCCGATACCAATTGCTTAGTTAAATTCTACCGTAATTACAGTTCTTCAAATCCGGCTAATTATCCATAAAAAAAATATAATCCATAATTATATTGTGAATGTATTCCCATAATTACCCTTTTTAAATCACACGTAGCTTCTTTAATTCCTAACTTTCTAATCATCTAATCCGTCCGTTTGCTCTAATCTAATGGCCCAAAACAGTCCACGCTTTTTTATTTTAAGAGTGTTTGCATGTGAATGCAAATATATATATATATATATATATATATATATATATATATATATATATATATATATATAAATATATATATCTACGATTCTAATAAGAGCCAATAATGTTAGGCCCTTAACTGGAACAAATAAATGTCGGTACTATTGTTTCTTAAAATGAATGGCTCATATTATTTTGATTTAAGTATTTTTTAATGATTTTCCATATTTACCCTCTATTATATTATTTTCTTCCCTTAAATAACCTAAATTCCATTAGTATAAACTTTAGTAACGGAATATTCCGTTAACTATTTATTATTTTTAACTTACTCATTAATTTGTATAAGAAAGGTCTTAGGTTCGAATCTCATCCGAATTGGAGTTGGAATAATTGTTAAACATCTACTACGAATATGTTAAAATGTATAATATATATATATATATATATATATATATATATATATATATATATATATATATATATATATATATATATATATATATATATATGGGGCGATGCCTTTTAGGTAAGATATATTATAAAAAGTATCCATTAATTAAAATATGATAGAGAATTTATATTAGGAAATTAATTAGCTAAAAAAAAATCTAAAGTCATAAGAAACGCGGTGACTTTGAATGACTCCCTTTGGCGCCGACGTCATCTTAGTAGCCAGAAGTGAATTCAGGACGATTGAATCCAGTTCACTTCTCAGCCGAATCCAATTGAACACTTGAAAAATCAATGCCTACATTATCATAGTTTTTTAGTGAAGATTGAATCATATATTCTTAGAAATGGAATTATGCAGCTCTATTACTATTACCTTCCACTTCCCAAATGTTGTAAGATATATAACCCCTTTTGACATTAATTGTCTTGTCCATCTGATTTAGTCCATTTCTTGAAATCCCTTCCCTCCTTTTCTCTATCTATAGTCTTCCATTCATAACAAAATCAAATCAAGTATTTATTAAGAAAAATTGGTAATGTTGTAACGAAGAAGGGTAATATGATAGAATAATGATAACCAAAAAACTGGTCTTGCCCTAATCTTCAAGGAGACCAAATCGGACCAGTCATCAGCACCGCTCCATGCCTTTCCCGTGATCACAATATTTGCATAACAAAAGCATAAGAACTAAAATCACATGAGTTTGACTTTCACATGAAATGACCTGATTGTTGGCGGGATTTACAATGTATACAGTAGGACCACTTGCCTTCCAGACGCCATTGACATAACAGCCCATATTCTAAGTGTGACACCCCGTAAATCTAAATTCTATTTAAGGATTAACTACTTAATTAATCCTAGTTTAATTGATAGTTTATTTCTAAAATCCTGAAAATTCAATAGTCGAAGGATTAGTAATTGACTAGTCAATCCAAGTCAATGGGTTGTACCCTATGCTTCATGAATTGTTCCCTTGTCTCCTTACACTTTTCCACTTTAGTAAGGGTAAAGAAGACTTTTCACTTTATGCTTGTATTCCAAGCTAACCTAGAGTCATCTTTCATTTTTCTTTCCTAACACCCTAAAAAGAAAAGCTCTTCCTTCTCTCTAAAAAATAGCTAGTTTCTTCTTCAAGCCAAGTTTGGGCATTCCAAGATTCTTCAAGTTGGTCTCCAAGATTCAACCTTTCATAATCTTGAGCATATAGGAGGGTAAGATCTTTGGTCCTTTAGTGTTTTTAGTACCATTTAAGGTGTCTTTTCCAAAAGATGAAATCTTTCTTGTCTTTTGGTGCGTTTGTGAAGTTGAAGTTGGAGGAGAGCCTTAATAGAAGCTTGTAAGGGTGTGATAAGTGAAGTAGTAGGCTATAAGAGGTAACACATGCTTTACAAAATCTATTTTCTTACCTATATGATGATTTCTTGACTTCAACATTTGATTTTTGCTATGAAATGTGAGTTTTGATGCACTGTCTTGTGAGAATGCATATCTAGAGCTTGTTATTAGGGTTCTTGTATGACATTGCTTGGATATTCCTTTGATTCAAGTCATATTGTTGTATTTTGTGAGATTTTGGGTGTTTTGGACTTGAATTTGGACTTGGTGTTGAAAATCCCGGAAGGGATTATTTTTGGTACAGGAATGTACCCGCGGGTAGTGCACCACCCGCCTCCCCACCCGCGGGATACAGGTGTTGTGGAAGATGGTTCCCGCGGGCGGAACCACGGGTGGAGGTCCACCCGTGGCCCCAACTGCGGGGTACACAAATGTTGGTGTTTGGGGATTTGTTCCCCGTGATTCTTTTGACTCGGTAATTGATGTTTTGACTTCCCGATTTTCTTTTGTTGGGCTATTTAAGTGTCTTCGTGAGGTTTCGTTTGTCTAGAACGCATTGTTAGGAATCCATGTAGGATTTGGTGTCTTGAATCGTGCTAAGTGTTCAACCTTGTGATTCGTTGAACCTTGATGAGTCTTGTATGTTCTTCGGAACAATGTTTGGTTTACCCGTTTGATAAGCATGCTAGTTTGAAGTTGAAATGTTAGCGTGTGTGGTTTGTTCTTTCCTATTATGGATGATAACTTGTGTTGATCATCGTTGGTGTCGGATTGTGATCCTTTCCTTGATTGATTATGGTTTCATATCTTTGTTGTGATCCATTGATTGATTCCTGTGATGAGTGTGTGTATTGGTTGTACCTGGATTGCACGATTAATGGTATGGGACATTAGTCACCAAGGTACAGAAGTAGTCCTCGTTGTGGCCATGATGTGATTATGGAGTTGTGAACTGGGCTTCAGTCTCATGTATTGGGTGGCTTTAGGCTGTGAATTGAACGGTACCCTCATGTACTATGTGTTGGTGGAAATTGTTGGTGGTTGTTGGTGGGGGGAACGACGGTTCCCGGAGGTATAAAGTTTGATTTGGAAGTACAAGGGTCCTGGAGGTAATGGTTGGAACTAGTTATATGGTTGGGGGTAGCCATAAGGTTGGAACCGGGCATAAGGCTGGAATGTGTAATATGTGACATGTAGTGTCACAGTGGCATGTGTGCCAATGTGTGATTGTTTATCCTCTTCTGTTGAGCATGTCGAGGGGTATTCTACTTTGTGATTAGTAGAATGCACCTCGAGTTGTACTTTTTATCGTTGTTGTCTTTACCGTGATGTTTCTACTTTGTGATCAGTAGCTTACATCTTGAGCGGTGTGAGTTGTTCGGTTGTGTTCTTGTCTTGACGTTTTTGGGATGTGATTCCCTTGTTCTTTTGAGAGTGGAATAGAGTCTTTACCGTTGACTTCTCTCTTTACGGTTTTGAACATATATATATGCTGTACTTCGTTTCGAAAATGATTTTTTATTAACTCTCTATATATATGCTATTGAACACGTATTAATGGGTTACCAGCAATATTCGCTGACCGGGCATCGTCCCCTTTCTTTATGTGCTTTATAGGTCTTGAGTAGATGGCGAAAGCGTTAGACATGGATAGTTTAGATCCCCTGAACAGTTTAGTTTGTGTTTTGGCTTGTGTGCCACTGACGTTGAACATATTAGATTGATGGTTTTAATTTTTGCCTGTGCGTTCACGTTGGGGTGAACGTGGCATAACACTCCTTGGTTTTCCCTGTTATTATTTTAGACTTCCATTGTGTTTATGTTTTATGTTATATATTGCTTAGTTTGCCTTGCATATTTAAGCTTTAAATTGGCATGAAAATCGGGGGTGTTACACTAAGGCCCAATCCGACCTCCCTAAGAAACTCGTACTCTCTCTTCGCGAAACTCATCTCTGCAACTCTGCATTCAAAGTTACAGTTATTACAAGCCATGATACTAAAGCGAAAACTGAAATAAAATACTGTGAAGAGAAAAACTTACATAGCTGTTAATGGCTACACAAAATGCGCGCAG
Organism: Ipomoea nil; assembly: GCF_001879475.1. NCBI lineage: Eukaryota > Viridiplantae > Streptophyta > Magnoliopsida > Solanales > Convolvulaceae > Ipomoea > Ipomoea nil. Next base: position 1,721,481 of record NW_017617687.1, on the reverse strand, counting down.
TTGTGCTGATGATGAAAATGTCAGAGGCGAAGGCGAAAAAGCTTCATTCGACGACGACGGCTGAGGCAGAGAGACCGTAGGGGGTATCACAACGGAGGCGATGAATGTGGTGCAGGGCAACTAGCGGTACTTGGCGGACTTGTGAATTCGGCGAGCAAGGATTTGGCTGCAGAGACGAGTGAAGTATATCTACAGAATTGAGGTCCTCAGTAGGAGTTTTGTGTCAGACCATGCATGTATAAGATGTGCCGTTGTAGACGACGGAAGTACAGTCGCCATAAGTGGTGGTCGTTCTCTCCAAGAAGTTCAGCGGGCAAGAATTCACAGAAAACCTAAACGTCGTATATAACATGTTAATAATAACTTATTGCTAATTTTATGAAAATATATATGGTTGAGTTAACTTATTGCTAATTTTATGAAAATATATATGGTTGAGTTTGGGCGGGAACTATTGGCTAAGCACTTTTATTTTTTTTTTAAATGCTGTTGACTCTATTACATTAACATTATAGTAGGAGTGTTTTTTTTAGATGCTACTGACTCTATTACATTATAATAAGAGTCAACAACGCCTTCACTGAGGTTCGATCTCATGACCTCCCATATGGGAGAGGTCACTACATGCCATCTAAGCACAAGGTGTTTGGCTATACTAATTCTTTAATCAAACATGAACGCCACAGAACCTCTTTAGCTGCCGTACTAGTACAACATAGTTCCTTCGTGTCTGTCGTGGAAAGCAATAAGCATCTGTTTTACAATAGGCGCTTATGAATAAGGCGCTAATAGTCTTGACTTTAGACATCTGTTCTTCATAGTTGCCTATGTTAACTATAAGCGTCCGTTCCTTCCAAAAACACAAAAGCCTATTCTATTTTTATTTTTATGTTTTATTTTTTACATTTTGACACTTGAGGCGTTTGTCTTTTGTCAAGAATAGACGCCTATAGTATAAATTAAAAAAGAAAATAGGAATAAGCTTTTGTTCATTCCTTAGGAACACATATACGCCTATTCTCTTTTTGTATTTTTTCATTTTCCCTACCACAATAGATTTGATTTCAAGAATATTTAACATAATTTAATTCAAGCATAAAGGTGAAATAGGTCATTGAACTACACACTAAAATGCAATTGGGCCATTGAACTCAAAAAACATGTAATTGGGTCCCTAAACTAACAAATTTCATGCAATTAATCTAATTTATACGTTTTTCAGATTTCTAACCAACCACCCCAATTTTAAACTATTTTTTAAAACAATTATTTAAAAGTAATTATTCAAAATAATTAAAAAAAAAAACATGTCTCCATGTCGGAGACGAAGAAACCTTCGTCTCTGGCCGGAGACAAAGAAACCATCTTCATCTCTGGCCGGAGACGAAGAGTCTCTTTGTGTCCGGCCAAAGACGAAGGTTTCTTCGTCTCGGGCATGAACACATTTTTTTTTTAAGTTTGAAATAATTTTTTAAAAATATTTTAAATTTGGGGTGATATACTAAAAACCTGAAAAATCTGCAAATTGAACTAATTGCATGAAATTGGTTTGTTTTGGAATCCAATTGCATGTGTTTTGAGTTCAATGACCTAATTGCATTTTGTTGTGTAATTCGTTGGCCTATTTGACCGTTCAATCCACCACAATCCATTCAGTCCATCAACATCATATCCTACATAAATGAAATATCGACAAATCTAATAAGAGCCAATAATGTTAGGCCTTAACAAGAACAAAAACAATGTCGTTGTAATTGTTTCTGGAAATGAATGGTCCATATTATTTTGAATTTAGTATATTTTTTATTTTCCTTATTAACCGTCTATTATATTATTTTATTCACTTAAATATCCTTGCATTCCTTTAGTATAAACTTTAGTAGCGGGATATTCCGTTAACTATTTATTATTCTTAACTTACTTTTTAATTTATATAAGAAAGGTCATAGATTCGAACACATCCCAATCAGAGTTGGCATAATGGTTAAACATATACTACGAATATGTCAAAATGTACTAAAAAATACAATATAAAATATAACATAAACTTTGATCAAATAATTAGCTGTGACACCCCAAAAATCCACACTCCAATCCATGAATTAATTGAGTAATTAATTCTATTTCTCTTGAGGAATTGATTCCTAAAATCTTGATTTTTAATACTCAAGGACTAGTATTTGACTAGTCAATCTTTAAGTTGTGTTGTACCTTGTGCTTTGAGAGGAGTTCCCTTGTTCCTTACACTTTCTAAGAGTTAGTAAGGGTATCCTTGTCTTTTCACCAAGAGCTAGTGTTGTAATCTAAACCTAGAAGACTTCTTCATTTCATTCCTTACAATTCCTAGAAAAATATCTCTACCTTCTCTCTAGAAAAGAAGAGTAGCTTGTTCTTCAAGCCAAGTGAGACCTTTGTCAAGTTTCCAAGTTTTGCTTCCAAGATTCAATCTTTCATCTATTTGGGTATCTAGAAGGGTAAGATCTAAGCTTGTCTAGTCTTTTTGGTTCCATCTTAGTTGTCTTTTTCTTAAAGGCAGGATCTTTATGATCTTTTGGTTTGATCTTGAAGTGGGTTTGGCTAGTGAGCTTAGTGGAGAGCTTGTTGTGGTGTAAGAGAAGTCTTTTGGTCTTCAAGAGGTAACCCATGCTCTACAAAACCTATTTTGCTTACCTATATGTGATTTCTTGGATTCTACATGTGTTTTGCTATGAAATGTGAGTGCTTATGCATTTATTCTTGTGATATTGCATATCTAGAGCTTGTGTTTAGGATTCCTTTGTGCCATTGCTTGGCATTTTCCATGCTTCAAGTCATTTTTTTGTGTTTGGTGAGATTTGGCATGCTTTGGACTTGAATTTCTGTTTGGAGGAGAAAATCCCCGAAGGGATTTGTTGTGGAACAGGGATGTTCCGGCGGGCGGAACGGCGGGCGGGGCACCACCCGCCGGCCTACCCGCAGGTACAGGCCTCGTGGGATGGTGTTCCCGCCGGCGGGACCACGGGTGGGGCACTACCCGTGGGTCCCCCTGCGGGGTACACGGTGGTGTTTGGTTCAAGATTTGTTCCCCGTGATTCGGTTGTCTCGGTATTTGATCTTTTGGCTTCCCATTGTTATTTGTGGAACTATTTGAGTGTCTTCTTGATGTTTCGTAGGTCTAGAGCTATATGGTAGGTATCCATGTAGGATCTTTGGTGTCTTGAATCGTGCTAAGTGTTCAACATTGTGTTTTGTTGAACCAAGAGGTGTCTTGTGTGTTCCTCGGAACTATCTTGAGTTTCCCCGTGGTTAAGCATGCTAGTTCGTTGTCTTAATGCTAGCGTGGGTGTTGTTCGTACCTTCCGTTTGGTTGATGATAATTTGTGTTATTCATCGTTGTTGTCGTTGGGCTGTGACCCGTTCCATGATTGAGTTTGTTTCATACCTTCTTTGCAATCCGTGGTGGTACGTGTGTGGCTCTACCTGGATGCACGATTAGTGGTATGGGACGCTAGTCACCAAGGTATTGCAGTGGTCCTCGTGGTGGCCGTGACGTGATTATGGAGTTGTGTTCCTTCGAGAAAGGTTCACGTGATTGGGGGATAACATTGTGTTATCCGGGCATATGTTGCCTTGATTGGTGGTGGTTCGTTGGTGGTCTGTTGGTGGGGGACGACGGTCCCGGCGGAATAAGGTTGGACTTGGCTGTACACGGGATTCTGGAGGTACTGGTTGGCTTGAAGGTACAAGGTTCGGGGTGGCCATAAGGTTGGAACAGGGCATAAAGAAGGCATACCAACTCGCGATGGGTGATGTTGCGAGAGCTTTTAAAGCCGGTGTTGTGTGATCTTCTCTCGTGACGTGTGTAGTCACGGAGGCTTGTGGTGTTTTGGCATGTGTTGCCATTGGGTGAGTCTTTATCCTTGTGTGTGGTTAACCTTTGTGGTTGGGATGTGTTCCCGGTGTTATCCTTGTGAGTGGTGAGTCTTGTGTTGTCTTTTGATCTTGGCTTTTGACTTATATATACGTATTCCGTTTCGAAAATGGTTTTTACATCTTATATCTACCTATTTATGATACTTAACGGTATTGGTGGGTTACCAGCATTATTCGCTGACCGGGCGTCGCCCCGATGTTTATCTTTGTATATTTCAGGTGTTGAGTAGTCGTGCGCGATGTCTAGAGCCTAGAAGCTTAGCACCTGTATCTTTAGACTGTGTTTTTGTGGCCTGCGCGACAATGGTTTTAGATTGTTTTAGATTGATGTTTTGCGTTAGTGTTCTACACTTGTAGATTGTCGCCTTAGCGTTACCTAGTGTGGTATACGTGGCATAACACCCCTGTTTGGATTTCTTTTATCCAGTTTCCGTTTATCTTCCGCTGTGCTAGTTTTGTTGTTAATCTGTATGTGTTAAGACTTGTTTTTAGGTCTTGTTTTTTTTTGGGGGGTGTTACAGTTGGTGTCAGAGCCTTGATTTAGAGCCTAGGAAGAGTTAATTCTAGACTTTCTAAGTGTTTAAGTGTGTTTTGAGACCTCGAAGCGACCTTAAGAAGCTAAGTGTTAGGCTTAGGATTCTAGGTTGCGCGGTGAGATGTGTGTTGCTTTCTGTCTATCTTGCTTGCTTGCTCTTTTGGCAACCTTGTTGTTGCAGCAGAAGTGCGATGCCTCCTCTTCCTCGCGCTCGCTCCCCAGAGACTCCGACCAACGAGCAGCTCGCTCAGAATCTCCATCAGCTGACGCAGACGCTGCAGTCGCTCAGTGAAGCTCTGTTGAACAACAATCAAGCTGCGCCGCCTCCGCCTCCGGTTGGGCACCGCGATGTGGGTCGTTTAGTGTCCGGGCATCGGCCGCCTTCCTTCGCTGGTGAAGAAGACCCTGTAGTCCTTGAAGAGTGGTTACGAGTGTTTGATAAGATTTTTACCGAAGAGAGGAGAGTAGAACTTGCAATGTTCTACTTCTGCCAGGAAGCTGATCTGTGGTGGGTTCATGAGAGTCCGACCCTCCTTGAAGAGCTTGGGTTTGATTGGACCGCGCTCAATGACAGAATGCGCGAAAGGTTCTACCCAGCGCTTGTGCGAGCCGCCATGTTTGATGAGTTCCATCATCTGCAGTAATGACCTCTATCTGTGGTGGAGTACCACAAGAAGTTCCTAGAGCTGGCGCGCTTCGCGAGGGTGTTGGTGCCTACAGAGCTTGCCAAGGTTGAGCGTTTCATTGCCGGTCTGAATTATGAGGCACGAAAAGCGTTGACGGTGAGTAGACCCAGTTCCCTCAAGGATGCGTATCTGTGTGCCGCGGATCTGTTTCGTGTTCAGCAGCTTCATACGAGTTCGCTTGAGTTGGCTAGGAAGAGAGTTGAGAGTGGAGGTTCTTTTGCTTTCAAGAAACCCCGACCGAGTTTTCCGGCTAGAGTTGTGTCATCTTCTTCTCAAGGACCTTTTAGGATGGAGTCTCCGGTTCAAACTAAGTCGGTTTGTTGTCGCAAGTGTGGGAAGGTGCATCTGGGCCAAGTTTGCTATGGCCAGGCGTTTAAGTGTTTTCGCTGTGGGGTTGCTGGTCATAGAGTCGCGGAGTTTCCCCAGCTTGCCGGTCAGAGAGCGTTGCCGCCACCCCCGGGAGCCGGAGGAGCACCAGGAGGGAGTTCAGGTCGCGGAGCTGTCGGAGCTAGGCCGCCTGGGAGAGTTTTCGTGATGGCGCGTTCGCAGGCAGAGTCGGAGGGTCTGGTGGAGGAGGAGTTAGCAGGTAACCCTTGTTTTCGAGCCTATCCTTGTGTCCCCGAGAGCGTTGAGTTCTTTGTTGCCTTGGGTGCTATCTTGTGTTTCGTAGTTGTCCTTGTTTGGCAATCTTTGGCATGCTTTCCTTGTTAGTATTTCGTTGGATGCTTGGTATAGACCCTTTTCTTGCTAAGTGTTTTTCTTTAGTTGGTATCTTGTTTGTGGTAGCCATTTATCCTTGAGTTATCTTGTGTGTAGCCCAATTCTTCCACCTTTGGACTTGGTTGTTCTTACAACAATTCCTTGTGCTTTTCCCTAAATTTTCCAAGACCAAAATTTTTCCTTGTGTAGCCTAAAAGTCAAGCCTAATGTTTGATTGTAACCTTTGAGTTTCAAACCCTAACCTATTTCTTTTCTACCCAACCTCTAAACCACTTGAGCCAAATGTCTTTCTTAAAACCTAACCAATTTTAATTCCACCTAAACCTTAAATTCCACTTTGTTCAAAATCCCCAAATTTAATCATCTCTTTTTTCCAATCTCACTCAAATCCCTAGTTTCTTTCCCCAAATTCTCTTCTCCTTTTTCCTTCTCCCTACCCGTGAGCTACCCAACACCACCCCACCCCGTTGCTCCCTTCGCAACCCAGCACCACCAACCTGCTCGTCGCGCCACCGCCGGAGCTTCGCCGCACCGCCGCCGCCGATCTGCTGTAGCCGCGTCGCTGGGCAGCGAGAGAGAGAGAGAGAGAGAGAGAGAGAGAGAGAGAGAGAGAGAGAGAGAGAGAGAGAGAGAGAGAGAGAGAGGCAGCGTGAGCATAGAAGAAGAAGTTGTGGGCTTTGTTTGTTGAGCTTTGGTTCATCTCCTACCATGACTAGAAGGTCAAGTTTGGCTAGGAAAGCGGAGTGGGTGGATGCCCACTACCTTGTGCTTGAAGGTAAAGCTTTTGATCCGGAATCTTTTTCAAGTTCCTTGTTGGATTTGCTTAAGTTTCAAGGTTTGTTAGATGGGTTTCTCGCCATAAGGGCCGAGACTTACCCGAGTTTGGTGAAGGAGTTTTACCGTCACATGGTGGTGACGAAGGAAGGTGAAAGGCTTGAGATCACCTCTAAGGTGAGAGGTGTGAAGGTTGTGTTGTCTGAGAAGAGGTTAGCTCAGTTGTTGAGTTTGTCTGCTACCGGAGTGGCTCAGTACAGTGGTCATTCTTGGGTTAGTACGGATACCATGGGGTACCGTGACTATTGAGTTATCTGTTTGGCCGTACGAGTGGTTTCACTCAAGCTTCGAGGCCGGAAAAGAAGTGGTTGTCTGCGGAACAAAGGATCTTGGTGATGTTGGTGTCAGATTGTTTGTTGCCTAACAACAACAAGAGCAGTTTGTTGGGTAAGTTGGAATGTACCTTTGCTTTCTGTCTGAAGAATATGGTTAAGTTCAATCTGCCTGCTTTGATGATGCAACACATGGTGTTTTGCCGGGATCACAATCGGAAGAGTTTGCCGTATGGAATGGTGCTAAGTTGGATTTTGGTTAAGAAAGGTGTTAGTGTGGATGGTTGTCTCCCGAAGGCCGTGGGAAAGATGGTGTTGGATACCGCCAATCTCCGGAGTTGTAATCTGTTTCAGTTGGACAGTGGTGAGTACATCACGCTTGAAAAGGTTGCAAGGAAAGCACTTGTTGAGAGAGCAGAGTTAGCTGCCGGGCTTGGGATCCATGCCAGGAAGTTGAGCCTTGCAGTCCAGAGTTTGGGTGGTGACGAAGAAGTTGAGGAGGAAGTAGATCAGGAAGAAGGAGTACCAGAGACCGCCGAAGCTGAAGTAAGTGAATCAGACAGTGAGGAAAGCCGGAGAAGGAAAGAAGTTCGCACCAAGAGAGAGCAAGACGTCGTCTCTTTGCTTCGTCAGCAGAACAGTTTGATCGCTGAGGGCTTTGCGTTTGTGAAGTCTCAGTTTGTCGCAGTGCATCAGAGGCTGGATCAGATTGAAGCCAGTTCAAGTCACAGAGATGAAGCCGAAGAAGAAGAATCTGAAGAGGCCGAAGAGTCGGAGAGTGAGGAGTTCTAGTTGTGTTGTGGTAACCCCGTTCGCTTCTTCCTTGTTGTTTCTTAGCCGTTGTAGCTTGGTGTTAGGTTGTCGTGTGCTTTGTGTGCTTGCTTGTTTTGTTTGTTGCCTTGTTGTTTAGCTAGTTTGTTAGTTGGTGTTAGGGTTAGTTGTTGAGTTCTTGGTTGTTGGCTAGAAGTTGGGTGTTGTGTTGAGGGTAGAGTTCTTGATGCTCAATCTATCCGTTTGTTAACCCCTTGCCAATCCTTGAATTCGTAATGTCTTCTTCTTTGCCTTGGAACCCTTGTGAGAACTTTTGGAGTTTTGACCAAAAGGGATATTCTTGAAATTTCTTGTCACAATTTCCTTGTTACCTTCGTTTTAACTCGTTGTACCCAAGTTTCGGGGACAAAACTTCTTTGAAGGGGGAGAGGATGTGACACCCCAAAAATCCACACTCCAATCCATGAATTAATTGAGTAATTAATTCTATTTCTCTTGAGGAATTGATTCCTAAAATCCTTATTTTTAATACTCAAGGACTAGTATTTGACTAGTCAATCTTTAAGTTGTGTTGTACCTTGTGCTTTGAGAGGAATTCCCTTGTTCCTTACACTTTGTAAGAGTTAGTAAGGGTATCCTTGTCTTTTCACCAAGAGCTAGTGTTGTAATCTAAACCTAGACGACTTCTTCATTTCATTCCTTACAATTCCTAGAAAAATATCTCTACCTTCTCTCTAGAAAAGAAGAGTAGCTTGTTCTTCAAGCCAAGTGAGACCTTTGTCAAGATTCCAAGTTTTGCTTCCAAGATTCAATCTTTCATCTATTTGGGCATCTATAAGGGTAAGATCTAAGCTTGTCTAGTCTTTTTGGTTCCATCTTAGTTGTCTTTTTCTTAAAGGTAGGATCTTTATGATCTTTTGGTTTGATCTTGAAGTGGTTTGGCTAGTGAGCTTAGTGGAGAGCTTGTTGTGGTGTAAGAGAAGTCTTTTGGTCTTCAAGAGGTAACCCATGCTCTACAAAACCTATTTTGCTTACGTATATGTGATTTCTTGGATTCTACATGTGTTTTGCTGTGAAATGTGAGGGTTTATGCATTTATCTTGTGATATTGCATATCTAGAGCTTGTGTTTAGGATTCCTTTATGCCATTGCTTGGCATTTTCCATGGTTCAAGTCATTTTGTTGTGTTTGGTGAGATTTGGCATGTTTTGGACTTGAATTTGTGTTTGGAGGAGAAAATCCCCGAAGGGATTTGTTGTGGAACAGGGATGTTCCCGCGGGCGGAACGGTGGGCGGGACCACGGATGGGGTACTACCCGTGGGTCCACCCGCGGGGTACACGGTGGTGTTTTGTTCGGGATTTGTTCCCCGTGATTCGGTTGTCTCGGTATTTGATCTTTTGGCTTCCCGTTGTTCTTTGTGGAACTATTTGAGTGTCTTCTTGATGTTTCATAGGTCTAGAGCTATATGGTAGGTATCCATGTAGGATCTTTGGTGTCTTGAATCGTGCTAAGTGTTCAACATTGTATTTCGTTGAATCAGGAGGTGTCTTGTGTGTTCCTCGGAACTATCTTGAGTTTCCCCGTTGTTAAGCATGCTAGTTCGTTGTCTTAATGCTAGCGTGGGTGTTGTTCGTACCTTCCGTTTGGTTGATGATAACTTGTGTTATTCATCGTTGTTGTCGTTGGGCTGTGACCAGTTCCTTGATTGAGTGTGTTTCATACCTTCTTTGCAATCCGTTGATTGATTCGTGTGAGTGGTGGTGTGTGTGTGGCTCTACCTAGATTGCACGATTAGTGGTATGGGATGCTAGTCACCAAGGTATTGCAGCGGTCCTCGTGGTGGCTGTGACGTGATTATGAAGTTGTGTTCCTTCGAGAAAGGTTCACGTGATTGGGGGATAACATTGTGTTATCCAGGCATGTGTTGCCGTGATTAGTAGTGGTTCGTTGGTGGTCTGTTGGTGGGGGACGACGGTCCCGGCGGAATAAGGTTGGACTTGGCTGTACAGGGGATTCTAGAGGTAATGGTTGGCTTGAAGGTACAAGGTTGGGGGTAGCCATAAGGTTGGAACAGGGCATAAGGAAGGCATACCAACTCACGATGGGTGATGTTGCGAGGGCTTTTAAAGCCGGTGTTGTGTGATCTTCTCTCGTGACGTGTGTAGTCACGGAGGCTTGTGGTGTTTTGGCATGTGTATCCGTTGGGTGAGTCTTTATCCGTGTGTGTGGTTAACCTTTGTGGTTGGGATGTGTTCCCGGTGTTATCCTTGTGAGTGGTGAGTCTTGTGTTGTCTTTTGATCTTAGCTTTTGACTTATATATATGTATTCCGTTTCGAAAATGGTTTTTATATCTTATATCTACCTATTTATGATACTTAACGGTATTGGTGGGTTACCAGCATTATTCGCTGACCGGGCGTCGCCCCGATGTTTATCTTTGTATCTTTCAGGTGTTGAGTAGTCGAGCGCGATGTCTAGAGCCTGTTAGCTTAGCACCTGTATCTTTAGACTGTGTTTTTGTGGTCTGCGCGCCAATGGTTTTAGATTATTTTAGATTGATGTTTTGGGTTAGTGTGATACACTTGCAGATTGTCGCCTTAGCGTTACCTAGTGTGGTATACGTGGCATAACACCCCTGTTTGGATTTCTTTTATCCAGTTTCCGTTTATCTTCCGCTGTGCTAGTTTTGTTGTTAATCTGCATGTGTTAAGACTTGTTTTTAGGTCTTGTTTGTTTTGGGGGGGTGTTACATTAGCCCTACTAAATACATAGCATTCAAAGTTGAGCATTAAAGATTATAAATCAGGATATATACAATTACACCTAGACTCTAAAACGGTAGGACTATTTTCCAAAGAATTGACAATGTTAACATCCCATTGGCTCCAATTGAACAAGTTTACATATTGATAGGATATATACCCCGATATTGACCACCGGGTATGTCCCTGCTCTCGTTTACAAACGGGTCGGGGTCAAAGCCAAAGATGGCGGGTCAAACCCGCCCAAACCTTGGGCCTATATATAAGGCCTTTCGCCTCCAAGTTAGGGGTCTTATTCCACTTTCCTCCACTACTCTCTCTCTCTCTCTCTCTCTCTCTCTCTCTCTCTCTCTCTCTAGAAAAACGCTCTTCACAATTATGAATGAAAGGAATCTCTCTCTCTCTCTCTCTCAATTATGAATGGAAGGAATTTGAGACTACTTTCTCGTGACTACCTTATTGTTGTTCTTATACAATCTAGGTAAATTAGTACTATCATTTTGGCACAGTCAGAGGGGCTACAGACTTCTAAAAGAAAGGGGGTCGAACCCAAGCATTCAAGTTGTCGGGCTAGTGCCCCAACCACCGGATGACTCGGCTTCGTTGTTTATTTTCTGCGTCTATTACAACTTAAGGGATCCGAGGAAGACCCGAGGCAAAGACTCGAGGTGGTGATGGAGTGCAATGGTGGTTTTGATGGTGGGGATTGTAAGAATAGGTATATGGTTGGGGTGGTGGTGGGGTATGTTGTTGGTGGGGATAATGGTAATGTTGGGAATGTCCATAAGGATCATCATAAAATTCATAACCATGAGAGGTCATACTTCAAAGGATTAATCTAGCATTAAAAGCACAAACACAAGAGAAAGATTATGCAACTAAAAGTCGTTGCAAGTTAGCTCAAATGCAATTTCAATTTCAATATTTAAGAAAAGAAGGAGTAAGGCACACAATGTGCAAATGAAATAAAAACAAATATGGAATCACAAGTCAACACAACGGACAAAATGATGGACAAAACAACACAATGAATTCACAAGTTAGAACAATGGAATACAATGGATAGCAAGTAAAATAAAATGGGCACATTATAACTCTTATCGATACACTCCTAGATTGTCATAGTAAACACACTTTACCTAGCACCTATTTCCATCCCCGGCAATGGCACCATTTTGATAAAGCTATAGTATACGTTGTGGATGGGAAAGTATAAATAGAGATGTGGAAACCCCGAGTGTTAAACTCAAGGATGGCAAATCGGAGTAAGCAAAATGGAATACAATCAACTATCACAATGTCTCAACAAAAGTGAACTAGGTGCAAGAGGATGGTATGGGAACATTGATGCAAGCATGGAAGGCAAGGAAGTAAAGGAAATATGCAAATATATAAAACAGGGATTTGGAAGGAAATGATTCATTATCATGCATTCATTGGTCACAAGGTTGACAAGAGATGGTGCAAGGCAAGACTAACCGAAGGGAGAACTATGGAACCAACACTAAGTCACGTAGGACTTAGTCTCTCAAGTCCTAAGTCGGTTGAGGCATTCTAGCAAACGCTAGGTGGGCGGTTTACCTTCTCCTCTCGTGCCAAGCCCTCTCGGATCATAGGACGAGGATTGCAAGGGCAAGACTATGGAGAGTGCAATCTCTTGCAACTCCCCCACTCTCACACTCCTCTCTCATTGGAGCTCTCAATCAAAGAGAATCTATATGCACACCTCTACAACATAGGCATTCAATGTCAAGCAATACATCACGTCTCGTCATTTAATCTATACAAAGTATGGATACACAATCTGTTAGGAATAAAGTGTAATGGTTTTGATATGCCAAATATGTATTTGTAGAACCCCAAATTTTATTTTATAGGTCTAGTAGAGTCTTAGACCATGATTGGGAAATTATTTAAGTTGCAAAAGAGAAAAACAGAGGAAGATGCATGAAAATAGAAGAAGAAGATATAAAGCCTAAAATCAAGAATTTGTCTGGAGAAAATGACAAATAGAAGAAGATGAATGATATGAAATTCACGTCGCTACTACTCAGTAAGATATCCCATAAGAATTTTCATCAAAGAAAATTAAGATTGGAAAATTGCATGAATTTGACTTGGAGATCAAGCACCTATGGAAAGAAAGGAGTACATCCAAGATGATTGGAGATTTAACTAATATATTGTACGGACGAAGTGGAAGATGCCTTATTTATTATATGAAATGGCTCATGTTCAAATCTCATTATCAACAATTTTACAAGGTAAAATTTTAAAAGCCAAAATTGATTAAATCTGATGGAGTTGGGTGGCAATTGAGAAGCAATTGCACTTGGGAGCCAATTCAAAGGAATTGGGAGCCGATTTCAGAGCAACTGAAATTGGGCAATTCAATTCAAGTTGTAGGTCAAATTGGGGACCGATTCAAGTTGTAGTATGGGATTCAATTTCAAACTGGGGACCGATTCAAAGAAGACATTGAGATTAAAAATTCAATACCAGGAGAAATGAATCTCCTGAAATTCAATACCAGGAGAAGTCTGGGAGCCAATTTCGAAGTCAAAATCTAATAATTCAAATTTCGAAGTCAAAGTCAAATATTTCGAAGTCAAAGTCAAATAATTCAAATTGGGAAGCAATTGAAGCACCAAGAGTAGATTGGGAGCCAATTACAAGTCAAAGTCAATTGGGAGCCAATTACAAGTCAAAGTCAATTGGGAGCCAATTACAATGGAAAAATTCAAATTGGGTGCCAATTACAAGTCAATTGCAATTGGGTGTCAATTACAAAGGAGAAATTCAAATTGGGAGGAAGTTCAAAGCCAGTTTAAAGTCTGAGAACACCCAGACGTGAGAAAAGTCTGAGAACACCCAGACGTGAGAATGAAGAAGATGAAGAAAAACTTACAGTGAAGAATTTCTCACAAGGAAAAATACTAGTCTAACTAGTATGGGATCAGAGAAGCCATTCTACACAAAACTGAGACCCAGATATTTCCAAGAAACTTGGGAAAACAAGAGGAATATCAGATGAAGTTTGGGTACTCATTTACATGGAGATGAAGTTCTATCAACGGCTACCTTATCTTTTCTGACACTTTGCCAGAAGATAAGATAAGATCTCTGACAAAAGATACAAGAATTCAAAAATGAGATCGTTTATTTCCAACGGACAGATTCTCATTACCAGCTATAAAATGATGAAGATATGAAGACTTGAAGATAGAGCAGAGTACATGAACTCACAAAGAAAAGAGCAAGAGCAAAAATCTCATTTGGTACAGATCATACCAAAAGAAATCTTCAAGTGAGAGAAGAAAAAGAACTCAGAGAGCTTCAAAGAAAAATACTCCGAGAGTTCTTAAGCAGAGCTAAACAGAGCATAAATATCAAGTGCATTACTTGATATATTCAAAGAGAGAAAACACTCAGAACTATCACGAGAAAATCATCAAGAGTGTTAAATCTTCATCAAAGAGACCTGCATCATATTGAAGATCTTCTACAGAGTCTCAGAAGTTGGAAGCAACACAAAACTTGTTTTGGAGCAAAACAAGAGAAGGGAGGAAAGTAGCACGGAGCTGTGAAATCCTGGATTGTCACACGGAGCTGTGAGATCCAAAGCAGCAGTGTCGGAGGCTTTGGCCGTGATTAGTGCGGGCTTTGTGATCAAAGCGCTAGATCACGGGATACGTTTCTACCAGAGTGTGGAAGACGGGGGAAAGTAACGCGGAGTCGTGAAATCCTGGGATAGTACCGCGGTGACGTGAAACCCGAAGCAGCAGTGATTAGTGCGGGCTTGGTGATCAAAGCACTATATCACGGAAATTCATTGTATCTTGGAACCAAGAAGTGGTGGATATAGTGAATTGCTCTTGGAGATAAGAGCAAGTGGAGTAGGAGGATTACACCACCTCCGAACCACTATAATTGTCTTGTGTTCTTTACTGCTTTCTTTACTTACTGCCCTTTACTTGCTCTACACGAGATATATATTCACACAATCTCCCACACACTTTATCTTTATTTAATTCCGCTGTGCACCATACTCTAACAATATTGTTAAGAGTCTTGGTTTATCTCTGGCTTAGCAATTGTTGTGCTGTGCGAAAAAGTTTGAAAGTCTATTCACCTCCCCCCCCCCCCCTCTAGACTTTCACCTTACCTCTTTTGGGACCAGCAATTGGTATCAGAGCAGGTGCCTATCCGAGTCAGATTTTCTCTTTAACTGACACCAACAATTGGTATCAGAGCAGGCTGTCTATTTGGGCCAATTTGCTATCTAAGCACGTTGCCTAATTGGGTCAACCGTTTCTGACTGCTATACAAATCCATTCTACAAAGTGTGTGATTGGATTAATCTTTCATATCTCTCGTGATGATGATGAAGAAAGATTTAGCTCAAAATCTATTATTCTCACTTGATAAATTTGATGATTGGAAAGTTCGTATGAAGGTACACTTATCGGTTTTACACGATGAAATGTGGGAAGTTATTTCCACTGGCCCTATCGAAATATTAAAACTCAATACAGCGTTTGTTATATCCCTGGATGCTCCACAGTACGTACAAAAGCCTAAACCGGAATGGACATCGGATGATAGAACACAGAATAATCTTGACAATATTGCCAAGAATATTCTATTCAAAGTCGTGGATGGTACAATATTTCCGAAGATCCGAAAGTGTTCTACTGCTAAAGAAATATGGAAAACTCTCATCAAGATTAGCGAAAGAGATGAACAAGAAAAAGACAATAAGCTCACAATCGCCACGAAGAAGTTTGAAGATTTCAAAATGCTCTCAAATGAAAGTGTTGCAGACATGGAAGCTCGAATGATCAAAGTTCTTGGAGAGATTAATGATCTTGGCAAAAATATTAGCCAAAAAGAAATTAATCTCAAAATCCTCCGAGGCTTACCATCTGCATGGGATATGAAGGTTACGGCTATGCGCGATCACCGAGATCGAAGAATGTTGTCAACAGACAAATTATTTAGTGTTCTAAAAGCATATGAGTTCGAAATGAAGGCCAAAGATGATGATGTTCATGAAGCTCGAAATTCTGCTCTAATGGCCGAACTACCGTCAACCTCCAGGTCAGTAGAAAATAATGTTGATTTTATGACTAACGAATAGTTTGCTCTTTTTGTTAAAAAATTTAGAAGGTTTATGCGAAAAGGAGACAACAAAAATTCTGCTCGTGGAAAATTCGTCTCTCGTATATCACAAGAAGAAAAAGTAGAAGAAAACTAGGATTTATGCTACAATTGCCGCAAACCCGGACATTTTAAAATAAATTGTCCGTATCCGATCGTTAGCAAGTATCAAGGCAAGAATGTTGAATCTACGCCTAACAAATCCAAAAGCAAAAGGTTCAAGCGTGACAAAAGAAAAGCTCTAGTTAGCAACGAACCAAACGAAAATGATGATTCGGGGGATTCATCATCAAGCGATGAATGTTCATGTTCGGATGATAATACGACGCTAGTATGCAAATCAATTGAGTTGAGTACAAGGGAAGACTGTTTTATGGCTCTTGAAGCAGAGGAAGAAGATGTAACATCTAATTCTTTTAATTCTGTTAATTCTTCTTTTTCTCGTGAATCTATTGACAATCTAATGCGAGAATGTCAAGAGATTATGCTCATTCATCCTCAACTCAAGGAGGGCAATAATATTCTAATTCTTGAAAAAGAAGAAATGAATAAAAAATTGCAAGATGCTTTACTTGAAGTGAGTAAATTGAAGAATGAAAATATTCATCTTCAAGAAGAGTGTAAAGCAAGAGAGGTTAGAGAACATAACCTTCGGGCAACTATTGCTATGTTCACTAATTCATCTAAAATTATAGATAAAATGATGAGCATGCAAAACCCATCAGAAGATAGAACCAAAATCGGTTATGACTCCACATGTTCTCAAACCCCTCAAAATCTGACTAATTCTACTACTGCTTTAAATAATAAAGTTCAAGTGGTAAAATTTGTTAAAGGTCAGAATAGCACGATGATACAAGGACTTGGCTATCAAACAAAAGCAAAGTTGAATGTTAAAAGGCCGAAACAATTCAATTACACGGCAAAGAAACAAAAATTCTTCAAGCAAAGATATGCCAAAGAGTCAAGTGCAAAAAGATTTCATAGAAAAGAGGGAAGCTTTTCTAGAAATAGAGTTGGGAGATTTTATCCTACTCAAAAGGATTGGTTGTGTAATAGATGTAATGCTTTTTATAGACCAAAGCAACAATCCTCTTCCCAGGTGCCAAAATGTAAAAATGATTTTCAAAATCTGGCGCCAAAAATATTTTCTAATGTGAGTTATGATTATCGTGTCTCAAATGGTTACAAACTGCCTCATCTTAATTCAATAAGATCTAGGTGGGTTTGGTTAACTAAAATCACTAACATTAAAGGACCCAAGCAAGCATGGGTACCTAAAGTTAATTAATCTTTTTTGCAGGATGTTTGGTATATCGATAGTGGTTGCTCAGGCCACATGACTAGAAATAAATCATATCTAGTGAATTTCAAAGAAATCGATGGACCAAAAGTTATATTCGGAGGAAATCAAAATTATGGAATTACAAAAGGAGTTGGCACGATCAAGAAAAATGGATTGAAGATTGAAGATATTTCATTCGTAAAGGATTGAAATTTAATTTGTTGAGCACTAGTCAATTTTGTGATAAAGGCTATCTTGTAGAATTTTCTAAAGATAATTGCCTAATGAAAAATGAGCTCACAAATGAAATTGTACTCTCTGGAAAAAGGCGAAAGAACATGTATGTTGTTGATTGGAGTACAGGCAAAGATTCAGTGTGCTTGATGGCCAGAAATTCGAATGAAGCAAATTGGTAATGGCACAGAAAGCTCAATCACTTAAACTTCAAGACTATCAATCAGCTTGCAAAGAAGAATCTAGTAGAAGGCTTGCCAGATATTATCTTCAAGAAGGACCAAGTGTGTGATGCATGCCAACGCGGAAAGAAAATCAAGTCATCTTTCAAATCAAAGACACACGAGTCATCGTCAAGACCGCTATGCTTACTACATATGGACTTATTTGGACCGGTTGATCCAATAAGTGTAAGTGGTAAGAAATATACTCTCGTTGTTGTTGATGATTTTTCCAGGTACACTTGGACTGTGTTTCTCAAGAAGAAAAATGAAGTTGAGCAAGTTCTACCGAAGCTGTTGATGCAACTACAAAATGAGAAAGAATTACAAATATCAAAAATACGAACGGATCGCGGAACCGAGTTCATGAATAGAGTTATACAAGCTTTTTGTAATTCAGATGGAATTTCTCATCAATTATCAGCCGCAAGAACACCGCAACAAAACGGTGTTGCCGAAAGAAGAAATCGGACGCTCAAAGAGGCCGCACGAGTGATGATCAGTGCAGCCGATCTCCCGAAACGATATTGGGCGGAAGCTATCAACACTGCTTGCTACACACAAAATCGAAGCATGATCCATAAGCAGTACAAGAAGACGCCATATGAGCTTTATAAAGGGAGAAAACCAAATATTGGTTATTTTCATATTTCTGGATGCAAATGTTTTATTCATATTAATGAAAAATTGCATCTAAAAGCTTTTGATGAGCGTGCAGATGAAGGAATTTTTCTAGGATATTCAGATACCAGCAAGGCGTTCAGAGTTTTGAATAAAAGATCAATGGTGGTTGAAGAATCCATACACGTGGTATTTGATGAAAAATCACAAATCAAAAATGGCTCTCTGGACGAAGAAATTGCACAAAATGGTAACAAGTGTCATATTGATTTTTGTGATACTAATGATACGTGTGAAGATGATGTTTTGCAGGGAATGGATGAGTTGGAAATTAATTCTCTAGAAAATCCCATCCCTCATCCAGAAGAAGTTGGAAATTCTTTTAATAATAATTTTGGAGGTGAAGCCGCACGTGAGAATGCAGATGCAGTACGGGTTGAAGTTGGTGATCCAGTTAGTGATCAAGTTACTGGTGAAGTTGGTAATCAATTTCAAGAAGAATTAACTGAGGAAATTTGAACCAACACTGCCAGTACACAACAAATGGATCCACCCAATACCATGCACCCATTTCAACCAGATTTAAGATGACTCAAAAATCACCTTCCAGAATTAATTATTGGGAATATTCATGAAGGCGTGAAAACAAGATCATCTACCATGGAAGCATTGTTCATGTGTTATCTATCTCAAATTGAACCAAAAGAAGTGCACAAAGCTCTTAATGATCCGAATTGGATAGATGATATGCAAGAAGAGCTCGATCAATTCAAAAGAAATGATGTTTGGCAACTTGTTCCAAGACCGGCGAACCACAATGTTGTAGGAACCAAATGGGTCTTCCGGAACAAAGCAAACGAAGAAGGCGTGATTGTTAGGAATAAAGCCAGGCTCGTTGCAAAAGGATACTCTCAAGAAGAAGGAATAGATTTTGATCAAACTTTTGCACCGGTAGCCCGACTTGAAGCAATCAGAATTTCCTAGCCTACGCCGCACACAAAGATTTCACCGTTTATCAAATGGACGTGAAAAGTGCATTCTTGAATGGTCTACTCAAAGAATAAGTTTATGTCGAACAACCCCCAGGTTTTGAGGTAAAAGGTGAAGGTGATAAAGTCTACAAACTTAAAAAGGCATTGTATGGGTTGAAACAAGCACCTAGAGCTTGGTATGATACATTGTCAATGTTCTTGATAAGCTGTGGATTCACCAAAGGCCTTGTTGACAAAACTCTATTTAGAATTCAAGATGGTGATCATATTTTATTAGTGCAAATCTATGTTGGTGATATTATTTTTGGAAGCACTTACAATTCTTTGTGTGAGAAATTTTCAAAGCTTATGCAGAACAAATTTGAAATGAGCATGATGGGTGAATTGAATTACTTCTTGGGCTTACAAGTCAAACAACTGAAAGAAGGAATATTCATCAATCAAGCAAAGTACACCCGTGACTTGATAAAGAAGTTTGGCCTTGATGGAAAATCATCAATCAAAATTCCAATGAGCACATCATTAAGGCTAGACAAAGATGAAGATGGAAAGGATGTCGATCAAACAAAATATAGAGGAATGATTGGTTATCTTCTATATCTTACTGCAAGCAGGCCGGACATTTCTTATGCAGTGGGAGTGTGTGTAAGATTCCAAGCAAATCCTAAAGAAAGCCACTTCACCGCAACAAAGAACATCATACGATATCTGAAAGGTTGCAAATTAGACAGAAAAAAGCACTTCCGGGACATGCCAGTTCTTGGGGGGAAGGCTTGTTTCTTGGTTCAGCAAAAAGCAAAATTCCATCGCAACTAGTACCGCCGAGGCCGAGTACATTGCTGCAAGAAGTTGTTGTGCGCAAATTTTGTGGTTGAAGCAACAATTGAAGGATTACGGAGTAAATTGTGATGACGTTAGTATTTATTGTGATAATACTAGTGCAATCGCTATCACTCACAATCCGGTGCTTCACTCAAGAACCAAACATATCGACATTCGACATCATTTCATAAGGGATCACGTTGAAAAGAAGAATCTAAAAATCGAGTATATCCCTACGGAAAACCAAGTTGCTGATATTCTCACGAAGCCTTTATGCGAAACGAGATTTTCTACCTTAAGGCACGAGTTGGGAATGATCGAAATGAGCTAAGTATCACTGGACTTATTCTCTCAATTTAAATTGATACTTGTGCTCAAAATAAATTGTTTTACGTGAATAAATTGTTTTATATGATTATATGCATATGTTTATTCAAAATTTTTTATAATAAAATTGCAATATATGTTAGGAATTTATTTGTGTATTTGCATGTGTTATTTAACGTGAAATCATATGTCATGCAAATTAATTTGATAAAATATGCAATTCGTGATTATTTGATTATTTGTTTAAAATTGCATGTTTCAATGTGTTAATTAGTCTGCGAATTTTTGTTCGTGTTTGTATAATTTAAATAATTTGTTTGCATGAACAATTTGCCTAAAAATATAATTTAATATGTTTATTCCATAATATATGTGTTTCGTGCATATGTGTTTATGTGATATAATTTGTGATAAAATGTTTTAGAAATTTGAGCTGAAAGTTAATATTTTTGTTAGTTTCTAAAATATTTTAGAATCCGATTTGTGTGTAAAATTTATATGAAGTTGTTTCTAAATTTAATTTGGAATATATGTGATAAATTTGTTAATTTTCTAAATGTGTTTAATTTGATTGGAAATTACCGTGTGTATGTTTAATATAATTGTTATGTGTGATTGATTATTTATGGATTATTTTTGCTACTAACGAGATGTTTGAGCATGATTGTATCTGTGGTACACGATTTTGAGAAGGAAATCAGGAGATAAAGGAGGAAAATCAGAGTTTAATTGGGTAACAAACCTCCACCCATAAACTCCTACCCTTTCTAAACCTCCACCCAACCTCAAACCTCCCCCTATAATCCTCTCCTAGAAACCGCTACCCATCCCATCCACCGCTTTCTCGACCAATGAAGAGTCATGAAAGCATTCATCACACCTTTTGAAACCAAACGTCGGCTATATGCATAGAAAACCCATCAACCCCTTCATCATTAGGTCACACGGTTCTAGCACCTTCCTAGGCCTATATATATGGTCTGTGTGGAGATTTCTTTTGTTTGTATCTATTTTTGCAGGCTTCGATGACTCCGAATAATCAAGAAAAGAGAAGATTTTCTAGGCGAGTAGCCGAGCAAGCAAGACAAGAGATGCTGAGAGCTCGACGTGCTGCAAATGGAGGACATGAAGTTGGAGACACACCTAGCGATCCTCTTATCCTATTGTCTGAAGAAGAGGAAGGACAACCACCAACCAAGGATCAAGTTCAAAAAGGTCCGAAAGTCTCAGCAGTGCAGCTACGACGCTCAACACCATCACCCCTGTCATCTCGACCTCAGACCCGCAGCTTTAAGCGATCTGCTCAACCTCCAATGGAACCCGGATTAGTTTATGCTTCAAAATCAAGCTCTTCGTCTCCACCGCATGCTGATCTTGAGGCTAATCACGGCGCCAGTTTCTCTACCAATGAAGCCTGAATATGTGATGTGATTTGAAAATGTTATCTCTCTCTCCCTAAGAAGGAGATAAATAATGAAAAATGGTTGTTTTTGCTACTGGTTCTCTCTATCTCTCTCCTACAAAATGAAAAATCCCTAAGCGTATAAAAAGAACAAAAGTTTCGTAGCCAAAAAGATTCACAAGAAAAATACATGAATAAAAACAAAAAAAAAAAAGGGGGAATAAAAGAAATTAAAAAAAATATACATATATATTATGGCTACAAGAAGGGATAAAAGAAGAAAAGAATTAAGAGGAGAAGTGTCAGTACGAGAAGAAGTAAGAGAACAATTGTCATAAGAAGTAAGAAGAGATATACCAATTGAAGTTGCAGTAGAAGTTGCTACTGAGAGTAGACAACAAATCACAGAGGATTTATCCAGTGTATTGCCAGTACACAATACCGAGTCTACCATGCCTATCATGGACCCTGTTCTAGAAAATGAAGATATATTTGCAGACAACTACACAAGAACAGAAGTCTTAGAAGAAGAGATTGGTGATCTCAATCAAGAAGCCGAATAACCTGAAGAAGAAGAAAGGATGCAACTTGTTGATACACCCGTTCTCACAGATCCGAGGAGTTCATTCGGATCTCCTCAAAATATTGTGCAGACAATTGATCAAGAAGATGGCATTTTTACATCCTTATTTGCCAAAGTTGCCGAATCCGGTGATGTTGTTTGTCAAACCATTGGAGAGAAGTTGATTGAACAAAATCAAAAGATGGATCAACAACACACGGATACACGAATCAATATGAAGGAATTAATGGAGCATCAAAATATTTTGAAGACTCAGATTGACAAAGTTGAAAGGATCTTGAAAGGAGAATTAACAAAAGGCTTACTTGAAGTGATTCAACTCATGAAGAAGGAACGTGAAGCAGCTGAAAAGATTCACAATGAACGTCACTTGCGAAAAGTCAAGGCGATTCAAGCTCAAGAAAGCCGAATCAACAAACTTGAAGTTGAACTCACAGTTGCAACAAACAAGCTGGAAAATGTACAAGCTGTTCCCATTGAAACACACAACAGTGTTGAAACTGCGAAAGCAAATCAAGACCGAGATTATAAGACCCATTGCACTTTTGGTTGATAACGCCAAAAGGTGCGAAGAAATTCTCAGTCACTTGGCTTTGCAACAACAAGAATTTATTCTTGGAAGCCAACAACAGCCAGTAATATCGAACCAAGGTCGAGGCCAAAGCCGCGGACAATCCTCACAAGGACCATCTCAGATTGGTTTTGCTCAGTTCGCGAATCATAGTCTTGGTACGAGTATATCGAAAGTTGTTGAAACTCGTGGCTGGTTTGAATGCTCAAAAGGTCCCGTCACTCAGACAACAATATGGACTAAGGAAAATCTACCAAGCATGATAAGGAAATGGCCTGCAGTCGATCAAACCCAATGGATCTCGGACAAGAATAAAGAAGAAGAAGGCAAACGGAAAAGAACCGAGATGTGGTATGAACTAAGAGATTTCACTTGAAATATGGGCATGAATCTAGGAGAAGAAAGAAGCTTCGAAGAATGTGTTTTATGGTGGGAAGCTGGAGTTCTTCCAGGCAACAATATCGAAGAAGCTTTTGGATATTACATGGCTGGGCAAGTTACAAAGAGATTTCAGAATGCAAAGTTCAAAGATGATTTCTTCAAGCTCAGAGAACATGTCAAGGAAATTTTGAAGAAAGACATGGGTGTGAAGAAACCCAGAAGGTAATCTGGAAAATCTCTTAAACTGATATTTTCGCTATTTTCGAACCTCTGTTGCGTTTTTCTCTAAAAATTCGAAATATCTCAATAATAATTTCCCATGGTCTATTTTATGTTTAGTATTTTATTTGTGTTTTGTAATTAGACCTTCGTGAATTAAAAAGACAAGGAATGTCAAAACACACATAAAATTTTTTTAAAAGAAAAAAGAAAAAATGATGATAAAATAATTCAAGATGCGTTTAGGAGCTTGTCTAAAAATTAATTCACAATTTTCTTTTGATTGTGTCTAGAAAACCATTTGTTAAACTCATCTTGGCTTTGTGAAATAAAATTGAGCAAAATAATTATTTTTCAAAGACTTAAAGCCAATGACTGAGATAGGTTTAGGCATTATCAAAATGGGGAAAATTGTTAGGAATAAAGTGTAATGGTTTTGATATGCCAAATATGTATTTGTAGAACCCCCAATTTTATTTTATAGGTCTAGTAGAGTCTTAGACCATGATGGGAAATTATTTAAGCTGCAAAAGAGAAAAACAGAGGAAGATGCATGAAAATAGAAGAAGATATAAAGCATAAAATCAAGAATTTGTCTGGAGAAAATGAGAAATAGACGAAGATGAATGATATGAAATTCACGTCGCTACTACTCAATAAGATATCCCAAAAGAATTTTCGTCAAAGAAAATTAAGATTGGAAGATTGCATGAATTTGACTTGGAGATCAAGCATCTATGGAAAGAAAGGAGTACATCAAAGATGATTGGAGATTTAACTAATATATCTTACGGACGAATTGGAAAATGCCTGATTTATGATGCGAAATAGCTCAATTTGAATCTCACTATCAGCAATTTTACAAGGTAAAATTAATTGATTAAATCTGATGGAGTTGGGCGCTAGTTTGACATTGGGTGGCAATTGAGAAGCAATCGAAATTGGGAGCCAATTTCAGAGCACAAGTGGAAATTGGGTGGGCGCTAGTTTGACATTGGGTGGCAATTGAGAAACAATCGAAATGTGGCAATTGAGAAGCAATCGAAATTGGGAGCTTGTTGGGAGCCGATTTCAGAGCACAAGTGGAAATTGGGTGGCAATTGAAATTGGGAGCCGATTTCAGAGCAATTGGAAATTGGGTGGCAATTGAAATTGGGAGCCGATTTCAGAGCAATTGAAATTGGGAGCTAGTTGGGGATTGGGAGCCGATTTCAGAGCAATTAAAATTGGGAGCTAGTTGGGAGCCGATAATTACAAGTGGAAATTGGGTGGCAATTGAGAAGCAATTGCACTTGGAGCCGATTTCAGAGCAATTGAAATTGGGAGCTAGTTGTGAGCCGATAATTACAAGTGGAAATTGGGTGGCAATTGAGAAGCAATTGCACTTGGGAGCCGATTTCAGAGCAATTGCACTTGGGAGCTAGTGCCAGCTAGTTGGGAGCCGATAATTACAAGTGGAAAAATTGGGTGGCAATTGAGAAGCAATTGCACTTGGGAGCCGATTTCAGAGCAATTGCACTTGGGAGCTAGTGCCAATTTCAGAGCAATTGAAATTGGGAGCTAGTGCACAAGGGAATTAATTCAAGATGGGAGCTAGTGCACAAGGGAATTAATTCAAGATGGGAGCCAAAGTGCACAAGGGAATCAATTCAAGATGAGAGCCAATGCGTGCATTGAAATTGGGAGCCAATTCAAGTTGTACAAGGGAATCAATTCAAGATGGGAGCCAATGCATGAATTGAAATTGGGAGCCAACTTAAGGGAATCAATTCAAGATGGGAGCCAATGCATGAATTGAAATTGGGAGCCAATTCAAGTTGTAGTAAGGGAATCAATTCAAGATGGGAGCCAATGCATGAATTGAAATTGGGAGCCAATTCAAGTTGTAGTAAGGGAATCAATTCAAGATGGGAGCCAATGCATGAATTAAAATTGGGAGCCAATGCATGAATTGAAATTGGGAACCAATTCAAGTTGTAGTAAGGGAATCAATCCAAGATGGGAGCCAATGCATGAATTGAAATTGGGAGCCAATTCAAGTTGTAGTATGGGATGCAATTTCAAATTGGGGATGTCTTCAAAGAAGACATTGAGATCAAATTGAATTGAGATTCAAGATGGGAGCCAATGAATGAATTGAAATTGGGAGCCAATTCAAGTTGTAGTATGAGATGAAATCTCAAATTGGGGACCGATTCAAAGAAGACATTGAGATCAAATTGAATTGAGATGAAATTCAATACCAGGAGAAGTATGGGAGACAATTTCGAAGTCAAAGTCAAATAATTCAAATTGGGAAGCAATTGAAGCACCAGGAGTAGATTGGGAGCCAATTACAAGTCAAAGTCAATTGGGTGCCAATTACAATGGACAAATTCAAATTGGGTGCCAATTACAAGTCAATTGCAATTGGGTGTCATTTACAAAGGAGAAATTCATATTGGGAGGAAATTCAAAGCCAGTTTAAAGTCTGAGAACACCCAGACGTGAGAATAAAGAAGATGAAGAAAAACTTACAGTGAAGAATTTCTCACAAGGAAAAATACTAGTCTAACTACTATGAGATTAAATTGAAGAATATTTTTGATGTATTTAAATCCCAAGAACCACTTCAGAGCTGATTAGAGAAGCCATTCTACACAAAACTGAGACCCAGATATTTCCAAGAAATGTGAGAAAACCAGAGGAATATCAGATGAAGTTTGGGTACTCATTTACATGGAGATGAAGCTCTGACAAAATATACAAGAATTCAAAAATGAGATCATTTCTTTCCAACGGACAGATTCTCATTACCAGTTATAAAGTGATGAAGATATGAAGACTTGAAGATAGAGCAGAGTACACGAACTCACAAAGAAAAAAGCAAGAGCAAAAATCTCATTTGGTACAGAGCATACCAAAAGAAATCTTCAAGTGAGAGAAGAAAAAGAACTCAGAGAGCTTCAAAGAAAAATATTCTGAGAGTTCTTAAACAGAGATAAACAGAGCATAAATATCAAGTGAATTACTTGATATATTCAAAGAGAGAAAACACTCAGAGTTATCACGAGAAAATCATCAAGAGTGTTAAATCTTCATCAAAGAGACCTGCATCATATTGAAGATCTTCTACAGAGTCTCAGAAGTTGGAAGCAAGACAAAACTTGTTTTGGAGCAAAATAAGAGAAGGGAGGAAAGTAGCACGGAGCTGTGAAATCCTGGATTGCCACACGGAGCTGTGAGATCCGAAGCTGCAGTGTCGGAGGCACTGGGCGTGATTAGTGCGGGCTTTGTTATCAAAGCACTAGATCACGGGATACGTTTCTACCGGAGTGTGGAAGACGGGGGAAAGTAACGCGGAGTCGTGAAATCCTGGGACAGTAGCGCGGCGACGTGAAACCCGAAGCAGCAGTGTGGTGTCACTAGGCGTGATTAGTGCGGGCTTGGTAATCAAAGCACTAGATCACGGAAATTCATTGTATCTTGCAACCAAGAAGTGGTGGATATAGTGAATTGCTCTTGGAGATAAGAGCAAGTGGAGTAGGAGGATTGCACCACCTCCGAACCACTATAATTGTCTTGTGTTCTTTACTGCTTTCTTTACTTACTACTCTTTACTTGCTCTACACGAGATATATATTCACACAATCTCACACACACTTTATCTTTATTTAATTCCGTTGTGCACCATACTCTAACAATCCAGTTAAGAGTTTTGGTTTATCTCTGGCTTAGCAATTGTTGTGCTGTGCGAAAAAGTTTGAAAGTCTATTCACCCCACCCCCCACCCCCCCTAGACTTTCACCTTACTTCTTTTGGGACAAACAGAATCACAAATCAAATCCAATCCAAATCTAGAAGTCTTGCAACTCATCTTCATTGATAGATTGAAAACACAAATTGAAGATAAAAAATATGGGCAATGAGTGTCTAGCTAGATCTAACCCTAATCTGGAGAGAAAGTATGTAAAACTAAGCTACAAACCTATCTAAGAATGGAAAGTGGTGATCTCCCCTAGAATAACCCCCCTACAAGCCATTTAATAGGCTGAAATATGTAATTTCCGTGAAGTGCATGATCCACGTGCCCGTCCCATGCGCGTGGGGAAGATGTGTGGAACTTTCTGCTCTCGACCCACTCACTTTTCCCACGCAAACGGGATGATGCATGGGTCGGAATTTGACCTTCTTATCTTCATCAAAGTTGTAGTTCTTGAAGTTGCCATTCAAATTCCACTTGAATCACCTCATTTGGACACTTCTATCTCAAGATATGCTCTAATCACCAAATTGTCGCTGGAAAGTCCTATAAATGACAATGTTTTGCTCTTTTCTACAAAGGCAACCACATCTTTGGCTTTTATCACCTAGAAATTCTATTCAGCCCCGCTGGTAGAACTAGCCTAAACCCGGGCCGGTCTTAGGCCTCGGTCACCACAGCTCAGGACCGGCCCCATGCCGAGCCTGGGACCGGGCTTCTTGTGGGCCAATCTTGGACTAGGCTCGTAATTTGTTATATTGATTTAAATATATAACTTTTTTTAAAATTGATGTATTTTGTTTAAAAAAAAAATTTGGACCCTTAATCTCATTGTTACTAATTTAATTCCTTTCCAATTAAACTACTTTAACCTCTTAATACATTAATACTAATATATATATATATATATATATATATATATATACAATGTTGCAAAACACGTTAGTGGACCCCTAGGCGGCAAGGGGGCGCCTAGGCGCCGATTTTTTTAATCTTTTCTTTTTTAATTTTTTTTTAATTAAAAATTAAAAAATTTTATAATTTAGTAATAAAACATACGGTTTCCATAGTTATTTCTTAGAAACTATTTACGAAAGTGGTTGTAAAAGTGTTCAAAAGATTGTTTAAACCATCTAAATACGTAAAAAAAAAAAAAACTAAAATTAAGAGCTAAAGAAGCATTTTTTTTTTGAGAAATACATAAAAAACTAAAATACGAGATTTGAAAAAAAAAATTGTCCAAAACGGACAACCGAGTCAAAAGTTATGCCTTCCCGAAGTTTTCGCAATTTTAAAACGCAAAAAAAAAATATTATAAAGCGTCGGTTCAGCCGGCTAGGCTAGCCGGATTTTTGCAACCTTGTGTGTGTATATATATATATATATATATATATATATATATATATATATATATATACACACACACGCACACACACACACACATTACACACAGTAGTCACACGCTTTTCTAAAATTAATATTTTTGTTAAAAATAAAATTTTAATTATTAATCTCAAAATTTAAAATTAACATTTATAAATGACGTTAAATACATTTCAACTTGTAGGCTTGTACTATTAAAACTTTATAAAAGATTTAATATTATTTAATAACTTATAAATATTATAAAATGTAGTATAGTTTATAATGTTCATTTGATTTTTTACTCACTAAATTATGTTAGATTAATAAGTTAAAAATTTATAAAATACTTTTAAATTGGGTTTGCTTTTAATTTACGAAGAATTGTTGTGAGTAGATGTAAGAGACTGTAGGATTAAGAATTTGTGTGTGATAAAAATAAATTGGGTAAGGATATTTATAGGGTAAAATGATAAATAAGAAGAAGAAAAGTAAAAAAATTTGGTCGTTACACTGGCCGAGAAGCGAGAACAGTAGTAGCCTCTATTGAAGGCTAGGCCTAATCTAGCCTCTGGCAGAGGCTACATGCAACGTGCAACGGCCAAACATATTTGGCCGTTGCACATTGCGGGGCCAAGTAGTAAGTAAAAAGGCCAAAATTACTTTTATTTTATTTATATATGTATTTTTAGAGTTTTATGCTTTTAGCTATGGCAGCAAAGCTGCCATGCTTTGCTGTCATGGCTGTGTTTGCCCGGGCCTAAGCACAAGCCTGGGGCGGGCCCGTGCCTGGGCCGGTTAGAAGCCTGGGGCGTGGACCGATTTCATGTTGGGCCCCGAAGTTTTTTTTTTGAAAAGTACCTGAAGTAGCCCTTAACAAGCAATCGTTATACCCTGCACCACAGCGCACATAGCATTGTGCGCTCCGCGCTTCCCAAAACAACGTCATGTTGTTAAGTTGTGTAGGGAGTTGACGCAATTATGTACATTATGTTATACAATTATGTACATTTTTATACAATTATATATATTTATTTATATAATTATGTACATTTTTTTTGTACAATTATGTACATCAGAAAAAGGGAATTTATGTGTATTACGATAAGAGTTTATGTGTATTATGTATTTTGTTAGATTGTGTGTATTATCTTTTCAAAAAAAAGAGTATGTGTATTTTGTTATACAATTATGTACATTCTAGTATATAATTATGTAAATTTTCGAAAACATGAGATTTTTTGTTTAAAGAAAATTAACAGCTGACACAGGAAAGCGGAATTTAAAAAAAAAATTCCAAAACGTACGTCGTTTTGCACCGGGGTGCACAATGCAATGTGCACGGTGCACGATATAAATTGCCCTTAACAAGCCGGTTCCGATTCAAGCTAAGCTCGGCTCATGCCCTGTTAGGCCCAGGCCCACTTTTTTTCAGGCTAGTTCAGGGTTTGTTCAACCTTAAACCGACCTGTGGCCACCTCTACCTGCTAGACTTGCTCTCAATCCTTTCGGGACCAACAGTACCATGCTTCTTGTAACATTTTTCAACCGTGTGGTCGAGTGTACCACAGAATGTGCATTTTGGCACAGTTTTTCCACTCTTATTATTATTGTCTCTCCTTTTTTTATTTGATCCTGATACAACCACAACACTTTGTTTAGTTGCAGAACACACTTCATTATTCTTAATGGCATTATACTGAATCAATTCATTACTTTTGTGATTAATAGAGCCATTAAGTTTCCTTTCAAATTTCAAAGCCATGTTATAGACTTTGCCCATAGCAGGGATTAGATCCAAGACAAGAACACCAAATTTAGTGGTTTCAAAACCATCATTTAGACCCTCTAGGAATCTGATCACTTGATCATCTTCCCATTCCTTTTGGATTTTGCTCACAAGAGTGCTTGCAAACCTATGCATGCATTCGTATATAGGAATCATCTGCTCCTATAGAGCGTTCCATTTTGTAAAGTATTCATTAATGGACTTATTACCTTATATGTTTATGAAAATTTCATTATAAAGCTTTGCAATTCTGTGAGGATCATCAGTTCGAGAGTACCTATTTCTAAGGTTAATCCAAATATCTTATGCTTTTTAGAAGTATAGAACACTTTGCATAATGCTGGAGCTCAGCGATTTGAGAATCCAGGAACACACTATGGTGTTGCATCTCTTCCACATCGCGTATCTCATATATGTTTCTCGTGGACTAGCAATTGTTCTGTAAACGAGACCGAACTTGTTTTAATTTTGACTTCTAAGGCCATCTTCATTGATCTGCTCTAGGATGCATAGTTGTGTTCTGTTAATGCAGGCGAAACAAGCAGTTACACCTTGTTATATATGCATGACAGTTACAACATAATGAAATGAACTAGGATGAATAGAAAAGAATTCTCTTTGACTGTTAAACAAATTCATGTTTACTTCATCGTTCTCTTTACACTTAGTTCTTATTTCACATAAAATTGACCATCCAAAAGTACTAAAAATGTATATTCTATGTACTTCAATTTCCACCCCTACTTAACGATAATTCTAATGTAAAAAAATAAAATTAAAAAATGTTCTTATTTCACATAAAATTGACCATCCAAAAGTACTAAAAATGTATATTCTATGTACTTCAATTTCCACCCCTACTTAACGATAATTCTAATGTAAAAAAATAAAATTAAAAAATGTATTACTCCGTAATAAGGTCACCAAAATCACCTAAATTATGAATAATTGATAGACTAAAAAAGAGTTAATTCCATTTTTGGTCCTAGATTTATAGGTGACAATCGATCTTTAGTCATTTTTTAAAAAACATCTTCCTTTGTTCATAGTATTATTGTGGCATGACCATTTTTTATCTTCTATCAACAAAATAATTTAAATGCCGTTAAATAAAAGGGCATTTCATTATTCAATTATGAATTTTTTCAAAAACATAAACATAAAAAATATAGCGGATCAACGCACTCTGTATTAAAAAGATAAATATATCTTTACATTTAACAAAATTTCAACGATATGGTTGATAGAGTACCAAAATTGGTCATGTCACAATAATATATACTAGGACCAAAATAGGACGCTCTAAAAAAAAAAAAAAAAGTGGAATTAATATGGAATTAACTCGACCAAAAGTGGACTTTCAGTTTAAACATACACATTGAAACACGATGGAATATGTTAATATATTATTAATGAAATCTTAAGAATTTAAGAACAATTTGTAAAGATTTGGGATTACATAACTCTAATCAAGCTTCCAACTATAATCAGTACCATTAACCTATATGAATTCTAACACAACCAGCGTCCAGAATTTAATCCTTGAAGGTTGATTGAAGTTAATAACAATCATGCCAACACTCGCAAAGTCTAAGGGCAGTCCCAGGAATTGGGGTACATTGTGCTAATGGATGGAGTCCACTGTAGTCATTGTTGCATATCTTTTCGCAACATGATGCATCACACGACGCTATGCTGCATGGACCCAAATTTGCAACGCAATTGGTTCATTAATTTGTGCATCCATCCCTATTACCACTTCACTTCTTTTTCCTTCTACTGGTGGGCCTGTTGGCAACCACTTGCCGCCGCCCACTGCCATCTTGCCTAAAATTCAAGATATATATGCATACCATACATAAGTGATGATGTATACATTGGTGGTATAATCGCATAGATATAAGATATTCTACATATCCTCTAAGTATTAGAAGGACTTTGATTATGCAATTCAACGCACTGTATTTCAAGATTGATTTATAGAATTGATGAAAAATGTTGTAATTCTAAATTTACAAAAAAAGGTTATAATTTTGGTCTAAAATAACACACATTCTATTTAACATTGTTAAGGTTCTACCTTAAAGAATATTTCATTCTGGATTTTTAAAGTGGTTGGAAGTTAATTGGTTAGACTATTTGCACCCATAAGCCCTAGGTTTTTTTTTTTTTTTTTTTTTTTAACAGAAAAATCCTAGGTTTTGATAACTTTATTGTGGTGAAAAATAATAAAATAAAATACAATTTAGTGAGGGGATTTATCAATGTGTTTGACGGTGGAAACCCTATATATACAAGAAAAGAAAGATATTGGAATGGCTAAAATATAGTGAAAGAGAAGATATATGTTACCTGATGATGCAAAAATAAGAACAAAAAAGAAGCAAAACGTAAGTTTTAAGGTGGCCATTTTGCTAATGATAATGGAGGAGATAATTATGTAGCTCAAAATCTATGCTAGAGTTTGTACTGGAATTTGTGTCTTTGAAATCCTGTATATATAAGAATAAAATGAAATTTAGTTTTTATTACATCGATATAATAAAATTTACATATCAGAAAGTGAAAGCCTGTTATAGAAGTGTAATAATGTTGGTGGTCAAGATAGAGCAAATTGGAAATGATTGAAATATATGGATTGGGAAAACAATTAAGGTAATTATATATAATTAATGTACCATATTTATATTAAATTATTATGCAGAGGAAATAGTTAATATTTAAATTCTGCACACAATGAAATTTCAAAAAAAGTAATTAATTTGGCAAATTTAGACAAAAATAATATTTTAAATTGAATACTATATGCATTAT
The DNA here is from genome assembly GCF_001879475.1 of Ipomoea nil. Lineage (NCBI taxonomy): Eukaryota > Viridiplantae > Streptophyta > Magnoliopsida > Solanales > Convolvulaceae > Ipomoea > Ipomoea nil. The sequence goes on along the minus strand of NW_017617687.1, from coordinate 1,688,461 downwards.
CAATTGTTATATGGTGGCCTAGTCTAACCAATTGTGTGGACCATGGTCCAATACGGTCTCGTTTCTTTTAATTAAAAGAAACGTTTGTAGTTACAGTGAATCAATAGTGTATCATCTACGTGCATTATTCTTTTTAAAGCAGCAAATTATGTGTTTGAATTTGGACAAGAAATTTGACAAGAATTATATTATTTAATTTGGTGAATTTTGGGTTATGTAATTGCAACAATTATTTTGTGAATTTTATTATGATGGTTCACGGATAAAATTTATATATATATATATATATATATATATATATATATATAAATTTATGATGACGTTAGTGTATATTTATTGGAAATTATAAGATTTGTATATTAGTGTTGAAATTGATTACCTAAAAATTATATTAGCAAAAGTCTAAATAAAAAATTGAAGGAAGAGCATGGCTAATTGATATTATTTTAAGTAACAAAAATATACTATAATCAAAACGAAAGGAATCTCTATGTTGAATGTTGGGAAGAAAGCTCACAAGAATATATAATTAGCACAATGAAAATAAATAAACGGCACCAAGAAGAACACCAAGAATTTTAACGTGGAAAAACCCCCTCAAGGCAAGGGGTAAAAAACCACGGGCACAAGCCAGTAAACCTTCCACTATATAGATAATGGGTACAACAGAGGAGGCTTCTCTAATTCAACGATTAGAGGCAACACAAAATACAAGAGAAAATAACATACCCCGAGCACAAGAATTTCTACGAAATTCACCAACTTCTTCTCGGCTAATTTTCTCACACTTGTATATCTCAACAAATTTTCTCTCCTCTCTTTTTCTTCTTCTTGAACTCTCTCATATCCAAGGTAGCCAAATCCATGGCCTTTATATAGGCTTTACAAAGCCAACTCTTTTGTCTTTTCATTTGCCCACTTTAATCTCCCATTAAGTGGACATGAATGAAGCCATTAATCAAAAAACCTTTCACTTCATCTTCCAAGCTTAATTGTTAAGCTTTTGGTCACCACCCTACCCACATTGGTGGGACCATCTAGCAACAAACTCCTCCTCACGCCAATGTGGGAGGGACTTGCATCCCTGCAGCTGAACGAAAGATCTCAAGCTTTTCCCTTGGTAATGACTTTGTTAACATGTCAGACCCATTTTCATCTATATGGATCTTTACAAGTTGTAAGTGGTTCATCTCCAAAACATCTCGTATCCAGTGATATCTTACATCGATATGTTTCGATCTTGAATTTAAAGAGGAATTCTTACCAAGGTGTATAGCACTTTGACTATCACAAAATAACTCATATTTGTCTTGTTTGATCCGGAGTTGTTGAAGAAATTTCTTCACCCATAGCAACTCTTTACAAGCTTCAGTTGCTGCAATAAACTCAGCCTCTGTGGTAGAAAGTGCAACACACTTTTGTAACTTAGACTGCCATGATACTGCTCCCTCTGCAAATGTTATTAGATATCCCGAAGTCGACTTTCTAGAGTCAATGTCACCTGCCATGTCTGCATCTATGTATCCAACCAACATAGACTTATTAGAACCAAAACATAGGCATAATTTAGAAGTACCTCTAAGATATTTGAAAATCCATTTAACAGTCATCCAATGTTCCTTGCCAGGATTAGAAAGGAACCTACTCACAACTCCAGCTGCATGAGCAATATCTGGCCTTGTACATGCCATAGCATACATCAAACTGCCAACTGCAGAATTATAAGGGACTTGTTGCATACTTGCCTTTTCTTCCTCTGTAGAAGGACTTTGCTTACTACTTAATTTAAAGTGATTAGCAAGAGGAGAACTAACCGCTTTAGCATTGTCCATGTTAAACCTACAAAGTATTTTCTCAATGTACTTCTCCTGAGACAACCACAACTTTTTGGCGTTCCTGTCTCGTGTAATTCTTATCCCAAGAATCTGTTTTGCTGGCCCCAAGTCTTTCATAGCAAAAGACTTACTCAACTGTTCCTTTAGTTGATTAATTCTAGAAGCACTCTTGCCGAAGATCAACATATCATCGACGTACAACAGAAGCATAATAAAATCATCATCAGAGAATTTCTGAAAGAACACACAATGGTCAGAAGTAGTCTTCATGTAACCTTGTTGCGCCATAACTGACTCAAACTTCTTGTACCATTGCCTTGGTGCCTGTTTTAAGCCATATAGGCTCTTTTTTAGCTTACAAACATAGTCCTCTTTTCCCTTGACTTCAAAACCCTCTGGCTGCTCATGTATATTTCTTCATCTAAATCACCATGAAGAAAAGCAGTCTTTACATCCATTTGCTCAATTTCTAAATCTAGGTTGGCTGCTAGTCCAAGAACAACACGAATGGAAGACATCTTAACCACTGGAGAAAATATCTCATCAAAGTCAATACCTTTTCTCTGGTTGAATCCCTTGACAACTAGTCTAGCTTTGTATCGTGGCCGTGAAGAGTGTTCTTCCTGCTTTACTCTGTACACCCACTTGTTTGTCAAAGCTCTCTTACATTTAGGTAGCTTTACTAACTCAAAGGTATTATTCTCATACAAGGATTTCATCTCATCTTTCATGGCTTCAATCCACTTTTCCTTGTGTTCATCCTCCACAGCTTCTGCATAACATTCTGGTTCACCATTATCAACAAAATTAATTTCATAAATATCAGAAGAGTACCTTGTGGAAGGCTGTCTAACTCTTGAACTTCTTTGAAGCTGAGGTGGAGTTGAAGCTTCTGGAACTGGGAGTTCATCATCATTAATGGAAGCATCAGTAACATCTTGCTGCTCAATTTGGTCCTCCACTCCAACTTCTTCAGGAACCACTGTTGGAGGTACTATCTCAGTATCAACTGAATCACCGTTATGAGATCCCAATTCTTTAACCCGGTCAATATCCTCTATGGTTTGATTCTCCACAAACACAGCATCTCGGCTTCTCACAAGCTTCTTTTCAACCGGATCATAAAATTTGTAGCCAAAGTCATCTAGACCATAGCCAATAAACACACACTGTCATGTCTTAACATCAAGTTTCGATCTTTCATCTTTCGGAATGTGCACAAATGCTTTGCACCAGAAGACACGTAGATAATCATAGGAAACATCATTTCCTGTCCATACCCGATTTGGTATGTCAAACCTTAAAGGATCACATGGTGAGAGATTCAACACATGCGCAACAGTACTTAGTGCCTCAGCCCAGAATGTCTTTGGTAACTTTGCATGTGACAACAAACATCTAACTCTCTCAATCAAAGTCCTGCTCATCCTCTCAGCAACACCATTTAACTGAGGAGTCTTTGGTGGTGTTTTCTTATGGCGAATACCCTGCTCTACACAATACCTATTGAGTGGCCCAATATAATCTCCTCCATTATCCGACTTTATGCATTTTAGCTTCTTCCCAGTCTGTCTCTCAACTAGGGCATGAAATTGCTTGAATATGTCCACAACTTGACTTTTATGCCTCAAAGAGTAAACCCATAATTTCCTTGAGCAGTCATCAATGAAGGTAAAAAAATAGCGAGCACCACCAAGTGACCTAGTTTTGAAAGGTCCACACACATCAGAGTGTATCAGTTCCAATACCTCTGGTTTCTTCTTAGGCTCAGCAGAACTTTTAAAGGATACTCGGTTCTGCTTCCCTGCTAGACAATGAGCACACCTCTTCATATGAACATTGTTCAACCCAGCTAAGCTCCTTTTTCTGACCAGCATGGACATCCTCTCCTCAGATATATGTGCAAGCCTCTTATGCCATATATCATTCTTATCATTGTTCTCAACCGTATTGACAATATTTCCTGAGATCTTGGCCTGTAAAACATAAAGTGTACAACACTTTGTGCCTCGAGCCACAACTAGAGAACCTCTTGTGAGTTTCCATTGGCCATTTCGGAAAGTATTACAATACCCTTCATCATCTAATTTTCCAGCAGAAATTAAATTATACCTGATATCTGGAACATGCTTCACATTTTTCAGAAGCAACTTGGTGCCATTGTTGGTTTCTAACTGAACATCGCCAACACCAACAATCTTTGCATTACCATCATTGCCCATTTTCACAACTCCAAAATCACCTGTTGCATAACTAACAAAAAAATCCTTTCGAGTTGTAGCATGAATGGATGCACCACTATCAATTACCCAGTTTGTATCATGACTTGCCAAATTAATGGCATCTGAGTCACCATCATAGAAGATAAGAAAATCATGTTCAACTGTAGCAGCTACCCTATCATCATCACTACCATTATTCTTTTCAGAGTCTTTATTTTTCTGATTTTCTTTCTTCCGTAGTCGGCAAAATTTCGTAATATGCCCCTTTTTGTGACAATGATAACATTCAACATTAGCAAATTTATTAGATTTACCTCTACTGTTATCTCTGTTTTTATCTTTACTCCTTGGACCCTTGCTTTGACTTCTCCCCCTATTTGTTGTAGCCAAGACCTCTGAATGTTGAGAGGAAGTACCTTGTGACCTTCGTCTCATCTCTTCATTCAGGACACCACTTCCATTGTTACAACACCGTTAGGAGCAGAATTAGTCAAAGAAATCTTTAAAGTTTCCCAAGAATCTGGCAATGATGCTAGTACCATAAGAGCAAGGACCTCATCATCAAAATTAACTCCCATACCTGACAATTGATCAACAATCCCTTGAAATTCATTCAAGTGATCCGCAACAGAACTACCCTCGTTTTATCTCAACAGCACCAATTTTGTGAGATAAAACAATTTGTTGTTGCCAGTCTTTGAAGCATATAAATCTTCAAGTTTACTCCACAGTGTCCTTGCGTGGGTTTCACTACAAATATGATTATACACATTATCTTCAACAAATTGCCGAATAAAACCACATACCTGTTCATGCTCAAAGGCCCACTCTTCATCTGATTTATTTTCAGGTTTCTGGGTAACAAACACGGGTAAATGCAACTTGATCACATACAGTAGATCTTTTATCTTATTTCTCCATATGTGATAATTTGTGCGATTCAAACTTGCAATTCTATTGAACTTTCCTTCCATAGCTTCACACTTGAACAAGGCTCTGATACCAGTTGTTGGGAAGAAAGCTCGCAAGAATATATAATTAGCACAATGAAAATAAATAAACGGCACTAAGAAGAACACCAAGAATTTTAACGTGGAAAAACCTCCTCAAGGCAAGGAGTAAAAAACCACGGGCACAAGCCAGTAAACCTTCCACTATATAGATAATGGGTACAACAGAGGTGGCTTCTCTAATTCAACGATTAGAGGCAACACAAAATACAAGAGAAAATAACATACCCCGAGGCACAAGAATTTCTACGAAATTCACCAATTTCTTCTCGGCTAATTTTCTCAAACTTGTATATCTCAACAAATTTTCTCTCCTCTCTTTTCCTTCTTCTTGAACTCTCTCATATCCAAGGTAGCCAAATTCATGGCCTTTATATAGGCTTTACAAAGCCAACTCTTTTGTCTTTTCAGTTGCCCACTTTAATCTCCCATTAAGTGGACATGAATGAAGCCATTAATCAAAACACCTTTCACTTCATCTTCCAAGCTTAATTGTTAAGCTTTTGGTCACCACCGTACCCACATTGGTGGGACCATCTAGCAACGAAATACCATAGTAAGATTAAAGTGTTAAATACAGGTTGGTAATATGGACGTACGTAATATATCTATGTTTAATTGTTCCTTTAATTATTGACGTAATATTTGTATGTTTTTTTTCCTTTAATTACCCATCGTAATGTGTGTATGTTTAAATTCCAATATAGATAGAAAAATTTATCGTTAATTCCATTAAAAATGAGTCAATTCCAATAAAAATGAGGTCGGTTTATTATGATTACTATATGGTAATTAAGGAGTATCTATTATTCTTAATTAATATTATGCTATTTATGACATGCATGTAATCTGAATAATTATGGTACTTAAGAAGTATATATTATTCTTAATAAAATAGTGTGTGTGTATTTAATTTCGTTTAATTATGGACACAATATGTGTATAGTATGTTTAATTATTTTTTAAATATGTCTGTAATATGTAATATGTGTATGTTTAATTTAATTTAATTATGTCTTTAATATTGTACCATTAATTTCGTTAATTGATTATTTAATATTGTACCATTAATTTCGTTAATTGATTAGATAAAATCTGTACTACAGCAAGTATAAAAAAACAATTTAATAAAAGTGTAATATGTGAATTAATTTATTAATTACCATAACTATTAAGATTTTGTTCAAAAGTAACCATTATCATAATTTTTTTAATATTCTTTAATGATGAACCTAATGTGTATTATCAATCTGATTAGATAAAATTTATATTATGGAGAGTATTAATTCCTTAATTGTCAAAAATTTTAAGATTTTATTCAAAATTAATCACAGGAAATGCACGAGTAATTGATATTCTTTGATATAAAAAAAATATAAAATCGTTGTAACAAGAAATGTATATGTTTAATTTCCATAATCAATTTAGAAGTTAAATACGCTTAGTAATTACCACGGGTTATTTAGATAGTAAATAGTATATGGTAATTACTTATATAGGTTACCATAATAAACGGATTAACATATGGGGCGATGCCTTTTTGGTAAGATATATTATAAAAGCATCGATTAATTAAATATGATAGAGAAATTATATTAGGAAATTAATTAGCTAAAAACGAATCTAATGTAATAAGAAATGCGGTGACTTTGAACGACTCCCTTCGGCGCCGACGTCATCTCAGAAACCGTAAGTGTAATTCAGGACGATCGAATCCAGTTCACTTCTCGGACAAATCTTGCCAATTGAACCCATGAAAAATCAATGCCTGCATTATCATAGTTTTTTAGTGAAGATTGAATCATATATTCTTAGAAATGGAATTATGTGGCTCCATTACTATTACCTTCCACTTCCCAAATTGTAACAACCCAAAATTTTATTTTATAAATCCAATATTAAGAAATTCCAAAATAGCCATTTTCACTCCATTAAAATTTTTTTTAATCAATTGGTGTTGGAATAAATTATTTTAGTCACATTTTAAATTGATTCGACACCAAAACTTATTTTATTCAAAATTCCTAAATTTTCAGGTACTTCGGGTACCAAGTTTTAAATCGAGAAATCAATCTGAGTGAGACCAAGAGAATTCAAAAAGACTTTAAACAAGGGTTCATCTAGATTAAATTTTGAGGAAATTCATTTTCAACCCCAAAGCATTTAAAATAGCATTTCTAGCCCTTGGTCCATGATGCTAGGTGTACCACATCACTCCAAGATAGCATTTCCTGAGAACTTATTTTAGCCAAGCTTTTACCATTTTTCCCTCACTCAATCATTTGCTTCCTACCTATGGTTTTGCACCCTATATAAACAACACTATTCATTTGTTATTCTTTGATCTCCAACCTTGCCTCTCCACGTTTTTGTCTGATAAGAAGCAAGAAAACATTGCAGTAAGCTTTCTCCTTTCATTTCCATTCATCTTAAGGTTTCCTCCTCTCATAGCTTTCAATCTTTGAGGTTTCTTAGTCTTGGCCTGTGTTTGAGATGTTTAGGTAGTGAAGGAGGTGGTGTTTGAATAGAGAGGAGGTAAAGATCCATACAAGAAGAAGAAGCTTCAAGAGGTATAACCCCATGGATTCCCTCATTGATTTTGGCTCTGTGAAACCTTTGATATTGAGTAGAAATGAGTAGAAAGTATGAGATTTTGTTGTGTTTATGCTTGGAAGTGATTTAGTATTTGTCTTTGAGTTGTTGAGAATGTTTTAGACTTGTTTGGATTGATTTTTGCAGATGAAATGCCCATCTGGTGGACACACAGTGTGCACCAGATCAGACCAGCGACCCTAGCCGCGGCCCATCAGGAGGGCCGCCGGCTAGATCCAGGTTTACCCGGGCCTAGGGCACGGCCCTAGGAGAGGGCCGCTGCCTAGGCCCGGCAATGTAACGGGACTCATGGAACGGCTCATGAGGAGTCCCGCCCCAGGTCCCTGAGTGTTAATCTGAGAAGTTTTGTGCAGTGGCCGGGCCCTTGTGGCTCAGCTACACGTCGTTTCGGGCCAGGTGTCATGGGCCCTTGTGGCTCGGTACCTCGGGATCGTCTCGATGCATGTTTTGGCTTTGACTTCGTTGAATTTAGATAAAAAAATGAGTATGTTATGAGGGATTTATTGAAGAAATTGCTATGCAATACATATATTGTTAAGTCCACTGTGTATGAGAAATGCTTGGCTATGTGATCTGATGTTATTTTGCATAGAGTAGAGAAGTATGATCATTTCAGAATACGATTTATTACGAAAGCATGACTAAAATGTGATATTTGATCAATGAGAATTGGAGTATATTTTGTTGATAGAAATGTATAGAATTTGCTATGTTGCAAACCGAGTATGATATTATATCCTTGAGTATTTTATGGTTTATATACATGGTTTAGAAGTATGTTATAGAGTATTTTTGCATCTCACATATGCCATATTTCAAAAAATGCATAAGGGGCCAACGTGAGCCTAAGTATTACATTCAAAAAAACCATAAGCATGTGGTATATCATTCTTTGATGCATTGAGAAGTAGTAGAATTGTTGCATGCATGATATTGATGCATGAGAGATATATTTATGTATTATCTATATCGGTGAGGTTTTGGAGGATCCCGTTTGGACTATGTCCTCTCGGATGATTTTATGGGCATTGCGGTCCCATTATATGTAACCCGACGTATTCCCACGTTACGAGGTTGGAAACTGCCCTCCAGGCTTGGAATCTTGGTCAGGGGGTGTGCACACTAAAAGTTCAATACCTGATTCCACAGAGTTAGAGTATAGAACCAAGAGAGTGGTTCGGTGGACGAGCAGAGTATTACGTCGGCTAGACGCCGTGCCCAAATAGGTTCTTTCACACTATGATGAAGTTCCTACCCCGTTCATTTAAAGAGTTGTAGGATATATACCCTGGGTCCGTGTTCTCGTTCGTAGTCGGGTCGGGGTCAAGCGGTTCGGGTCCTGGTCAACGGGTCGAGGTCAAAGGTGACGGGTCAAACTCGCCACCTTCTTGGGCCTATAAAAGGGCTTCTAGCCCTTCAAGTTAGGGGCTTCTTCCCTTCTCCACTCTCTGACTACCAAAGCACCATTCTCTCTACCCTCTCTAAGATAGAAGAACACATATGAATAAAGATACCCTTTGAGCCATATATCTCTCTTGTTTTTACTTAGTTCATACATATTACTCACAGTACATATGTTCTACGTGCACGAGAATTACCCGTATCATTTTGGCACCGTCTATGGGGATCGAGCAGCTCGTTCGCTTCACTAAAGTATTTCCCGAGTAGCCAAAACACTTCTTGAGTAGATCGACTTTCCCGGTCCCGTCATCACTTCCCGATCAAAAGAGTAGATCGACCTTCCCAGTCTCGTCATCGCCCGATCAAAGTAACCTTCCCGGTCATACCCAGCAACCTGGTCGGCAAACCAACGTAGTAGACCACTCAAATCATGTTGCAAAACCGACCCCTAGGTCGCGCAACCCCGTTTTAGTCCGAAAGAGTGTGTTTAGAGTTGTACTCTTTTTTCTTTGGCTAAATTTTTTTCCCACTGGGTTTTTATTAGCCTAAGGTTTTTAACGAGACAACCGACGCATGTCACGAACCGTGTGACCAGTTTTTCTAGCCCGAACCCTTCCTCGTTAGCTCGTCGTCAGGGAACGGACTGGGGGGGTTACTTCGTAGGATATATACCCTGGGTCCGTGTTCCCATTCGTAGTCGGGTCGGGGTCAAGCGGTTCGGGTCCTGGTCAGCGGGTCGATGTCAAAGGTGACGGGTCAAACTCGCCACCTTCTTGGGCCTATAAAAGGGCTTTTAGCCCTTCAAGTAGGGGCTTCTTTCCTTCTCCACTCTCTGACTATCAAAGCACCATTCTTTCTACTCTTTCTAAGATAGAAGAACACATATGAATAAAGATACCCTTTTAGCCATATATCTCTCTTGTTTATACTTAGTTCATACATATTACTCACAGTACATATGTTCTACGTGCACGAGAATTACCCGTATCAAAGAGAAAGTATGACTCATTGAGACTCCAAAGAGAAAGAGTGAGTCATTGCGATTCTAAGAAAGAAAGAACTGAGTCATTGCGACTCTAAAGGAAGAAAGAAAGAAAGCAAGTCAATTATGACTCAATGAGACCTCCACAGAAAGTACTATATTTTTACAACGAGTGTATGAGTATATTTATAGTATTGCACGAGATTGCATATGAGTATATTTATAGTATTGCACGAGATTGCATATGAATATAGTATTGCACGAGATTGCATATGAGTATAGTATTGCACGAGATTGCATATGAGTATAGTATTGCACGAGATTGCATATGAGTATATTTATTGTATTGCACGAGATTGCATATGAGTATAGTATTGCACGAGCTTGCATATGAGTAGAGTATTGCATGAAATTGCATAATGAGAATGTTGATTTTAGATTGTATATCGAGCATGATTCTTTAGTTACATTTGAAACCTTGTATATCCAGTTTATGTGATGAGAATTTAAGAGCATGAGAATACCTGTTATATCGTTTATTAGCATGATACTAATTGTAAGCATGAGTTGCTTGTTAAGTTTATTGTGAAGTTACATTTTGATGTATCTAAGTTGTTAAGTCTTATATATCGAAGCATGCCTGTTGATATTATAGGTTGTAAGCATCTAGAAAGTATATGACATGACTAAAGCTGTCTACGAGATGAGTTTGTTGTTTACAAGTGAAATCAAATGTTTTCAAAGTATACTCTATAATACTTTACAGGGTTGAGTGTGGTTATACTTAGCTTCGTGCTAACAGGTGTTTTCCTATTTGTCTACGTGTTGCTTGCAAAAACCCCTTTCAGGTGCGCCCAGCAGTGAGAAGTGATCGAGTTAGATTAGTCTCGTAGTTTGAGATGTCTAAACTCTTATGTTTTGTTGATGACCTTATTATTCATGTTATAGACTTATGATGATTTGTAGACGTTGAGGATGTAGACTTTTGGGGTGACTTTTCCCCCCTTATGATTTTCAGTATTTAATATAGATGTTAGATATTTATTTTATTTCTAGTTCTACCCGTAGCCTATGCGATTACCATAGAGTGGTGGTTGTGGCGGTGACATTCCCACTAGTTATCTTTTTAGCTATCATTTCCGTTGCTTAGTTTATAATAATTGTGGTTTAAGATATGTAAGATATGTAAGCCTCTTTGACATTAATTGTCTTGTCCATTTGATTCAGTCCATTTCTTGAAATCCCCTCCTTCCTTTTCTCTATCTCTAGTCTTCCATTCATAACAAAACCAAATCAAGCATTTATTAAGAAAAATTGGTAATGTTGTAACGAAGAAGGGCAATATGATAGAATTATGGTAACTAAAAAACTGGTCTTGCCATTTTGGTTAACGCCCAAGAGGATAATCTTCAAGGCGACCAAATCGGACCCATCATAAGCACCACTCCATGACTTTCCCGTGATCACAATATTAACATAACAAAAGCATAATAAATAAAATCACACGAGTTTGACTTTCACATGAAATGACCTCATTGTTAATGGGATTTACAATGTATACGGTAGGACCAATTGCCTTCCAGACGCCATTGACATAACAGCCCATGTTCTTAGGCCCAATTTTGACCTTCCTAAGGAACTCGTACGCTCTCTTCGCGAAACTCATCTCTACAATTCTGCATTCGAGGTTACAGTTATTACAGGCCTAAATGATACTATAGTGAAAATTGAAATAAAATATTGTGAAGAGGAAAACTTACATAGTTGTCAATGGTTACACAAAATGCGCACAGTTGTGCTGATGACGAAGATTCCAGAGGCGAAGGCGGAAAAGCTGCATTCGACGACAACGGCGCAGGGCAGAGAGACCGCAGGGGTATCATGGCGGAGGCGACGAATGTGGTGCAGGGCAACTGATGGTACTTGGCGAACTTATGAACCCGGTGAGCAAGGATTTGGCTGCATAGGAGAGTGAAGTATATCTACAGAATTGAGGTCCTCAGCAGGAGTTTTGTTTCAAACCATGTATAAGCAGTTCCGTTGTAGACGACGGAAGTACAGTCGCTATAGGTGGTGGCCGTTTTCTCCAAGAAGTTCAGAGGGCAAGAATTCACAGAAAACCTAAACGCCATATCTAATCTAAAAACATAATAAGCTTCAATCCAGGTTATACCCCTGGTTTATGTTCGTTTTTTCCGTTAATTTTTTTTGTACCTTGTGCTATAAAAGTTGTACTACATAATTTTTTGGACTAAAATACCCCTGCCGTTATAACTTCTGTTATCTTTCCACATTATTATTACCATGTACATGCATACACAATATTTTTTCTTACATCCTTCAATAGTAAGTTTGAATTCATTTAGGTTTTAATTAAAATGTTACCATAGTTATAATTAGTAATTTTTCATTTCTATATATATATATATATATATATATATATATATATATATATATATATATATATATATGTATATATATATATATACATATATATATATATATACATATATATATATATATATATATATATATATATATATATATATAGATTTTGAATCCGGTGCAACCCCCCTAGTTGGATGAGCTCATGAGCCTTAGTCATGATCGTTTGATTTCTTTGTTTAATGTTTCAGATTATTTGCACTTTAAAGACATGTGCCTTGTGTTTTTATTAAGTTAGGGGGTAGTTTTGTCCATTGGAACGATGCTCATTATGTTAAGTAATTATTTTGCGTGGTTAGTGGGGCGTGTGTAGAGATAAATTAGGATATATTATTATTCTGTCACATTGCCGCTGTTTCATTAGGGATTTGTGTACCTTGCTTGTTGGACTTTTCGACTTCTGATCTTTCTCAGTGTTTATCTTCAGTCGCGTAGTTTGGGGCTTCCAGGTTGATTTCGGTCGTTGTTCTTTATGCGATCATCAAGTGAATCTTGATTTGAGTCTATCGTTAAAGAAGGGGAACGAGAATAATGAAAATTAAGAGACTGAAACTCGATGAGGAAGATGTCGGTGAGTACAACGACGGCGGCATTGATACCACCGATTTGTGTCTCTCACTGTTCTCCTCCTTGTCAGAAAAGCATCATGGGACGACAAACTAGCCGACAACAATCGAAAACAGCGGACTACATCTGTCGTTGTGAATCATATCATCGTCAAAATATATGAATCTATTCTACATTCTAAGTGAGATTTGGATGCAGTGCCCTCTTAATCAGAATTGATTAATATAGTGTCAGCATTTCCCATCTTTGTCAGTGTTCATGTGCAACATAATTAAGGTAAACAAACTCCAGTCCTAATTGTCTTCTTCTTCCTGCAATTTCAATGCATAAACTATACACCTAAATATAATATTAATTCGAGAACAAATTATTGTTATTATACATTAAATATAAATATAAATTTTGGTCTTTCCAATGCCGTGATCGTGGAGGCAACCTTTTTATTTTTATTTGTACTGATGTGGGATGGTTTCTGTGTATGAATGGATGACTTTTTATTTATTTGTTGTTATGTTCTAAATATATTGTTTGGTTGTAAGGTAGTGGGGGTTTTTTTTTTTTTTTTCAGTGAGTTTGGATTTTTGCCGGTAATGTTATTAAATTATTTTTTAGAAGTATGATGTGTGTGTAGGTGTTAGGAGGTGAATGCAATGTAGTATAAACATGTTGTAGCTTTAAGTACATTGAATTTAATTCTTTTTTGAAGTTTGTTGTGTCCATAGATGTAAGGAGGTGAATGCAGTATAGTATTAACATGTTATAGGTTTAACTACTATCACGTTGCGTAAAGGTCATTGGTCTGTGTGTTGCTTGTGATTCAGAATGCCTTTGAGGGTCTGTGCGCTAAGGGCCTACAATTGTTTCTTCGTGCACTACTGTTTTTTTTTTTTTTTTTTTTTTTTATGTGTGTGTAGCGGTAAGGAGGTGAATGCATTATCGTATAAACAAAATTGTATTATGTTGCAGACCGTGGGGTAGGGTTAGGGGGTGATGTCTTTAGTTGTTAGCTTTGTGCACTATGGGTATTTGGTTTGTGCTTCGGTCATTGCTTTTTCATTTTTTTGATGTCATGCATTTGCGTTGTGCGTTTTAAGTTTTTTGATTATTTTTGGGATCTTTCGTTCGTGTACAGTACAATGTTATTCTACAAATTTGCTAGTCTTCACGCTTGTGCATAGATGTATGTCACCTTGTGCAACTTAGTCTAAATGGACTTGTAGTTAGTGGTTAAAAGTTTATCAGCGCTGCGTGTGTGTGGTTTCAGAATTTGTGCGTGGATGTGTGTCATCGTGGTAAATCTATGGTTGTTGAGTTTGTCCTTAGGTCATTGCTTTTCAGTTTCGGGGGTTATTTTTGTATGTTTGCGTTTTTTTATTTAGCTTTGTGCACTATAGTTGTTGAGTTTGTCCTTAGGTAATTGCTTTTCAGTTTTATGATGTTTTGTAGTGGTATTCTTTATGTTATGGGTTTTTTTGGTTATTGGTTTCGGTCTTTTGATTTGTGCCATTTGCTGGGGATGGTGGTGTTGAGCCAGTGGGTGTAGTTGATGCGGTGGCACCTTTGCCACAGTCGGAAGCAGTAGAAGTGCCCCAAGAACCCGCTCAACCGGCACCGGATACGGATGGATCGGATGCTGAGCCTGACGAGGTTGATGAGGCAATTTTTCCCCCCTTGAAGATTTGCGCCTCTCCAAAGCATCTTGTCAAACCTTTCGTTTATACACGGCTTTTACAATTCTTTCCTCACTTTAAATATTGTGGTCAGTTTCGTTCGGATTTTGTTTCTGGATGTTGGTTTTTGTTTGGGTTTTCACTTGAACATTTCGTATTATAGTTGTGTCCTATATTCGTCTTACGTTTTTTGGGGTTCTTTTTTAAATGCATTTGAATTCTCACAAGCTTTACGTACGTGCACTCAAATGAACATTGTGTATTATAGATGAGTCATATATTCCAGCAGTACGCACTAACTTCAATCCTATAATGCACACACGGAAACATGCAAGCATTCATCGACAGCGTTATGCACAGTCTAATGGCCTACTATGCATCTGGCGGTGCACGCCGATGCATACGCACAATATTATTAATAACTACTTACTCTTGTTTGTAGGAGTAACACATTCACCTTTTTTATTACTACGCACAGACTACTGGCCTACTCAGCGACATGCATAGAGTGACGGCCTACTACACACACACCATATTAGTAGTAAGTAATAAATCTTGTTTACGGTGTAACGCATTCACCTTTATATAATTACGCACACATCCTTGTTTGAAATAAAAATCAATTGTCAAGTGCGTGCAAACTTAGGTGCCAGCAGAGGACTAACCTAAAACCAAAACATAAAACCCACACAGAACAAGTGCTATGAACTTTCTTCTATTCACTAATACACACCGCGACACATGCATATTTTTAGCCACATTGTTATGCATCGACCGGTGGCTTGCTACGCCACTAGCAGTGCACGAAGATACATATGCACCATATTAGTATTTACATACAGCTATACTTTACTGAATAATGCATTCACCTTAATACAACAACGCTCACAACATAATTACAAATTAATAACAATTTTAAACCCAACCAATAAGTCAACTCGTCTACCACAACCAAATCTTTGTCCCACTCAGCGATATATCCATAACACACTGTTCGGCGTCCACATCGTCTTCCATAGGTGGTGCAACTGCCACACAAAATCTACATATCGACATTTTACATTTTTAACAACCAAATAAAAAAAACAAAAAAAAAAAAAAAAAACACCAACACATTTCTCAATATAATCACACGGTATGCACACACTCATCTTCGTATACGCACCCTCCATCAAAACTCACATAGTATGTAGTGATTGACATACTCATGTCGTTCCACACTTCATAAATTCCGAAGCTCACACACACCCAACCCAATACATTTAGGCCGTCCAACAAAAAAAAACGACAAAAAAAACAACACCAATATCCTCAGAGAGATGCAGGCGATATGCACAAGCCTTTTCTG
The DNA here is from genome assembly GCF_001879475.1 of Ipomoea nil. NCBI lineage: Eukaryota > Viridiplantae > Streptophyta > Magnoliopsida > Solanales > Convolvulaceae > Ipomoea > Ipomoea nil. The sequence continues at coordinate 1,672,368 of NW_017617687.1, read as the reverse complement.
GCCTACGCACCATGCACCGTAACGATCATCATACTAAGTTATAATCACCATGCTTACTGTTCCACACTGTCAACAATCACTATCTCACGCACACACATCTCTTTTCAATTATGTCGGCCAACCAAACTCCCGAGTCTTTTTAAAAAAATTAATGTGCAAACCATAATTTCACCCTTCTTGCACGCTCTGCACATACTCATTATTGTCTATGCATCCTCCTTCCAACCTATCTATTTCACAATCAGACCTGTATGCACCCATCTAAACGCACACACGCTATGCACATCACATAACTTCTAGTTCGTCCAACAACCCCCACCCCTCCGGGAAAAAATCCCAATCTTCAGCATATGCACAAACGAGGGCACATAAATGCACATACCTGTAAATGCACATAAGTGTGCTCCGTCGTTGTTTCTGCACTCCCAACCGTTCGTTTTCTCCTCAGGTCTTGTTCACGCCACGTTCAGTTCTTCAGCCTTTGTAAATAATTGAAAGTCTTAATTACCATTATAAACTCATTTGGAAATGTCCTTAATTACTAGCTAAATCCATTATAATCTCAACCATTCATGGTAATAAAATCAATGGATATTAGGAGGACTCATTGTCTCATCTAATATAGGGGGTGCACCAAATTCGAAACCTATATATATATATATATATATATATATATATATATATATATAGGGTTCCAGTGAGAACATTGTTTAGGTGAGAACGTGAGAACACATCATGTGCATCCATTTTATATTTTTTAATGGTCTAGATTAAATTAAGTTTCTGCGAACGCGCATTAAATGTGTGCAAACGCCATTTAGTGTGTTTGCACACATTTAATACACGTTCGCACACACTTAATCTAATCTAGACCATTTAAAAATATTAGATGGATGCACATGATGTGTTCTCACGTTCTCTATTAAGCACATGTTCTCATATGATCCTAATTCTCTCTCTCTCTCTCTCTATTTTTTTTTTTTGTTCCAGGATGAGGGTGATACCCAACTAAACTAACTCCACCATTACATGGAGTGGTCACTAGAGGACTTGGCCCCAAGACGTTCTTGCTGGACAGCTTCTCGGATCTCTTGCAGCGACTCATTTAGGATAGTTACACCTAGTTGGTGCGACAAGGCCATTGTGGCGAGCTTATCCGCTATTGCATTTTGCTCTCTGCCAACATGCGTGTAAATAACCTCTTCCAGCCTCCTGGCTTCACGTTTGCAACGGCGCATAATGTTGTTCATATGACCTTCGTCTCTTTTCATGCTATTAACAATATTCAAGGCGTCACTTTCCACCACCAACTTTCGCACCCCAGCATCTCTTGCAAGCCTTATGCCTTGTAGCATCGCCCAGGCTTCCGCTTCTTCCACTTGGCACCTCCCTATGTTGTGCGTAAAGCCTCCTATCCAGTCCCCATTGGCATTTCTCATTATTCCTCCACATCCTGACATGCTGTTGTTCTTCATGCACCCATCCACATTTACTTTCATCCATCCCACCGGGGGTCTCTCCCATGTTTTCGTCACAGCTCTTCGCGGGATGATAACCCCTTTGTTCCTGCACTTTTCAAAAGCCGCCTTAACTTCCACCTCGTAGCTTGAGAGCCAATCGAGCTTCCTGTTCGTTGGCACGGAAACATGTCTGAAAACTTCATCATTACGCCACTTCCAGAGCCACTAGAGCCTGATGCCAAAACACTCTAGCCATCCCACATCAAAGCCACGCCTGACGTCTCCCCGCAAGTTCGTGGACAGGCACTCTTGCCAGCTTAGGATACGTAAGTCAGCCGCAGTTCTTCGTGGAAGCGCCGCCGCCCAAATTTCTGTTGCGGCTCTGCACGTCCTGAACAAATGGTTTTGGTCTTCCAGGATACCTGCACAACAAAAACAAGTAGCGTCAGCTGCCAGTCTCCTCCTCACACGTTCTGCATTCATGAGAATTCGTTTTTGTTTCACTAGCCACAAGAAAAAACATATTTTCCCCGGCAGTCGCAACTTCCATATTCTGCCCCATTCTCTGTCTGGCCGGGTCGCTATTGGCTTGGCGATCATGTCGTATGCTGATTTCACCGAGAATTGGCCTTTTGCGTCAAGCCCCCACCCCAGCTTGTCATCCACACCTTCATCCGCAAGCATGAAACCTGCTAGCTGTTCCAACGCGTCCCGCGGCAGCAATTGTTCCAACCTCTCCCACTTCCAACCTCGATGGCCATCCCAGTAATCTTCGACATTTGAGTAAAGCTTTGGGAGGCTGAGGGGGCTGCGCAGTTGGTCATACAGAGGCTTCACCGATAACCACTTGTCCATCCAAAACCTCGTGGATTTCCCATTATGGACCACTTTGGTAAGTCCTTCTTCCAGGTAAGGCCACACTTCGTTGATTCCCTTCCACACTGCTGATGTCTTTCTCCTTTCGCCCACTGGATACCTGCAATTCTCCAAAGGTGTTGTATTTCGCTACCAGTGTACGCGCCCACAACCTCTGGGCTTCGAATTTCAACCTCCACCCAAGTTTGATCATGTAGGCCAGGTTCAGTTCATGGAGCTTTCGTAGTCCAAGGCCCCCCATTTGCTTGGGTGTTGTAACCACTTCCCAATTAGTCAAACTTATCTTATTACCACCTGTAGCCGACGTGCCCCAGATAAATTTTCTGGTGCATTTTTCCATCTCCAAGCACAGGCTCTTAGGTAAGCACATTGTCTGCATTGTGTATGCCGGGATGGCATTCAGCACTGACTTTGCTAGCACTACTCTCCCTGCTGTGGTGAGTGTTTTGGCTCTCCATCCTTCTAACCGGGAGGAAATCCTATCCAACAGACCTGAAAAGGTGTTACATGTAATACGACCATGAAGAGACGGGACACCTAAATACCTCCCGAGGTCGTTTGTGGCCTCAATACCAATCCGGGTAGCAATCGTTGTTGCTAGCGTGTCATCCGTATTACGAGAGAAATAGATGCGTGATTTGTCGAGGCTGATATTTTGCCCTGACTCTTTACAAAAATTCTCTAGGCACTTCTGTATCGCTTCTACTTGGTCGAGGGATGCCTCCGAAAAAAGAACCATGTCATCTGCAAAACAAAGATGAGATAAAATTTGACCCTTACTAGCAAAATTGATACCTTTCCATTTCTTACTCTCGACTTCCTTGGCGATGGCCTGGCTAAGACGTTCCATGCATAGGACAAAGATAGCGAGAGACATGGCATCCCCTTGACGGATACCCCTGCTCGGGCTGAAAGAGGCAGTCATGTCACCATTCCAAGCTATAGACAGCTTAGATGTTCTGATGCAATTCATAATGATCCTCGTCCAGCATTCGTTAAAGCCCGCATGCACCAGAGTATCCTGTATAAAATCCCAAGATAAGCGCTCATAGGCCTTCTCTAGGTCAAGCTTGATCACCATGTGACCGACGGTGCCCCTCTTTTCCCGCATTGAATGCATCACCTCTTGACAGATGATAATATTGTTTGTAATCTGTCGGCCTGGAACAAAAGAACTTTGATACGGGCCAACCAAGGTATGCATAACGTGCTTTAGCCTGTTCGTGATTGTCTTCGTTATGATCTTGTAGCTCACGTTGCAGAGGCTAATAGGCCTGAACTGTTTAATATTCTCCGGGCTCGCGACTTTTGGAATTAACACAATGAGCGTGTCATTAAGCCCTTCGGGGAGGCTTCCAGATGCGATCGCTTTCTGGACCATTTGGATTAAGCTATCTCCTGTTATCTCCCATGTATGTTGATAAAAAGCAGCGGGAAAACCGTCTGGTCCCGGGGCTTTATACGGTTTCATGCTTTCCAGAGCTCGATGGACTTCCTCCTTCGTGATAGGACCGTTAAACTTGCGCCAATCGGAACTAGTCAATCTGGGGAAATTTGCCTCAAGATCCGGACTAGGCCGCCTAGTTTCTTCATTAGCAAAAAGCTGGTAGTAATAGTCGTGTACATGAGTTTTCAAAATGGTATCGTCTGTAATCCAGTTGCCATTTTTATCTTGCAATCTCGTCACACTGTTCCTTGATTTAGAATTGTTGCCGCCGCATAGTAATAAGCAGTATTTCTGTCTCCTGAAGCAATCCATTCTTCCCTGGACTTTTGATACCAAAAAAGTTCTTCTTGGTGAAGAATTTCTTCAAGATCTGCCCTCAATTTCCTCTCTAACTTAGCCAACCCTCTGTGGAAGGATATTGCCAGCCTACTTTGGATACCTCATAGGGATCGTAACACGGGGTGTTACACTCTCCCCCCCTTACGAGGAGCTTCGTCCCCGGAGCTCGGTGTGTTAATCCACTCTTTCACCCCTAGGCATCCCGTATCTTGGCCTCCCGATTAGGAATGTGGCCCTCACGTTTTGCCTTAGCTGGGGTAGACTGGATTTCTGGTGGCGCTGCGATAGAAGGGTTTTAGGTCTACCTCGGTCTCCTGCTCCTGAGCTGGATGCCCCGCGAGTGCCCAAGGTGGCCTCGATTGCTGCCACCCTCTGATCTAGCGCGTGTGTCGTACGGATCAAGGATGAGAACCCTTCCTCCATGATTTGGCTTTGTCGGTTGAGTTGTGCGAGTATGCGCTCATTGATCGAGCTCTCGTTTTGCTCCCTGGGATTCCCTCTTAATCGTGGGTGTAACGGCGGTCCGGGCACGTCGTCCTCCTCCCGGTCCTCATTTTCCCCCGGGATCCCACAATCTTGCATTGCCCGCTTGAGTTTCTTGTTGGAGATGTCTAATTGGTCGACCAATTCTCTTCGTTCCTCCTCGGGTTTTTGGCAAATTTCCTCGATGGTGAGGTAGTGTCCCCCTTCGGTGTAGTAGATGTCGTTGCGGCGGAGATTCTGGGCGTTAAAGATCATGCCGTTTGCGGTTTTAACCTCGGTGTGGCTTAGGTCCACCCCCTTTTTCTCCATGATCCAACTTATGATCATCCCGTAGGGTAGGCTGAGTCGGTTGCTTGATTTGCAAAACTCCATGTGTTTTAGCATGAGGGCCGGCAGGTTGAACTTGATTTTTTGTTTCAAGAAGTAGGCAAAGGTGCACTCTAAACTCCCTACGTCCTTGCTCTTGTTATTGGTGGGCAAGAGGTTATCGGTCACAATCATAATCAATATCTTTTGCTCCGCCGTTAGCCACTTCCTGTTTGGCCGCGTGGCCGAGGTGAATCCTTCCTCCTTCCCGAGGAGGTACCCGAGGTAGTCCTTGTACCCTGTACTTTGGGTATCAATCCACCCCTTTCGGTCGTAGTTTGACACCCCTGTGGTGGTCAATTTTAGTAGTTTGGCCAAACGGCCTTCGGAAAGTATAATTTCCTTGCCGCGGACCTTGGTGGTGATTTCCAGCTTATCACCCCGTTTGGTGGCTACGAGGTGTTGATAGAATTATTTCACCAATTTAGGCGTATCCCCCTTGATGGTGAGGTATGTATCCAAGAGCCCTTGGTGTTTAAGCATGTCAACCAATTCCGGGGAAAATTGATCGGGTTCAAGGGCTTTACCTCCGATTACGGTGTAATCGGCGTTGCTCCATTCCGGTGTGCGGGTTCCAAGGGGCTTTTTCGGCATTGCGAAGCTTTTCTTGGTGGCGAGGTTTTCCGGCAAGATTTCTCCGGTGGCTTTTCCGGCGAGATGGTGACGGGGCTCCGGCGTGTTTTCCGGCGAGCTCCTCGGTGGTGTGGTCTCCGTTTGCGAGGGAGGTGGCGGTGAGGCGGTTTCGGTGTTGGCGCGGCGTCGTGGTGGTGTTGGGTAGCGGGTGGTAGCTGGGTGGCAGCTGGGTGTCCTCCGGGCGAAGTGGCTAGGCGTTTGGTGCGGCGGCGCGGTGCTGGCGGGAGGTGGTCGGACGGCGGTGGCATTCGGCTGGCAGCGGCGTCGGGTGGCTGGCGGTGTTTCTATGGTGGGGATGGTGAGGTGCTTGAGGGATGGAGGGGAAGGAGAAGAAGAAGGGGGAGGAGAAGAAGGGTTTTTGATTTGGGGATTTTGTGGGTTTTAGGGATTTGTGGGGTTTTAACAGGGGAGTGTTCCCTTGAGGTTTCAAGAAACACCTTTAGCATAGTGGTCAACACCTTGGTCTTGTAAGTGGGAGGTCAAGAGTTTAATTCTCATTAGTAACACTAGATTTTTTAATGATGGGGCCCTTGTCTTTTTCCTTATTTCGGCTTTTAGTGGTGAGGTTTGGCTAGTTTGTTTAGTTTTAGTTCTATCCCCCCCGTAAATAGGATCAAATTTCGAACTAATCTTTTATTTATAATATTTCCAAGTAATTAAGCTAAGTAAGTAGTTCTACTACGAAGGTGATAGGATCAAATTTCGAACTAATCTTTTATTTATAATATTTCCAAGTAATTAAGCTAAGTAAGTAGTTCTACTACGAAGGTGATTACAAGGAAATTGCCGACTTATCCTAGACAGAATTCGTTTTCTTGGCTTTCTCCCACGGGGTCTGCGTGGTCCTCGTCTTCTGGGGTTGGGTTTCCTTCCTCGAGATTGTTCTCGTTCCCGAGGTTGGCTTGAGTGCGGCTCATGACGAATATTTTCCCAGGAGCGCCGTAGTTTCCTTGATGAGAGGTGGCCCCATGTTGTCCCATGGTGGTAGTGCGTGGTTTCTGGGGTTGGGCGCAATAGAAGGCCTTGTGTCCTTCTTCTCCACAGTTGAAGCACCGTAAGGGATTGCCCATGCAATCTTTGCCTCTATGGTTCTTGTTGCATTTTGGACAAGGAAAGCTCCTGGTGTTAGCGTCGTTGTTCCCCAGGGGTGGCCTTTGGTTAGTCAGGTTACTTGGTCTTGTATTGGTGTCGTTTCTCGCTCTCTTTACTGGTGGTGCCCCTCCTCCGGGGTTCCTCCTTCGTATCTGCTCTTGGACCCCGCGTTGGAGTAGTTGGATTCGGTAGAGGTTAGCGGCACTGGAGTAGGCCTCGTTGAGATTCCGAGGTTTGCTTACCACTAGTGCCTTTCGGGCTTCAAAGTTGAGGCCCGATACGAATCTTTCTATTTTGGTCACCTCGGTGGGGACTAGTTCTGGTGCGAAGCGTGCTAGTTCAAGGAATCGTTTGTGGTATTCCATGACAGTAGCTGCCCCTTGTTTCAGATGGAGAAACTCCTCGTACATGGATGCCCTCATGTGTGTTGGATAGAATCGTTCTCGTAGTCGCGTTTTGAGCTGCTCCTAGTTGAACCCCGGTTCTCGTTGGTAAGTGGGACCCTCGTGGATCCACCAGAGATCGGCCTCGTGTCCGAAGTAGAACGAGGCTATCTCCACGCGGCGTTCTTCTGGGCATTCCACTAACCTGAGAATTTTGTCAAGGGTTCGGATCCATTCCTCCAGGATCACGGGATCCTCTTCTCCCGAGAACGTGGGTGGTCGCTGGTTAGAGACTTGTTGGGCGAAGTCTGCGTTTGCGCTTGACGGAGGTGGTGGGGGCCTGTCGTTGCGGAGAGCCACGTCGCTCAATGCTTGGGCGACTTGTGTTAGTTGTTGTAGCGTTTGGGTTAGGGGGTCGTGCGCGGCGGGTTCTGGAGTCCTTGATTGTCTTCTGTTGGGTGCCATGTTGTCGTCTTCCTGGGTCAATGTTTATAAGAACGTTAAATTGGGGCTCGGTGTCCTTCTTTGTGATAAGCGGGGGAAAGTTTTCTCCAGGTAAGGGAGGTTACATGTAGGTTTCTCAATCTCACCGCGTGTCCTAAGATTCATGAATCCTATGTTCCTAAATACTTAGAGTTCGAGCCTATTGTCCTAAAGTCCAGTCTTAAGAGTCTTATCCTAGGGTCAAACTTAGGCTCTGATACCAACTGTAATACCCCAGAATTTCAGGATATTTAAAACTTATAAAATAAAGTTGAAATCTCATTAAATCCCAAAACATAATACAAGAGTATGGGGTGCTATGCCACACCTGAGCTAGAGAACTCAGATGCACAGGCTAACTAACTAATATCCTCAAATAGTATCAATACTAAATCATGGCACGCAGGCCGAAAGGGAAAAACTATCTAAGCTACGTCCAAGCTTCGAGCGCACTCCAGTGATCTACTCGTCTGTGCCTGAAAGCCAAATATATCTGTTCAGCGAGAGATGCTGATAACCCACTCCAACGCGTTGAAATACAATACATATAGATATATATATAAATATATGAAAAGTCATTTTGAACATGAGGATATCTCCTACGAACTATAGCTTTTAAAACAGGGATAGACTCAACAGATAGGGCTAAGCACAGACAGCAGTTATATCGAGCATATACAGTTTACAACAGGCAAGACAGATAAGATAAGCACAATTAATAATCATAACTCAACATATACAATCCCCGGTATAAATCTCATAGTCTCATCCCCAAGATACTCATAACAACAACTCACCAAACTTCATCACATAGCACACTTTGTTGGCGCCACAAGACCAATCGCATGCCCATACATGAGGGTCAGCGCATATAGCTCTGACACGGCCCCGCAGCACCCTGCCCCGTCTCACAGCACGAAGGGGTCGATCGCAACCGACCGATGAGCCGCAGCTCTATATAATATTTATATACCTGACAGGTCTCTACCAGCCTGGTTAACAGTTGGGATGGTTCTCAACCCATTCAACTGCCCGTATAGTGGACATCTGTCCTATATAATATTTATATACCTGACCGGTCTTTACCAGCCTGGTTAACAGTTGGGAAGGTTCTCAACCCATTCAACTGCCCGTATAGTAGATCTTAGTCCTATATAATATTTATATACCTGAACGGACACTACCAGCCTGGTTAACAGCCGGTATGGTTCTCAGCCCACCCGACTGCCCGTATAGCCCGATTGATCTCAACCAAGTCAGGGTAACATGCACACATAACACATAGCAAGCACATGCAACCCACATTAAGACATTGGGAAGGGGGAGAAAATGTATAACAAAACCTATGCGTGATCCTTCACATACTAAGAATAGTCTTAAGGGGTTCATACTTCTTTCACCTAAGTCAATGTGATACCAATTCAACTAGCATGCAATATATAAGACCCATACGACCTATGAACGGTACCCGAAAATCAAACTAGACATAGGCACGATAGACGGAGTCCGTCGGGACACCACGGGGGTCGGGGGAACATCAAACGGGGAAGCCAAAATCCCCAATTGGGGTGCAAACCAGCGGGCAGCCAGCGGGTGAGTGTTCACCCGCCGGCTGCCCGCTGCCGGCGTTGCCCAAGGAGGCCGCGGGTAGGTGGCGGGTCCCCTACCCCCACTGACTCTTTTCATCAAAAACGCCCCGGGAACCTTTGTGGAACCCGAAACCATGCTTAGACACCTTCAAACGCAATTGATAACACACGTAGTCAATTAACGGATCAAAATTAGGAAATAAATGGCACATAACCTATCATGCTTTTCTAAACATAATAAACACCCAATCATGCGAATTCCCACCCAATATACCAAGAATAATTCCACACAATACAACCTAGGGTTCTAATCAATTTTAAATCAACAAGGTCACGATTCAATTTCTAATATCAAGATTCGGTAAGAATATTATATAAACATCAGGAACATCCTAAAATTATCAAGAATATCATATAATCATCAAGAACGTCATATAATCATTAAGAACACCACAATTATCAGGAACCTTTCATCATCAAGATCACCCATGGAATTATCCCATCAATCATCAATAATAACACAAATCATCAATACACAATAATATGGGGATATCATAAGAGGGGAATCATAGCTATGAAAATAGGTTTTGTTGAGACATGGGTTACCTCTTAGCCTTAATTAATTCCTTGGCTATGAAGGGTCTTTCTTTAAGCTTTCTTGCTTTCTTGATTTCTTCTAACGGGATTCTTGGAGCTCTTTGGGGTGGTGGAACGTTTATTGTGGTGGGGGGTTTCTAGGTGCCTCTTATGTCCCCTATTTATATATTTAGGAGTCCTAATAAGGGACTAATATTATAGGCTTGCTAATTCTATTCCTTTTGGGACTAAGGGTTGGGTTTAGGGATAAGGGCTCATGGACTATGGTGGGCCTTTCCTTATTAATTGTTGTGATTTAATTCCTTCTTTTGGGTAATTGGCTAAATGATTTAATTGATTTTAGGGATCGTATCACGGAGTGTTACACTAGTACGCCACTCCGTATTCCATAGGCCTCGATCTAGGCGGGGCCCTTTTAAGTCGTTTTCTGAGCCATCCTTTACCCAGGTGAGACTTGGCCCGGAGAAGCCCAGGTCTATAAGTCCTTCCTCTTGGATCTAGTTCACAAAGTCCGAGCTTCTTTGCATAGAGAACGAACTGTAGTTTCTTGTTTCCTCCCTTTGTACGACTGAGTTAAAATCTCTCGCCACCAACCAAGGGCCGGAGATGGCCCTCTTAGATTGCCTGAGATCGTTCCACAGGCAGCGTCAGAGATGATGTGTCGGGCTTCCATACACCGGGGAGAAAAACCAAGGACCCTGTCCCGGTTTCTCCACCTGCAAGAGGATAAATTGGGGGTGAGTATAGATAACATTTACTTTCACTGGGTCTTTCCAAAAGACCCAGATACCTCCGCTGAAGCCGATTGCTTCCACACGGACCCAGTCAGAAAACCCGAGCTTATTACAAATTTTGTTTGCCTGGGTCCCTGACACTTTAGGTTCAAAGAGCCCTAAAATGTTCGGCATATGGACCTTTAAGAGGTTACTGAAGGCGCGGTGGAATGACTTCCCACTCGCCCCTTGGCAATTCCGAAGTAAACTAATCATTAAAAACGAACAAAAAAGAGAGAGCGCAAGAACACAAAACACAAAACAAAAGCTCCTGGACTGCAAAAGAGCCGCTCTCACTGGGCATCTGTGCCCCCTTCTCCCTCGTGCTGCGACACACTCCTGTCTAGTGCCATGACTACGTCGCCCTCCTCATCTAGGTGACCCGGCGGATCATTGTGGTGCTCGTTGGTGGCTTGCCAAACCGGCGAAGGGAGGTCATCCGCCCTATCACCATGGACCACCCGCGTCGAACTGATAACCAATCCACCTTGCGCGCCTCTAATGACCACATGTTCGTCCATCTCCGCTGCGCGCCTGAGACCAGAACCACCGCCCCTTCGAGCTCTAACTGCTTGCTCTCCCCCCTTACTCCCTGTTCCATTCCCCACACATGGCTCGTTTAGTATTTGACGCTCAGATGCTATCACATTCGGTCTTCTTGTGTTATTCCCCATTGACCCTGCCCCCTGCGCTGATTCATTGTTCTGTTCAGTATGCTCTGCAGCTCCTCCTTGTTCAGGCTCTCTATTTGGCTCACCCTCTTCCTGACCTCCACCATCTTCCTCTTGATTATTTAAAGGGGCAAAACGTGATGCCTGGATTCCATTTGGTCTCCGCGCATTTCCTCCCACTCTTCGTTCTCCTGCTGCTCCCATATTGCTTACTTGATGTTTAGGTTAGCCCTCTGCTTACGTCCCGGAGCTATCATCCAAATGCCAAAAGGTTCGGAACCAATAATGGTTCCCTGGTTCCCATGCCCAGCCTTCTTCACCGCGGTGGCCTGCCCTTGTGCGTTCCCCTCTGGCAAGTTTCCCTCTGTCGTCTTTTCTATAACCTTCGATGGGCAGTTATCGGCTGCATGGCCGTAGATGCCGCAAGAAAAATAGATCATGTGAATGCCTTCGTAAGCGACTGACCGCACCTTGTCGTTATATTTGAATTTTGAAATGAGTGGCTTGGTAATATCCACCTCCACGCATATACGCGCAAACATCCCTCTCGAAACCAGACTTGTTGTCTGATCTACTCGGATCGTTCTGCCCACCTTGTTCCCTAGTTTCCTAAGGAAAATATAGCTGTAATACTCCACCGGTATGCATGGGATCTATGCCCACACCAACACTTTTTCTGTGGTATCTGAGTAAGAATCGAAATCAGGGACCCAAGGCTTCACTAGCAAGTAGTGATCTAAAACCATCCAAGGCCCCTCAAACATAGCAAATTCAAGATCCTCCACTGATCCAAAACGAACTAAAAAATAATCATTGTCAATAGCAATTAGATCCAGGCTACCTTTTAGTTTCCACATGGAGGTTAGCCTCCTCAGCAGATATGCGTATCCCCACTTTCCTACCCATTACCTTGATGATGAGAGCCTTCCGCCAGGGTGCCCGGATTGTTGCCACCTCCGCTTTCGTCAGCCTGATTGTAGGGCATAAAGGATCATCATCTTCATCATCCGAGATCTCATCAGCATCCTCTTCCGATCCTCCCTTCACTATCTGCGTAGGATCTGCGATGTGTTGCGATCATCTCCGTCAATGCACGCTGGTTGGCTGGTGCTTCTGACGCCCTCTCTTCCGACTCATGCACCGGCGAGCCCCCACGATCGTCTGCCATTTCTCCGAGGGGTGTCTCATTCACCATTCCCGAATCTTTTTAATTATGTCGGCCCCCACACATCTCTTTTAAATTATGTCAGCCAACCAAGCTCCCGAATCTTTTAAAAAAAATTAATGTGCAAACCATAATTTCAACCATTCATGGTAATAAAATCAATGGATATTAGGAGGACTCATTGTCTCATCTAATATAGGGGGTGCACCGAATTCGAAGCATATATATATATACATATATATATATATATATATATATATATATATATATATATATATATATATATATATATATATAATGTGCAAACCATAATTTCACCCTTCTTGCACGCTTTGCACATACTCATTGTTGTCTATGCATCCTCCTGCCAACCAATCTATTTCACAATCAGACCTGTATGCACCCACCTGAACGCACACACGCTATGCACATCACATAACTTCTAGTTCGTCTAACTACCCCCACCCCTCCGAGAAAAAATCCCAATCTTCAGCATATGCTCAAACGAGGGCACATAAATGCACAAACCTGTAAATGCACATAAGTGTGCTCCGTCATTGTTTCTGCACTCCCAACCGTTCATTTTCTCCTCAGGTCTTGTTCACGCCACGTTCAGTTCATTAGCCTTTGTAAATAATTGAAAGTATTAATTACCATTATAAACTCCCTAATATAATGCTTCAGATTCCAATTATATTATAACCATAAATAAACATAAATATACAATTACTATTATCTCCCTCTCATTGGGAAATGTCCTTAATTACTACCTAAATCCATTATAATCTCAACCATTCATGGTAATAAAATCAATGGATATTAGGAGGACTCATTGTCTCATCTAATATAGGGGGTGCACCGAATTCGAAGCCTATATATACATATATATATATATATATATATATATATATATATATATATATATATATATATATATAATGTGCAAACCATAATTTCACCCTTCTTGCACGCTCTGCACATACTCATTGTTGTCTATGCATCCTCCTGCCAACCTATCTATTTCACAATCAGACCTGTATGCACCCACTTGAACGCACACACGCTATGCACATCACATAACTTCTAGTTCGTCCAACTACCCCCACCCCTCCGAGAAAAAATCCCAATCTTCAGCATATGCACAAACGAGGGCACATAAATGCACATACCTGTAAATGCACATAAGTGTGCTCCGTCGTTGTTTCTGCACTCCCAACCGTTCATTTTCTCCTCAGGTCTTGTTCACGCCACGTTCAGTTCATCAGCCTTTGTAAATAATTGAAAGTATTAATTACCATTATAAACTCCCTAATATAATGCTTCAGATTCCAATTATATTATATCCAAAAATAAACATAAATATACAATTACTATTATCTCCCTCTCATTGGGAAATGTCCTTAATTACTACCTAAATCCATTATAATCTCAACCATTCATGGTAATAAAATCAATGGATATTAGGAGGACTCATTGTCTCATCAAATATATGGGGTGCACCGAATTCGAAGCCTATATATATATATATATATATATATATATATATATATATATATATATATATATATATATATATATATATATATATATATATATATATATATATATATATATAGGGTTCCAGTGAGAACATTGTTTAGGTGAGAACGTGAGAACACATCATGTGCATCCATTTTATATTTTTTAATGGTCTAGATTAAATTAAGTTTCTGCGAACGAGCATTAAATGTGTGCAAACGCCATTTAGTGTGTTTTCACACATTTAATGCACGTTCGCACACACTTAATCTAATCTAGACCATTTAAAAATATTTGATGGATGCACATGATGTGTTCTCACGTTCTCTATTAAGCACATGTTCTCATATGATATATATATATATATATATATATATATATATATATATATATATATATATATATATATATATATATATATATATATATATATGTATCTGGGTCCCCGTGCGGGTGGGCACCTCAGGTGCGGTTGTGCGGATTAATCTGAGTTATTCATCTCGTTTAAATCAACGTCCAAGATTACCAAAATTAAATTAAAAAATGCGGTGGCATTTTGGTAATTTTTACATCTCGGTAAATTTGAGGTGTTTTTGTTTGGACTTAATGTGCGTGGGATTTGTGCTTAAGGTGTGTGAGATTTGTGCTTAATGTGAGTGGGGTGTGTGCTTAATGTGCGTGGGGTTAGTGATTAATGTCAGTAGTTGTTGAAACTTAAGGTGTGTGAGTTAATATTTAAAGTGCGTCAGTTTAATGATTAATGTACGTGAGGTTTATGCTTAATGTGCATGGATTTTATGCTTAATGTGCGTGAGTTTGTGCTTAATGTGAGCCATTTTAAAATCTTAAGTGCGTGGGTTTTGTGTTTAGTGTGCTTTGTTTTGTGTTTAAGGTGCGTGATTTATGTACTTAAAATGAGTGATTTGTGTTCTTAAGGTGCTTTGTTTGTGAGCTTAATGTGCGTGGTGATTTGTATACCTAAGATGCGCCATGTTCATATTGATGATGCGTCCAACTGCACAACCACCGGGAAGCTTTTACCGCACCTGAACCCTTCCATATATATATATATATATATATATATATATATATATATATATATATATATATATATATATATATATACACACTGAAGCCACTAAAGTTTCGCCCATGCACAGGGTAGAACTGGAGCATGCACGAAAGTTGTTAGCAACTGATGAAGTTTCGACCATGTATTGGGCGAAACTGATGCACGAAAGTTGCTACTTTCGGCTGGTCAGAGGAGCACGAAAGTTGCTACTTTCGGCCTCACGAAACAGCAAACACCTTGTGACTGTTGGGAATTAAGTTCATCTATTACGGAATTAATTGTCTATTAATTTCAATCTTTAAGTTTTGAATTTAATTTTAGCATCATGGGGCTACTGTTTCAGATGTTCAAAAATTGGTTTTAATACCAATTAAAGGCCACCCATTAAATGCTATTCATTCCCTCACCCCTATATAACAAAGCATATACTATTCATTCCCGCACCCCTATATAAGAAGCAGGTTTTTTAGTACAATACGATAGAACAAGCACACTACATGAAACTTTGAGTTTTCAAGCCTCAAAATTCTGCTTCTCCTCCTTTTCTTAAGTCTACTGTGCTCATAATCTTGCTTTGTTCGACGGATTTTTGCTCTTTGCTCTATTTTCGAATATCTTGCTCTATGTTCCCCTGAGCTCGTTGTCTTCAAGTCTTCATATCTTCATCACTTTATAGCTGTTAATGAGAATCTGCCCGTTGGAAAGAGACGATCTCATTTTTGAAATCTTGTATCTTTTTGACAGAGATCTTATCTTATCTTCTGCAAAGTGTCAGAAGAGATAAGGTAGCCCCGTTGGTAGAGCTTCATCTCCATGTAAATGAGTTCCCAAACTTCATCTGATATTCCTCTGGTTTTACGTTGAGTGGGAATATCTGGGTCTCTGTTTTGGTGTAGAATGGTTTCTCTGATCAGCTCTGAAGTGGTCCTTGTATCTTTGGGATTTAAAAAATATTCTTCAATTTAATCCCATACTAGTTAGACTAGTATTTTTCCTTGTGAGAAATTCTTAACTATAAGTTTTTCTTCATCTTCTTCATTCTCACGTCTGGGTGTTCTCAGACTTCAAACTGGCTTTGAACTTCCTCCCAATTTGAATTTCTCCTTCGTACTTCTTCATTCTCACGTCTAGGTGTTCTCAGACTTCAAACTGGCTTTGAACTTCCTCCCAATTTGAATTTCTCCTTCGTACTTCTTCATTCTCGCGTCTGGGACTTCTCAGACTTCAAACTGGCTTTGAACTTTCTCCCAATTTGAATTTCTCCTTCGTAATTGACACCCAATTTCAATGACTTGTAATTGGCACCCAATTTGAATTTCTCCATTGTGATTGGCTCCCAATTGACTTTGACTTGCAATTGGCTCCCAAACTTCTCCTGGTGCTTCAATTACTTCCAATTTTGAATTATGTTGACCTTGACATCGAAATTAGCTCCCAGACTTCTCTTGGTATTGAATTTTATTGAATTAACTTCTCCTGGTGCTTCAATAATTTTGAATTATGTTGACCTTGGCTTCAAAATTCAATAATTTTGAATTATGTTGACCTTGGCTTCTCCTGGTGCTTCCTTAGCTTCAAAATTGACTCCCAGACTTCTCCTGTATTGAATTTTATCTCAAATTGGAAACAACTAGCTCCCAACCTGTATTGAATTTTATCTCAGACTTAATTAATTTTGGCTTCTCAAATTTTACCTTGTAAAATTGTTAATAGTGAGATTCAAACTTGAGCCATTTCACATAACATATCAAGCATCTGCCACTTCATCCGTACAACTTATTGGTTAAATCTCCAATCATATTTGATGTACCCATTCTTTCCATAGATGCTTGATCTCCAAGTCAAATTCATGCAATCTTCCAATCTTAATTTTTTTCAACGAAAATTCTTCTGGGATATTTCTTGGAGTAGCATTGATGTGATTTCATATCATTCATCTTCTTCTTCAATTTGTCATTTTCTCCAGACAAATTCTTGATTTTAGGCTTTATATCTTCTTCTTCTATTTTCATGCATCTTCCTCTGGTTTTTCTCTTTTCAATTTAAATAATTTCCCGATCATGGTCTAAAACTCTACTAAACCTATAAAATAAAATTGGGGGTTTTACAAATACATATTTGGCATATCAAAACCATTACACTTTATTCCTAACACCAAGCCAAGTTGAAACTTTGTCAAGACTTCAAGAGTTGCTTCCAAGATTCAACATTTCATATATTTGGGCATCTAGGAGGGTAAGATCTAAGTTCATCTTGTGTTTTTAGTATTATCTAAGGTGTCTTTTCTTAAAGATAGGATCTTTATGATCTTTTGGTATGTTCTAGAAGTGGGTTTGGATGGTGAGCCTTGTGAGGAGCTTGTTGAGGTGTTAAGTGAAGTGTTTAGTCTACAAGAGGTAACCCATGCTCTACAAAACCTATTTTGCTTACCTATGTGAATATTTCTTGGATTCTACATGTGTTTTGCTATGAAATGTGAGTGTTGATGCATGATCATGTGAAAATGCATATCTAGAGCTTGTGTTTAAGGTTCTTGTATGCCATTGCTTGGCTATTCCTTTGATTCAAGTCATTTTGTTGTACTCGGTGAGATTTGAAATGTTTTGGACTTGAATTTGAGCTTGGAGTTGAAAATCCCCGAAGGGATTATTTTGGTGCACAGGGATGTACCCACGGGCGGAATGGCGGGAACATGATGCTTGTGGGTGTATGTACCCGCGGGCAGGACCACGGGTAGGGGCCTACCCGTGGGCCCACTCGCGGGGTACACAGTGTGGTTGATTGGGGATTTGTTCCCCGTGATTCTTTTGACTCGGTATTTGGTCTTTTGACTTCCCATTGTTCTTTGGTGGAACTATTTGAGTGTCTTCTTGATGTTTCGTATGTCTAGAAGTATGTGGTAGGGATCCGTTTAGGTTTTGGTGTCATGAATCGTGCCAAGTGTTCAACATTGTGTTTCGTTGAACCGTGATGAGTCTTGTGTGTTCTTCGAAACTACGTTTGGTTTACCCATTTGATAAGCATGCTAGTTCGGTGTTTAAATGCTAGCGTGTGTGTTGTTTGTACCTTCTGATTGGTTGATGATAACTTGCGTTATTCATCGTTGTTGTTGGACTGTGTTTCATTCCTTGATTGAGTATGGTTTCATATCTTCGTTGTGATCCGTTGATTGATTCCTGTTGTGGTGTGATGTGTGTGTGGTTTTACCTGGATTGCACGATTAGTGGTATGGGACACTAGTCACCAAGGTATTGCAGCGGTCCTCGTGGTGGCCGTGACGCGATTATGGAGTTTGTGGCCTTTGTGTAATGTTCACATGTTTATTTCTGGGATAACATGTGTTATCCAGGGCATGTGTTGCCATGTGTGATCGGTACCTCGTGTACTATGAAATCGGTGGTTTTGTTGGAGGGACTGTTGGAGGGGGAACGACGGCTTCGAGGGGAATAAGGTTGGACTTGGTGTACAGGGGTCCTGGAGGTAAAGGTTGGAACTAGATATAAGGTTGGGGGTAGCCATAAGGTTGGAACCGAGCATAAGGAAGGCATATCAACTCGTGATGGGTGATGTCACGAGGGCTTGTGTGGCCGTTATTGTGAGTTCTCTTCTTGTGATGTGTGTAGTCACAAAGGCATGTGTTGCCATTAGTCTTGTCTTTTTCCTTTGTGTTGTGGTTATCCTTTGTGGTTTTGGGATGTGTTCCCGTATCCTTGTTGAGAGTGTTGAGTCTTGTGTTGACTATTGCTCTTGGTTTTGAACTTATATATATGTATTCCGTTTCGAAAATGGCATTACAAACTTATATCTTATCTATGTATGTTATTTCACATGTATTGGTGGGTTACCAGCATTATTCGCTGACCGGGCGTCGTCCCATGTTTTATTGTGTTCTTTCAGGTGATGTCTAGACGAGTGCGCGGTCTAGTGCTTGCTACTGTAGCTTCTCCCTCTTGTTTTGTGGCCTGTGTGCCAGTTTAGTTGTAGCCTTTGAGACTATGGGTTAGATGTAAACATTGCAGATGTTGCCGAAGTGTTCATCCTTTTGGTGAACGTGGCATAACACCCCGTGTTTTGGATTCATGTTTATCTAGTTATCTTTCAGTCTTCCGCTGTGTTTGTTGTTTAACTCAGTTATCTGCATGTTTAAGGCTTTTAAATAGCATCTTTTAGGGGGTGTTACACTGTCCCTTTAGATTTCAATTTTCCCGGGAACAATTTAATCCTTGAATTGAATAAAATCTTCTCCCGGGACAAACTCCCTTCTTAAAATGTGCTTGTCATGCCACTTCTTGGTCCTCTCCTTTGTAGATTTTTGCATTATCATAGGCCTCAAGCCTAAATTCCTCAAGTTCATTTAGTTGAAGTAGACTCTTATCACCTGCTAGTTGCAAGTCCATGTTGAGTGTTGTGATTGCCCAACGAGTTTTGTGTTCCAACTCCATAGGTAAATGACATGGTTTCCCATAAACAAGTCTAAATGGCGAAGTTCCAATGGGATTTTTGTATGCAGTCCTGTATGCCCATAGTGCATCATCAAGCATCGTGGACCAATCTTTCCGGGACGGGTTAACTACTTTCTCAAGAATATATTTAATTTCTCTGTTTGACAATTCCACTTGACCATTGGCTGGGGATGATATGGAGTAGAGAGTCGGTGATGAACTCCATACTTCCTTAAAAATATATGTATATGTATACGCATACGGGTTTGTGCGTAGATCTGAAAATGGTTTGTGTTTTTTTTGCAGGTCTTAAATCTGTGAAGGCATAGGTTGAGGGAGAAAGGAGAAAAAGGAGGTGAGGAAAGGAAACGAAGAAGAAGATGATGATTAGGGTTTCTGGAAGAGTAGACTCTGCTCTTTCAAACGGCATTGTTTGTCCCAACTCCCAAGCCCCATAGAGTCAGTGAGTTCTCCAATTGGCCTTCCTCTTTTGACGGTATAGAATCCATCAGACCTCCCTGTTT
This sequence comes from Ipomoea nil, assembly GCF_001879475.1. Taxonomy (NCBI): domain Eukaryota; kingdom Viridiplantae; phylum Streptophyta; class Magnoliopsida; order Solanales; family Convolvulaceae; genus Ipomoea; species Ipomoea nil. Next base: position 1,652,455 of record NW_017617687.1, on the reverse strand, counting down.
TCTCCCGTTCAAGTATTCATCTTTTATTTTTTTTTTTTAAGAAACAAGAGGAAAATTTTTCATTTATTTCTTAAGTAAAATCAAGTTTTTACCCTTTTTTTGGTTTTGTTTTTTTTCTATTCTTAATTTTCTTAGATTTTTTATTTTGTTTTGGGTTTGATAGCAGTTAAAAATGGAGGCTTGTGATTCGGAAGCCACAACTGAACTTCTGGACATCATCCTTACCAAGGTGAAACTTAATCGGTTTTGCAATTCACTGGAAAAGGATATGTAAAATTCAATTAATCTCTGAGTGAGTAGATATAGTTGTCTTACTGCAATTTTTTTAATCTAAATTCTGGTGCTGAATGGAAGCACCTGTGATTAGTATATTCATTGATAAAGATATCTGAACATGTTCTTATTATTCTCTGCATTTCATTACTTATTATTCTCTGCATTTCATTATTTTCAAGATGATGATCATATGCTTTTTGTCCTGTGATGTGGTTGATTGTTTCTTGCATATCTGGCTTCTTTGGATGTAGCAATGGTGATCTTTTGAACAATTGTGGAGTATCACTAATCTTGAAGTTAACATTTAATTACATGTTATTGAAGAGGAATTCAATAGAGTTGCAAATAAATTAACTAGTCATCTGAGGTGTTTCTTTGAGTTGTTTTGAGTGCATAGGATATGCTTATGAACAATTCCATTTTATATCCCATTCACATGAACTAAAGTTCTACTCCGTACAATAAAACGATAAAATAATCTTATGTAAAGATATGGTTACTTTATCATATTCTATAATATACTCCTTAATATTTTATAGCATTCTATCACGATCAAGTTTTCCTGACAGACTTGATTTCCTTCATATGATATGCTTTATAGGGCTTGTTGTGGCATTACATGGAAAAAAAAAAAAAAAACTACTGTTGGTGATTTTCTAGTTGAAGATGTTCTAGAGGCTGGCCTAGCACAACAAATAGGGCAATCACTTCAATCAGGTGAGATTGCATAACTTGAATGCTTTCTTAATCTCTGGCATGTGCTTCCTTGTTTTCTAGTGCTTTGCCATTCTCTGGACTGGATTTGAACCTTTGTTTGCATGCAGCACTACAAATTAATTTAGTGTCCAGCTAAAACTTAGTTGTTGGATGAACAGATGAAGACAAGTAATACAAGTCTTATACTAAGCAAACTTTAGAATTAGTATGTAAGAATTCAGAAGTTTTTTTTTTTTTTTTCTGTGTTAGATTACTTAAACATAAAGGCATTTCCTTTAATTTTCTAATCATTTTGTAAAATGCATAGTTATCTACTCATTCTGTGTTAGATTACTTATATCACGGTTCATTTTTGGTGGAGGTCTACACTTGATCAACCTCATTGTAGAAGGAGGTTGTGGATGCTGCATTGATCAAAGCCATTGAAGTAGTTCCGGATTTGAAGGTTTATTTGGGTGCAACGAGCATACTTAAGTAGTATCAATCAAGTAGTATATATTTTTTATGATTTTCTTTTATGAACATGGCCATAATTTTTATTGTAAATAATTTTGATGTTTAAATATATTTTCAATTTTCAATTTAGTGTGTCCATTAGTTTGTTGATGACATATAATTTATTTACAACACGTATAAATAAAATTATTGTAATATAAAAATAATAAAACATTCCATATGATTTAAGATTTTCCTACCAATCGTTGAAAGAAAATAACAAAACATAATATGTGAGTTTTCCATCCAACATTGGTCAGAATTTCCGACCAACGCATGTAGTTGGACAGAATTTCCGACCAACGCATGTAGTTGGACAGAATTTCCCACGTTAAAAAATGGTGGGTTACTTGCCGGAATTTCCGTCCAATTTTTGTTCGTTGGGTGCTATTTCCGACCAAAAATCGTAGTTGGACGGAATTTCCCACGGAGGTATTTCCGAACGTTCCTTCTGGTCAGTATGTCGGACGGAAACGTCGTTTCCGACCAATATATCGCGTTTTCCGGTAGTGATTGTTGTAAGTCTCGCACATAGACAACGATTTTAAACCGTTATCTTTTCTCGAAATGATAACAGTTTTGTAACCGTTGTCTATTAAGTGTTGTTGAAAGCAGTGTTGTTAAAAGTCACGCACATAGACAACGGTTTTAAACCGTTGTTTTTTCTAGAAACGACAACGGTTTTTTAACCGTTGTCTATTAAGTGTTGTTGAAACCGGTGTTGTTAAAAGTCACTCACATAGACAACGGTTTTTAACCATTGTCTTTTTCTAGAAAAGACAACGGTTTAAGAACCGTTGTCTATTGAGTGTTGTTAAAAGTCACGTATATAGACAACGATTTTAAACCGTTGTCGTTTCTTTCTAAGACAACGGTTTTTGACCCGTTGTCTATTCAATGTTGTTGAAACTGATGTTTTTAAAAGTGATGCACATAGACAACGGTTTTTAATTGTTGTCTTTTCTTTAAAAGACAACAGTTATAAACTGTTGTCTATTGTGTGTTGTTGAAACCGCTGTTGTTAAAAGTCACGCCCATAAACTGTTGTCTTTTGTAGAAAAGACAACAGTTTGTAAAATAGAAAAACCGTTGTCTCAACGGTTTTTAACCGTTTTTAACCAGCTTAAATTTTAATCATATAAAAAATCAATTTATCCATTCACCATGGCCAAGTCTAGTTACATAATTTTGCACAAGCTAAGGTTCAAAATACAAAAGAACTAATTAACAAGTCTAAATACTTCCATGACCAATTCAAATCGAATCATATATCATCCAAGTCATAATACTACAAAAAACAATTCCACGAAGCAAGTCTAAATGATCACAACGTTCTAATAATGATCAAATCATACCTACTCTATATAACTTGATAGAATATCAGCCCATTCAAAACGCATCAGATCAATAACCGCTTTGTCATAATCAATTTGTTGGAACTACATGTAAAAAGTGAGTAAATAAATTAGTACGTAGTCAACATAACATTATAAGAGATAGCTAGCTAGATAGATAGTGAGACTACATAAATAAGCCAAAACTACTGGCATAATGTAGTAGTATATGCACTGGTCATTCATTACTCCTTGCATTTGCTTGGATTTGGACAGCTCTAATATATGCCCAACAGGTACAGCTTGGATTTGGACAGCTCTACTAGTGTTCATCACATGCAATGGTATGTTGTTAAGCACTTAGGCTATGTCTCATGGCAATAAACCAAGCCACATTTTTAATTCGTTTAGTCTAGTCATTTATGAGAACATTTAATTGTTCACTACCACAGTGACTACATGTCTACATATATCTCACAGTTAAGCAAGTGGTCTTGATGAATAATATGATGCAGTAGAATTAGGTAAAAGTTAAGCATAAGCACATTTTCATCACTGATTCTCAACATGCCATAGGTGAATTATGTAGAGCACAAATGTCCCGATGATGTTTGCAAACATGTTCAATTTACACTCTGTAAAACATATCCACCAAAATAAATACAATATCCTCCAAAATAATAATGTTTTCCTAGAAAAGTTTTCATAAATATTCTCATTTGCCCGTAGGCTATCAAAATCATAGTTTTCAAATAATTCAGGGCATTATAACCCATCAATATCCACACTTTCCATAATATTAATCATTTCTCCAAAGATAGATATAGTTTATACCTTCCAATTTGAATATACATATAGATTTCCCAAAAATAGTATTCCTCCTTCAAGGTAAATACACATATGAATACATTTATATAATTTCAAAGTAGATCACTCCTCTCAACAATATAAGGTAACATACTAACCCTTGAGACCACTCTGAAATTTACAATTCTACCATAGGTTATACACTTCTCAAAACATAATTCAACTCATATAATTTCCATCATATAATACTTAGATTTATAAACACAAGCCAATTAAAAATATATACTTTTAGCTATTCATCATGCTTTTAAATTCACACACATTTTCAAAACAGTTTAAGGATCCAAACCAGGCAAATAGCATATTTAATAGGGCAAAGTAATTTTGGCAGACATAGAAACTTACCTCAAACTAAGCTCCAAAAGTCATCACCCGGTCTAGGCTCAAATCCTAAGCTAGCCACTTTAATAGGAAGCCTATGAATCAATCAAATCTAATCTAGTTTAATATTACTATTACTATTGTTATAACTAACCTTGTTAGTCATGCGCTAGCTGGAAGGGTCGATTACCAATCCCGGCCCCTATCATACCGCCCTTACCCCTCCACACCATACCGCACCATTCTGAACACCACACCGCACCGCGCAGGGCCATTCTAGGCCATGTTGGACCGGCGCGACCGCATAGGGCCCCTAATTTTTTTAAAAAAATATTATTAGATATAATCTATTATTTTTTTATACTTGATAATTATTATTTTTATTATTATTATTTTGAATTCATAGATTGGTCTTAATTGTAATTTAAAATAAAATTTTAATGAATTGACATTGAAATTTTTGTGAATAATTTAATATTTAAATATGAACGAAAATAGAATTATTAAATTATAGGGTGGTCAAAGCTGCCAGCCCAAAATTATAGGTAAAAGAAAAGGTGTAACACTTTAGTAAACAAGAGTTGGTGTAGCTTTGTTAGTTATGTTAGAGGTCTCGGGTTCTATCATTCCTGGTGGCATCCTTAAGCTATTTTATACAGTCATTGTCTTGGTTCTCAGAGACAACACAGAAGCAAATTGGTTATGTCCTAGATGTTGCGCCTAAATATGTAAGTGTTAGTGTGGTTTGGTGGGTTTATCTAAGTTTATTATGTTAGAGGTTTTGGGTTCTATTCTTCCTGGGGCATCCTTAGATTATTTTATAAAATCGTTGTCTGGTTTTCACAGATAACACAGAAGCAACCCAGTTATATACCAGATGTTGCACTTTTATACATATGAGTTTGTGTTGCTTAGTTGGTCAAACCTTATTTTTGCTATGTTTGAGGTCATAGGTTCGACTCTTGTTGTTAACATCCTTGTTTATATTTTATACCCGTTGTCTTTGTAGTGTTGTGTATTCAAATACACTTAAAGACAACATACCAAAGGACAATGGTTAAATAAAACCGTTGTCTTAAAAGACAACATACCAAAGGACAACGGTTAAATCTTAAAAGACAACATACCAAAGGACAACGGTTAAATAAAACCGCTGTGTTAAACAAATAAAGAACACGCAACGACAATGGTATAAAACAGTTGTCGTTGTAGTGTTGTGTATTTAAGTGCTATTAAAGACAACACATAAATGACAACGGTTAAATAAAATCGTTGTCTTTTAAAAAAATAATAATGCGCAAAGACAACGGTTTTAAAAAACTGTTGTCTTTGTAGTGTTGTGTATTCTAGTGCGCTTAAAGACAACACACTAACGACAACGGTAAAAACAACCGTCGTCCTTTAAATAAAAAGGAGCGTGCAAAGACAACGGTTTTTAAAAACCGTTGTATTTGTAGTGTTGTGTATTCGAGTGCGCTTAAAGACAACACACCAACGACAACGGTTAAATAAAATCGTTGTCTTTTTTTTAAAAAAAAGAGTCCACAAAGACAATGATTTTAAACAATCGTTGTCTTTCTAGCTAGTGTTGTGTATTCCAGTCAGGCCCGGCCCTGGGCAAGTGCAGGCTGGGCCCTTGCCCAGGGCCCACCTCTAGAAAGGGCCCAGTATAATATAATACATTGTATATATATTAAAAATTAAAAACTGCATTTATCCATTTATGATTTTCTGAAGTTGAGGAGTGGAGGAGCGGAAGAGACAACCACAGTCTCGCACTCGCGCCGCCCAACGAGTGCCCAGGAGTCGCGTCTCAACCAGCAACCATCCAAAGCTTCTTAACATCTAAAACTAAAGTAATTTAGTAAACCTACATATTACAATCCTACATGGGAAATCGGCAATCTGCTAACCTGGATCAGATAATCGTTGGGCCAATGTCGAGGCTTCGGCCGCTTCTCATAATCGCTAGGCCACCGCAAATCTGCAATTTGCAATGGCCTAATTGCCGACCAACGGAGTGACCAACACCTTTAATTAATTGTTCAAGGGTATTCTTTTTGTATAACTGTATTCAAAATTTATTATTCTATTATGTTTGACTCTCTGGACTCTTATTTTTCTCATTCTCTGCAAACTGCAATTGTTCAAAATACACTGAATAGCCTCTAATTAGTAATTATATATCTAAATTCTCTGGATATTATTTGTAAACTGCCGAATTGTATTTTAATTCCATCAATTAAACTAATAGGTATTCCAATTGTCTTTTAATTCTATTTAACCAGTTAACCTTCATAATTAGGAATTTTATCTGTCTTTTAATTCTATTTGAGATTTGGGATTCTTAACTAGTTAAACTTAAGAATTAGAAATTTTATTTGTCTTTTAATTCTATTTAGTATTCTGTGTAAAATGAAATTATAAATTTAGTAATTTTATTATTTGAAGATTGATTTTATTTTGGTTTTAAATTTCTTTATTCGTTTATTTATGAAGGAATTGAAGGTATATGTTGACTAGATCTATGAAGTATACTAACACGATTTATATACAGAATGTTCACAATTTACCTACGAAATATTCACAATTTTATATTGACTATTCACAATTTACATACTAAATGTTTACAATTTTATATATTGAATATTTACAATTTTATATAATAAATATTCACAATTTACATACTGAATGTACACAATTTAAATTGTGAACATTCAGTATGTAAATTGTGAATATTCAGTATATAAATTGTGTATTTTGACCCGGATCTACCTTGCAAAGTGGAGCCGGGTGTGGCATAACTGTCTCCATAGGGCCCTTTTTCCTTATTTGCCCCGGGCCTATAAAATGATAGGACCGGCCCTGATTCCAGTGCGCTTAAAGACAACACACCAACGAAAAAACCGTTGTCTTTTTTTTTTAAAAAAAAACGCACACAGATAACGGTTTTAAAAAACCGTTGTCATTGTGGTGTTGTCTTTTCACAAAATGCACAAAGACAACACACTTATAACAACGGTTAAGTAAAAATCGTTGTCTTTTACAAAAGTGTTGCATCAAAGACAATGGTTTTGGACCAAACTGTTGTCTTTTGTACAAAAGACAATACTTTTCTTAAAAAACTGTTGTCTTTCTAGTGTTGTCTATGTGCATTTTTCTTGTAGTGGTTTTTGTTTTGCAGTGATAAACTTAACCCTCATTGATCTTCCCGGATTGACGAAGGTTGCTTTAGGTGATCACTGAATCATTTGTTTTCCTTACATTTCCTTTAAATGCAAAGTTCTACAAATTTGTTACCCTTACTTTTCCTTTAAATTTCTGGTGTTAATGCTAGTGATGTAAGTTCTATTATATCTCAAATAATATGCTGGTTGATTTTATATACTAGCTAGTAGCAGGTAAATTTTAGCTTTGGACGTTACCTATCCACAGGCTGCATCTGGGACAAAAGGGGGTTCAAGTGGCTCTCCTGTAATTGACTGGCAGGGCAGAGCAGTTGCTTTGAATGCTGGTAGCAAGTCATCGAGTGCCTCTGCATTTTTCCTCCCTTTAGAGCGAGTAAGAACATATTTTTGCTGCTTTAGATATCCTTTAGAAACATTAGAAGTTAATAAGTAGTTGAGATGCTTTATAAATGCTTGGTTATAGAATTTCAAATGAAATTCATCTTTTGGAGTTTAGGTCAGGTAGTGTTTGCTTTGGTTTTAGGATTAAATTTGTGTATATAAGTGGTATTCACTAATCTAGGATCTTCCTTTACTTCTTCAATCTGATGGTAGCTAACATCCAATACATTGTCATTGCAGCTTGCAAAATTAGCTGGAAATATAGTAGTTGCAACTTAATTCAATCTTCCGATGGTAGCTAATTAACATCCAATATACTATATAGCTTGACAAACCATTTAAAAAAGATGTGCTACGGATGTTACCAATTATGTTACTCCATTACGACTCATGAGTCATGACTCTAACCACTTAAGTCAGTTACATTTTCTTTAGGTTTATTCAACTTCTCATTGACTGATTACCTTTTGTTGGATGTTTTACTTGTAGTATTATCCATCTTTGATCTCCAAAGACGTATATCAAGTTTATATCATGAATACAGAGTCAGAAAAGCCTGGGCTGAAAAGGAGAGCATTTCCTAGCTTTAATGCTTCTGAGTAGATAGGCTGTTTCAACAATATGGTTAAAGGTAAAGTAATGGGTTTCTTGCAGTCTCCATATACATAAGTCACTTGTTTACTTTCTTTTTCATGAATTCATTGATTCTCTTCTGCTTCCTGCATTTCTTGTTGAATTGTTCTGGACTCAGATGGAGAGCATGTCCCATTTGCTTATATTGGATGCGTATATATTGTTCATTTGCTTGGACGCGTATTGTCCATTCTATACTAGTGACTCCTAGATTGTCATAGTAAACACACTTTACTTAGCACCTATTACCATCCCCGGCAATGGCGCCATTTTGATAAAGCTATAGTATAAGTGGTGGATGAGAAAGTATAAACGGAGATGTGAAATCCCGAGTGTCGAACTCAAGGATGGCAAATCGAAGTAAGCAAAATGCAAGACAATCAATTGTCACAATGTCTCAACAAAAGTGAACTAGGTGCAAGGGGATGACATAAGAACATTATTGATGCAAGCATAGAAGGCAAGGAAGTAAAGGAAATAAGCAAATATATAAAACGGGGATTTGGAAGGAAATTATTCATGATCATGCATTCATTGGTTTCTAGGTTGACAAGATATGGTGCAAGGCAAGACTAACCTTCTCAAAATCTAGGTGGACGGTTTACCTTCTCCTCTCGGGCCAAGTCCTCTCGGATTGTAGGACGGGAATTGCAAGGGCAAGACTAAGGAGAGTGCAATCTCTTGGAACTCCCCCACTCTCACACTCCACTCTCATTGGAGCTCTCAATGAAAGAGAATCTATATGCACACCTCTACAACATAGCCATTCAAGATCATCAAGCAATACATCATGTCTCGTCATTTAATCTATACAAAGTATGAATACACAATCACAAATCAAATCCAATCCAAATCCTAGAAGTCCAGTAACTCATCATCATTGATAGAGTACCAAAATTGGTCATGTCACAATAATATATACTAGGACCAAAAGAGGACGTTCTAATAAAAAAAAAAAGACTAAAAGTGGACTGCCACCTATAAATCTATGACAAAAAATGGAATTAACTCGACTAAAAAACTTCTTTTTTTCTTGATTCAGTTTAAACATACACATTGAAACACGATGGAATATATTAATATATTATTAATGAAATCTTAAAAATATAAGAACAATTTGTAAAGATTTGGGATTACATAACTTTGATCAAGGCTCGAACTATAATTACTACCATTAACCTATAATAATTCTAACACAACCAGCTTCCAGAATTTAATCCTTGAAAATTGATTGAAGTTAATAACAATCATGCCAACACTCGCAAAGTCTAAGGGCAGTCCCAGGAATTGGGGTACATTGTGTTAATGGATGGAGTCCACTGTAGTCATTGTTGCACATCTTTTCGCAACATGTTGCATCACACGACGCTATGCTGCATGGACCCAAATTTGCAACGCAATTTGGTTCATTAATTTGTGCATCCATCCCTATTGCCACATCACTTCTTTTTCCTTCTACTGGTGGGCCCGCTGGCAACCACTTGCCGCCCGCTGCCATCTTGCCTAAAAATCAAGATATATATGCATACCATACATAAGTGATGATAATGTATATACATTGATGGTATAATCACATAGATATACGATATTCTATATATCCTCTAAGTATTAGAAGGACTTTGATTATGCAATTCAACACACTGTATTTCAAGATTGCTTTATATAATTGATGAAAAATGTTGTAATTCTAAATTTACAAAAAATGTTATAATTTTGATCTAAAATAACACACATTCTAATTAACGTTGTTAAGGTTCTAGCTACCTTGTATAGGAACATTTAAAGAATATTTCATTCCAGATTTTTAGAGTGGTTGGGAGTTAATTGTTTAGACTATTTCCTCCCATAAGTCTTATGTTTTTTTTTTCTTTTTCTTTTTTTTTTTAACAGAAAAATCATAGGATTTGATAACTTTATTGTGGTAAAAAATAATAAAATAAAATATAATTTAGCGAGGGAATTTCTCAATGTGTTCGACGGTGGAAACCCTAGATATACAAATATATATATATATATATATATATATATATATATATATATATATATAATAAAACTTTGGAATTGCTAAAATTTAGTGAAAGAGAAGATAATATATGTTACCTGATGATGCAAAAATAAGAACAAAAAAGAAGCAAAACGTAGGTTTTAAGGTGGCCATTTTGCTAATGACAATGGAGGAGAGAATTATGTAACTCAAAATCTATGCTAGAGTTTGTACTGGAATTAGTGTCGTTGAAATGCTGTATATATAATAATAAAATGAAATTTAGTCTTTATTAAATCGATATAATAAAATTTACATGTCACAAAGTGAAAGCCTGTTATAGAAGTGTTATAATATTGGTGGTCAAGATAGAGCAAATTGGAAATGATTGAAATATATGGATAGGAAAAATATTAAGGTAATTATATATAATAAATGTACCATATTTATATTAAAATATGCATAGGAAATAGTTAATATTTAAATTCTGCACATAATGAAATTTCAAAAAAAAGTAATTAATTCTCCAAATTTAGACAAAAATATTACTTTAAATTGTATACTATATGCATTATCAATTGTTATATGGTGGGCCTGGTTTACACAATTGTGTAGACTATGGTCCAATACGATCTCGTTTCTTTTATTTAAAAGAAATGTTTGTAGTTACTGTAAATCAATAGCGTATCATCTACGTGCATTATTCTTTTTAGAGCAACAAAATAAAGTTTTTGAATATGGACAACAAATTTCACAAGAATTATATTATTTAATTTGGTGAATTTTGGGTTATGTAATTGCAATAATTATTTTGTAAATTTCATTATGATGGTTCATCAATAGAACAAGTACTGCAATTTCATCTTAAGAGCATGTAAAAAGTAATGGACCATTTATAGAAGACTACATGTTATATATATATAACTAATAAATTACCCGTGCGATGCACAGATAATATATATATATATAATTAATGATGACATTATAAACAATTTTAATATTTGAAAGTGTATATTTATTTGAAATTATAAGATTTTTATATTAGTGTTGAAATTGATTGATTACTTAAAAATTATATTAGGAAAAGGCTAATTGATATTATTTTAAGTAACAAAAATATACTATAATCAAATGAAAGGAATCTCAATGTTGAATATCATAGTAAGATTAAAGTGTTAAATACACGTTGGTAATATGGACGTAATATGTGTATGTCTAATTTCCTTTAATTATGGACGTAATATGTGTATGTTTTTTTCCCTTTATTACCCACCGTAATATGTGTATGTTTAACTTCCTATATAGACAAAAAAACTTATCGTTAATTCCAATAAAAATGAGTCGATTCCCTTAAAAATGAGATCGTTTATTATGATTACTATATGGTAATTGAGGACTATATATGATTCTTAATTAATATTATGCTAATTATTACGTCCATGTAATCTGAATAATTATGGTACTTAAGAAGTATATATTATTCTTAATAAAATAGTATGTGTATATATAATTTCATTTAATTATGGACGCAATATGCGTATAGTATGTTTAATTATCTTTTAAATATGTTTGTAATATGTAATATGTGTATGTTTAATTTAATTTAATTATGTCCTTAATATTGTACCATTAATTCCATTAATTGATTAGATAAAATCTATACTACGGAAAGTATAAAAAAACAATCTAGTGAAAGTATAATATGTGAATGAATTTATTAATTACCATAACTATTAAGATTTTGTTCAAAAGTAACCATTATCATAATTTTTTTTTAATCTCCTTTAATGATGAACCTAATGTGTATTATCAATCTGATTAGATAAAATTTATATTAAGGAGAGTATTAATTCCTTAATTGTCAAAAATTTTAAGATTTTTATTCAAAAGTAACCAAAGGAAGTGCACGGGTAATTGATATTATTTGATATAAAAAAAAATAAAATCGTTGTAACAAGAAATTTCTATGTTTAATTACCATAATCAATTTCGAAGTTAAATACGCTTAATAATTACCATGGGTTATTTAGATGATAAATAGTATATGGTAATTACCTATATAGGTTACCATAATAAAAGAATTAACATATGGGGCGATATGATGCCTTTTAGGTAAGATATATTATAAAAAGTATCCATTAATTAAAATATGATAGAGAAATTATATTAGGAAATTAATTAGCTAAAAACGAATCTAAAGTCATAAGAAACGCGGTGACTGTGAACGACTCCCTTCAGCGCTGACGTCATCTCAGAAGCCGAAAGTTTAATTCAGGACGATCGAATCCAGTTCACTTCTCAGTCGAATCCAATTGAACCCTTGAAAAATCAATGCCTGCATTATCATAGTTTGTTAGTGAAGATTGAATTGTTATAGTTTGGTGGTATCCATGAAAGGGAAGGAGCATAAAGATCAAGAATGAATCAACTCCAGAATAAACCCCATTCTCATTAAGCATTGAATCAAACATATATACATCACAAGGATAACATTTACAGTATAATGATATCATAAATGGGGAAGATCATGAGTTTGTGGGAGATAATGGCCATAAAACAATAATATTTATAACACTCCCCATTGGATATTATTCGTCTACAATCTTGCTTTCATACAAACCTCCTAGGAAAACCCTTTTGGAAAAACCTAGACAAGAAAAGAGTATAATAAAAAATATATCCATGCCTCATTAAAAACTTCACTAGGAAAACCACGTGGGAAAAAACCTAGTTGAAGAAAAGAGTACATGATATATGTAAAAACATATATTGTATTGGTCGCCTCATTAAAAACCTTAACTTAAGAAAACCCTATGGGAAAAACTTAGTTAAGGGAAAAAGAGTACAACCATAAGCCTTCAGGGCACAAACTGCATAATCTTCAGGATTTTGGGATTTGTCTATTTAAGCAATTATTTTGCAACTTTTTCCCATTGTCATTACTATATCATACTCATGCCTCGTTAAAAACCACACTAGAAAACCCAATGAGAGAAAACTAGTGAGGAAAAGAGTACATGATATTTATGTATTTATGTGTTGCAAATAGTGCGTACTTCCCGTTGTGTTGCAAATAGTGCGCAACTGTTAGTCTTTTATGACTTAATCTTCAGGATTTTACGTTTAATCTTCCGGATTGATTCAAGTAAATGTACATCTCATCTCCCCCTGAAGATAACAATCTCCAAGTTCTACATATATTTCAAAATTTGAAGAGATGGATTGGACAAATCTTCTGGATTGTGACTAGAGTAGTGTACAATAATCTTATGGCTCTTCTAGAGCTTATATAACATTTGTGCAACACAAGTGTTATTGTCCTCATTTTGAACATTTAGGGAAATTCATTGTATAACCAGTTTGGACTTGGCATTGCGGGGATCAAACAAAACAGCCAGTACCCAAGTAGCCTATTAAAACCGTATCATGGTTTCTTACTTAAATGTCATGTCTTTGTATCTCGAAGATACCGGAGGATATTTTAATCATTATTCAAGTACTTCATTTGTAGGGGGAGCATTAAATTTTGCTAGCAATTTCATCGCAAATATGTTGCGATTATGGAACTTCTAGTTCTAAAAATGATGCTCCAACGATAATGAAGTAAGGGACTTCAAGTCCAAATGGTTCCTTATCTGCTTCAAGAGATTATTAGGCAACCTTTGGTTTGATAAAAACATGACACTTATATGCATATAGACATGTGAAAAAGCATTTTTAGATGTAGGCTGACTGGTGTATATAAAAAAAATCTTCAAAGAAAAACTTGATCTTCAAGTCGAGATAATACTTATAGCATTCACAAGCTTTTTATTTCAAAAGTCTCAGTCTTTAAACATGAACTGACAGTATCAAGCTCTTTATATACTTCATTGATTTTACACCATCAATCTTGACTGAGATAATAAATAACAAATAAGTTCATTATCAACCCTTTATCGAGCACACAATGGTACATATTATTCCTTCAATGAGGATATTAACTCCATTTGCAACCCTTTAAAGAGTAAATAATGACACATAATAATACTTAAATAAATCCTCATTTCGAGAATTATGAATCAGGAGAGATTTTCTATGTCGTGGATCAGGTAATTATACTTTCAGTTAAGAGTAAATACCAACGGAGGTCCTCTGACTTTGGTGGCACCGCCACTTTTAGTCCTTAACTTTTAAATCAATCACTCTTAGTCTTCTTACTTTTTGTTTCTAGCCATCTATGCTCTTTCCGTTAAACTTGACCATCTAATGCCGTTTTCTCAAGAATAATTCAGTCCTTTCATAATTAATTTATTAATTATTGTGTTTGCTAAGTCATAGCGAGATATCCCGATGTCGTTTTGGCACAACCTTCATACCAGCTTTTGTACGTCATTTTGATTCACGAGCTGGTTTAGTACACGTTCATAGTTGAGGAAACCATTGTTTGACTATTCTGATGAGGAAATTAAACATAATAATTAATAAATTAATTATGAAAGGACTTAATTATCTTTTAGAAAACAGCATTAGATGGTCAAGTTTAACGAAAGGACCATAGATGGCTAGAAACAAAAGTAAGAGGACTAAAAGTGGTTGATTTAAAAGTTGAGGATTAAAATTGACAGTGCCACCAAAGTCAGAGGAACTCCGCCGATATTTACTCTTTCAGTCAATTATGCTCCGCCAATCTGTATGCGATGAGTTCGACTATTCAGTTCAGAAAATGATAGAGCATTTAGTTCAATTGTGAATTTGTGATGCACACTAGGATGCTGAATATTGAGCTCAAGCTTAAGAGCATTCCATACAAACCTGATTGCACCATTGCCTAAGGCGAGGTGGCTCCTGTTATAATGTGCAATGCTTTGTGAATACTATTGAGTTACTCATATTAGAAATTATTTAGTACTAGGCTATTCATATTTTGTGATTTAATCCAATATCTTCTGGCTTCAACCTACTATTTCTTAACACTTTTGGGATTGCTTATACCAAATACGCAATTTATCTTAGATTCTTAGCCATAGGTAAAAAGTAAGCTACAATATATTTCCTTTTTTAGCAAATTGCAATAAAAACTTATTTTAGTAATAATTTATGCAAACAAGTTATTGAAATTTGAAATGGCTTAATAGAAACCGAAGCTATTAGCCCAAGTTGTTCCTCCTAGTTCTATTTGGGTTATGAATTGTAGTGATTTCAAATTAGCTTGTTCTTTTTTTTAGATATATATAATTATGAGTAATAGTTTGTGAAGAAGGAAAATTATATCATTGGCCACAGATCATTAAGCTTGTTGAGCACTTGTTTTTTTAGTGAATGCTCATCATTGTAATGTTCAATGTTGTTGAAGTAAATCTCTATAGAAATGCCAATTGTGAGCCATGGCTTTCCTAGTATGCCAAGTTATATGTCCCCTGGGGTTCTTGTACAGCAATGGAGTTTGGACAGTTTCTTGTTGGAATTTGATGAGCTATGGAGCATCACATTAAGGAAGAAAGAAATATTCTGGTCGATTGAAAGCTCCAAAGTTTTACAGAGACCAGCATAGTGTTTTTGTTACATAAAAAAAAAAAAGGAAAAATAAAGCTTTTAAACTAAACTGTTGGGAAAGGCAGTTATAACTAACTGATGCTAAAGGACACAAATGCCCTTAAAGCTATGAGAGAACTCAAGTTGTTCTGCTGTGTGCATCCGCTATGCTCATCACATCCCCCCCCCCCCCACCCCCCTGGTAAGATGGATCATGAAGATACTGAAGGCCAAGCTTAGCATGAAAAATATCAAAACCTTAGTGAATCCATCTGCTAGTTGTGTATTTGAAGGAATGCTCACTAGTTTCACCACTCCTTCTTGCACCTTTTGCCTCACTACATGGCAATCAATGTCAGTGTGCATAGTACGTTCATGGAACACATAATTTTCCCCTATAGCCACAGCTGAGTTGTTATCACAAAATAGAGCAATGGGATTTTTGTTTTCTGTTTTCAAATCTGCCAACAAGTAGAACGGCCACTGAAGCTCACAGACAGTGGAAGCCAAAGCCCTATATTTTGCTTCAGATGAGGAACTGGACATAGTGGCTTACTTCATAGTCTTCCAAGATATAAGGGACTCCCCAAGGTAAATACAATAGCCTATAATGGACTTCCTAGTTTAAGGCTGGATTTTGAGGAATAGAAGAGTCATTTTCTAGTAGAACCTTTGAGATATCTCAGTATTCTATGTGCTGCTGCTAAATGTGAGTCTCTTGGCTTATTAATTAACAAACTGGCTGAGCTGCTGAACACTGTAAGAAATGCCAGGCTTTGTGTTGGTCAAATAGAGTAGCTTCCCAACTAACCTTCTAAAGATTTCAGGATTGTCTAGTAGTGTGCCTTCAGTATTGTTGAGTCTTGAGCCTGGAGTGCAGGGAGTTTTAGCAGGTTTAGCATATAAGAAACCATTTTCCTTTAAGATTTACAAAGTATACTTCCTTTGATAGAGACTAATGCCATTAGGATTCCTGAATGCTTTAATTCCCAGAAAATAATTCAGGTTGCCAATATCTTTAATTTTGAAGGATGTATCTAGCATAAGCTTTAATCCTTTGATCTGATCAGGATCTGTACCTGCCACCAATATATCATCAACATACACAAGTAATTCAACAAAAGAACTGTCTGAAGTTTTGGTGAACAAAGATGGATCAGCTATGGACTGTTGAAAACCATGGGCTTGCAAAGCTTTTGTTAACTTTACATTCCATTGCCTGCTAGCCTGTTTTAAACCATATAGGGATCTTAACAGTTTACACACTTGATTGGGCCTATCACTTTTAAAACCTGGGGCAAGACCATATAAACTTCATTATTCAAGTCACCATGTAGAAAGGCGTTTTTGATGTCAAGCTGCTGAATATCCCAGCCCTTTGCAATAGCCACATCTAGGAAGGTTTTAATGGTTATCGTTCTTGCTACAGGAGAAAAAGTGTCAATGTAATCAACTCCTGACTGTTGAGTGTATCCCTTAGCAACTAACCTGGCTTTATATCTTTCTATGGTTCCATCTGCCTTATGCTTTACTTTGTATACCCATCTGCAACCAATAGGTGATTTTCCCTTAGGGGGATCTATTAGAGCCCATGTGTTGTTCTGAATCAAGGCATCAATTTCAGATTGCATGGCCTCTTTCAACTCATTATGTTGTACTGCTTCATGATAAGATTGTGGTTCATGTGTTGAAGCAATAGATGAAACATAAGACTTTTTGTTAGGGGGCAAGTTCTCACAGGAAATGAAATTCTCTTTGGGATGAGGAGAGGATCTCAAAGTGGATTATTTCCCACCATGGAATGGCAATAGTAGTCACTCAGTTTAGAAGGAATAGCTCTTGTCCTTACTGACATTCTAGGTTCTGGTTGACTATCATGTTGTTGTGGAACATTGATGTCTATGTGAAGGGCATTTGCCATGTTACTGTATGGTTCATCTCTATCAGTGGCTACCTGATTAATTGGCTCAGCATTATAGTCAAAATTTCTGTCACGACAATTCTCATTCTCATCTGTTCTTCTGTTAATGGCATCTGTCATAACTCTAGTATTTTCATTTCTTCTCATGGTCTGCCAGGAAGTTGTCTCTGCATCAGCAGAAATAGGAATCATGGGAAGGGATGGATTGAGCTCATCATTATCACAAAAGTAGTTTTATCATCAAGATCATTTAAGATAAAACCTTTCACATTGGCTGGAAATCCCAGAAAAACACATTTCCTTGCTCTTGATTGCATTTTATTTCTTCACTGTGAAACAGTGGTACCAAAACTCAAACAGCCAAAAATTCTGAGTTGGCCATAATCTATATTTTTCCCTGTTAACAGCTTGAAAGGAGTATTTCCATTAAGAACCTCAATGGGCAGCCTGTTAATAAGATAAGAGACATGTAGAACACAATGGTCCCAGAATTCCATAGGCAAACCAGATAGAAATCTCAAAGCCCTAAGCCACATTTAGAATATGTTGATGCTTCCTTTCAGCTACCCCATTTTGCTGGGGTGTGTAAACACAGGATTTCTGATGGACAATTCCCTTCTCATTATAAAAGGAATGCATAGGAACTCAGTTCCATTATTAGTTCTCACAGTTTTGATCTTAGCAGAAAATTGAGTGCACACAAAATTGTAGAAATTCTAGAAGATAGACTTAACTTCTTACTTACTTTTCATCATATGAAACCAAGTAAATCAACTGTGATTATCAACAATTGTTAGGAAATAATGTTCACCTTGAAGAGATGCCACAGCAAAGGGCCCCATACATCCATATGTATTAGCTCAAAACAATGATCAGTTCTGGAAATGCTAACTAGGAATGTGGACCTTTTGTGTTTAGCAAAATGACAGGCATCACATACAAAATCACAAAGTTTCTTATTAGAATCAATCTTTATTCCATTCAACATAGGAATTTTATTGCTAGGATAGTGTCCTAATCTATTGTGCCAAAGTTCCATAGTGAAACTGTTACATTGAACATTATTCTCAGTCATTGACTGCTTCTTCTTGGCAGGAGGATCAGTAATTAGGTATAGACCATTCCTCTCACTAGAAAAACCAACCATTGTTCCAAGATGTCCCTGGACAATTCAAGAATCAGCTTCTATCACAAGTTTGCATCCTGACTGCTTGGTTAATTTGCTAGCAGAAATAATATTGAAGGCAAAGGATTAAATATACAACACATTTGTCAACAATATGTCCTTGTCAAGCCTGATTTTCCCTTTGTGTGTTACATTTACAGTTTCACCATTTGGTAATTTAACAGATAATCCCTGAACCTCAGAACATTTTTCAAAATAGTCCAATGAACAAGTTATATGGTCTATTGCCCCTGAGTCCAGTATCCATGCTATATGTGAATTGTGAACAATATTAACAAGGATGTCAGGATTAAAAATACCTTCATCATGCACTTCTGCAGAGCTTTTGAAGTCTAATCTGATCCCAGGGGTGGTGACTGTCACAGCTACACTACTTGAGCCTTGATTTCCATGGCTCTGGTTCTGCAAAAGAGATAACAGTTTTTGGAATTGATCAGTAGACATACAAATGTCATTTATTTGGCTCACAGAAGCATTTGATGTCTGATGTGTTTCTTGGAATGTTTGTTTTTGGATTTGTAGCCTGCAACCCATCCCGTAAGGTATTCATGCTTCTTGTAGAATTTCTCAATTGTGTGACAAAGCATGCCACAAAATGTGCATTTAGGCACATTCTTGCCTCCATTATTAGTGAATTTCCTTCTATTGTTTGATGCTATGACTGCCACAACAGATTCTTCAGATTCAGCATGATTCTGATTGTTGAAAACTGCATTGGACTGATTAATTTCATTGCATTTAAACATCATTGATCCACTCCTTCTTTCAAGCTTCAGGGCCATATTCAACACCTTTTCCATATCTGGAATGGGGTCCATAACCAGAATTCCAGACTTGATAGTCTCATAGTCTTCATTCAAGCCTTCCAAAAACCTGATTATGTAATCTTCTTCCCTCTGCTTTTGCATTCTACTCATGAGAGTGCACGAACATCTAGGTATACAGTCACACATGAGTAAAGATATTAAAACATTCATTTGTTTCCATAGAACATTGTTGTAACACCACTAAAATTTAAAACTTTGAATACTTATGAAATAAAGGCAATAATATCATTAATCCCGAAACAGAGCATTACTAAACATAAGTGTTTGGGGTGTTATGCCACATCTGAGCTGGAGAACTCAGATGCACAGGCTACACTATCTAAATATCCTCAAAACAGTGTCATTACATCATCATGGCATGCAGGCCGATAAGGAAACTAACTATCTAAGGCTCGGGTCCTCTAGCGCGCTACGGAGCTACTCATCTGTGCCTGAAAGCCAAATATATATGTTCAACGAATAATGCTGGTAACCCACTCCAACGCGTTAAAATACAATATAGGTAGATATATATATATATATATATATATATATATATATATATATATATATATATATATATATATATATATATATATATATATATATATATATATATATATATATATATATATATATGATAACCATTTTGAAGCCGGAAGATATATATACTTAGGAGACTAATTTAAAACCGAGAATAAACTCAACAAGTAAGGGTAGGCACATTCATCAGTTATAATCACGCATATAAGATACTAGCATGCTCCCTAAGGTCACAAGATTATACCACATCAAACATATCAGTATTCAATCATTATCTCAACACACAAGCACACTTTGGTGGTGCCGCAGGACCAATCGCATGCCCATACATGAGGGTCAGCGCATATAGCGTTAACACGGCCCCGAAGCACCCTGCCTTGTACCGCAGCACGAAGGGGTTGATTGCAACCAACCGATGAACCGCAGCTCATTTATAATGTTTGATCGCAACCAAATGGTGGACCACAGCCCGAATAGTGTGTATTTCTGATCGCAACCAGATTATGAACCGCAACTCATTTATAACGTTTGATCGCAACCAAATGGTGGACCGCAATCCTATATGTATTTATATACCTGACCGATCGCAACCGGCCTGGTTAACAGCCGATGGTTCTCAGCCCATCCAACTGCCCGTATAGCAAATTGATCGCAACCAATTGGGGTATCATGCACACATAACACATAGCAATCACATGCAACCCACATTAGCACAAAGGGAGGGGGAAAACGTGTATATAAAACTTATGCGTGGTCAACCAAATACTAAGAATATTCCTAAGGGGTTCATACATCTTTCACCTAGGCTAACGGGTTACCAATTCAACTAGCATGCAATACATAAGACTCTTTTATCCTACGAACGGTACCCGATACATCAAACTAGACTTAGGCATGACAAACGGGGTCCAATGGGACACCACGGAACACGGGAAAACATCAAACGTGGAAAACCACAAAGTCCACACTGGGAAAACCAGCGAGCCCTCCACTCGCCGGCGGCACGCATAAGGCAGCGAGTGCCCGGCAGGCAGTCGCCTGCCCGCTGCCGGCGGCCCCATTTGGGGCAGCGGGAAGGTGGCGTGTTCCCCTACCCCCAGTTACCCCCCACTGACTCTTTCGTAATAAATTGGTCCTGGGATCTTTTGTGAAACCCGAAACCATGTCCAGACACATTTAAACATAAACGACAACACCACGTAATCAAGTAATGGGTTAAAACCAAAAATCACATTAAATACATCACCCAAATATACCAAGAACATCGCAATACGAAATCCACGATTTAACCTAGGGCTCTAATCATATTTAAAGCACAAGATCATAACTTTTCTTTAAAATCAAGAACATCAAGATTATCAAGATCAAAACACAATTATCAAGATCCTCTCATAATCATCAAGATTATGAAGATCAATGTGACACCCCGAAATCCAAATTCGGTTAAGGGATTAATTAAGTAATTAATCCTATTTCAATTTGTAATTTAATTCCTTAAATTCCTGAAATTCAATAGTCGGGGACTAGTAATTGACTAGTAAACCCCATAGTCAAAGTTGTACCTTGAGCTTTGTAAGGAGTTCCCTTGTTCCTTACACCTTTCCATGTTAGTAAGGGTATACTTGACCTTTCACCTTGTGTTAGTATTGTAACCTAACCTAGTAAGAACATCTTCATTTCTATCCTTACACTTTCCAAAATCCTAGCTCCACCGTCTCTCTAAAAAGGTGGGTAGCTTTTCTTCCAAGCCAAGTTGAAGCTCTGTCAAGACTTCAAGAGTTGTCTCCAAGATTCTATCTTTCATACATTTGGGCATATAGGAGGGTAAGATCCATGTTCATCTTGTGTTTTTATTATTTTCTTAGGTGTCTTTTCTTAAAGATAAAATCTTTATGATCTTTTGGTATGTTCTTGAAGTGGGTTTGGAAGGTGAGCTTTGATAGGAGCTTGGTGTGGTGTTAAGTGGAAGGTTTTTGGTCTACAAGAGGTAACCCATGCTCTACAAAATCTATTTTGCTTACCTATATGAATATTTCTTAGATTCTACATGTGTTTTGCTATGAAATGTGAGTGTTTATGCATTGTCTTGTGAAAATGCATATCTAGAGCTTGTGTTTAGGGTTCTTGTATGCCACTTCTTGGCTATTCCTTTGATTCAAGTCATTTTGTTGTGTTTGGTGAGATTTGACATGTTTTGGACTTGAAATAGAGCTTGGTGTTGAAAATCCCCGAAGGGATTATTTTTGTACAAGTGGTGTACCCGCGGGCGGAACGGCGAGCAATGGCCTACCCGCCGCCCCACCCGCGGGGAACGTGGTTTGGTGGATGTGTACCCGCGGGAGGAACCACGGGTGGGGGTCCACCCGTGGGCCCACCTATGGGGTACATATGTTGGTTGTGCGGGGATTTGTTCCCCGTGATTCTTTTGACTCGGTATTTGGTCTTTTGACTTCCCGATGTTCTTTTGTGGAACTATTTGAGCGTCTTCTTGATGTTTCATATGTCTAGAATTATATGGTAAGAATCCATGTAGGTTTTGGTGTCTTGAATCATGCTAAGTGTTCAACATTGTGATTTGTTGAACCGTGATGAGTCTTGTGTGTTCTTCGGAACTACGTTTGGTTTACCCGTTTGATAAGCATGCTAGTTCGGTGTTTAAATGCTAGCGTGTGTGTTGTTTGTACCTTCTTATTGGTTGATGATAACTTGTGTTATTCATCATTGTTGTTGTTGGACTGTAACCCATTCCTTGATTGAGTATGGTTTCATATCTTCGTTGTGATCCGTTGATTGATTCTTGTTGTGGTGTGATGCGTGTGTGGCTTTACCAGGATTGCACAATTAGTGGTATGGGACACTAGTCACCAAGGTATTGCAGTGGTCCTCATGGTGGCCATGACGTAATTATGGAGTTGTGACCTGTGTATCAGGTTCACGTATTTTGGGAGAGGCATGTGTTGCCGTGTGTGTGAACGGTACCCTCGTGTACTATGAAATCGGTGGTTTTGTTGGCGATCATTGGCGGATGGGGACGACGGTCCTTGGAGGGAAAAGGTTGGACTTGGTGTACAGGGGTCCTGGAGGTAATGGTTGGAAGAAGATATAAGGTTATGGGTAACCATAAGGTTGGAACCGGGCATAAGGAAAGCATATCAACTCGTGATGGGTGATATCACGAGGGCTTGTGTAGCTGTTGTTGTGAGTTCTCTTTTTGTGACGTGTGTAGTCACAAAGGCATGTGTTGCCTTGGCATGTGTTGCCGTTTGTTGTGTCTTATTCCTTTGAGTTATGCATGTCGGGTACTAATCTATTGTGTGATGATAGATTATACCTTGAGACTTCTTGTGAGTCGTTGTTGTTCTTTGTAGTCTTGGGATGTTCCCGTGTTCTTGTTGAGAGTGTTTGAGTCTTGTCTTGACTATTACTCTTGGTTTTGGACTTACAACTTTTATCTTATCTATGTATGATATTTCACATGTATTGGTGGGTTACCAGCATTATTCGCTGACCGGGCGTCGTCCCATGTTTTATATGCTTCTTTCAGGTGATGCTTAGACGAGTGCGCGGTCTAGTGCCAACTAGTATAGCTCCCCTTTTATGTTTTGTGGCCTGTGAGCCAATCTAGACTTAGTACTCTGTTGGATTGTTGTAGATTTTAAACAACGCAAATTTAGCTTGTGTGTTCACCCTTGGGTGAGCGTGGCATAGCACCCCGTTTCCTTGTTTTATATATATCTTCTGTTTTAGTCTTCCGCTGTGTTTGGTATTATGGTTTAAGTTATCAGTATGTTTTAAGGCTTAAAATAGCATGGTTTTAGGGGGTGTTACAATCAACACATAAGATCATCTCATAAACATCAAGATTATATCATAATCATCATAAAAGCCTTATCAAGACACAAGCATAGAATTGCATATCAAAGGAGCCAATGAAGAAGATTATAGCAAGGAAAATAGGTTTTGTTGAGACATGGGTTACCTCTTAGCCTTAATTAGAATCCTTGGCTACTAAGGTTCTTTTCTCTAAGATCTCCTCTTCTTGATTTCTCCTACGTTTGGTGATAGGGGAATTCTTGTGTGGTGGAATATATTGTGGTGTGAATTCTAGGTGTCTCCTATGTCCTTATATATATCTCTAAGAATCCTAATTAGGGTCTGAATGGTAGAGACTTACTAATTCTATTCCTCAGAGGACTAAAGGTTGTTTTAGGGATAAGGGTCCATGATTTATGGTGGACCCTTCCTAATTAATTAAGGGAGTTTAGTTCTCTTTTAAGGGTGAGTAATTAAATAATTAGTTTGGGTTAGAGGCCGTAACACGGGGTGTTACAATTGCTCTTGGTGAAATATTCGTTAATAGTCATTTTTCCTTGAACACTCTTAAAAATTTCATTTTGGATTTCAGAAATCTTGTGAGGATCAGACTGTGAGTACCTCTTTTGTAGCACGCTCCATATATCTGATGCATTGCCAAGGCACATCACGCTTTCTGCAATGTTAGGGTTGATAGATTTCAGCATCCATGAAGACACAATCTGATTGCACCTCTTCCATGATGCAAGCTTCGAATCACCAACTTCTGGACATAGAACAGTTCCGTCGACAAAATCGAACTTGTTCTTCACTTCTAAAGCAATTCTCATGGATTTGCTCCATGATGCGTAGTTAATCTCAGATAGGGATTGGCGAAACAAGGCTTAGGTTAGGATTTTTAGCGACGTGAAGATACAAGGGATCATCGAACTCATCGTTCCGCTGTTAGACTAAAATATCACATACATCGTATAATATGTGATAATAGGACCGACTAACCTCCAACCATAGCTCTTAACACGGGTGAACGATCCGTGAAGCTACAGTGATAACGAGTATTTTGTCTCTCACTTTACTCAGCTCTCTCTAGATGGTGTATGAGGTATGTAGTGTGAGCAGTGAGAGGACTAGTAACCTTATATAACCACTGGCCAACTGTAACACCCCAGATTTACCGGATATTTAAAACTTATAAAATAAAGATGAAATCTCATTAAATCTCAAAACATAATACGAGAGTATGGGGTGCTATGCCACACCTGAGCTAGAGAACTCAGGTGCACAGGCTAACTAACTAATATCCTCAAATAGTATCAATACTAAATCATGGCACGCAGGCTGAAAGGGAAAAACTATCTAAACTACGTCCAAGCTTCTAGCGCACTCCAGTGATCTACTCGTCTGTGCCTGAAAGCCAAATATATCTGTTCAGCGAGAGATGCTGGTAACCCACTCCAACGCGTTGAAATACAATACATATATATATATATATATATATATATATATATATATATATATATATATATATATATATATATATATATATATATATATATATATATATATATATAGAGAGATATATATATATATATATATATATATATATATATATATATATATATATATATATATATGAAAAGTCCTTTTGAACATGAGGATATCTCCTACGAACTCTAGCTTTTAAAACAGGGATGGACTCAACAGATAGGGCTAAGCACAGACAGCAGTTATATCGAGCATATACAGTTTACAATAGGCAAGACAGATAAGATAAGCACAATTAATAATCATAACTCAACATATACAATCCCCGATATAAATCTCATAGTCTCATCCCCAAGATACTCATAACAACAACTCATCCATACTTCATCACATAGCACACTTTGTTGGCGCCACAGGACCAATCGCATGCCCATACATGAGGGTCAGCGCATATAGCTCTGACACGGACCCGCAGCACCCTGCCCCGTCTCACAGCACGGAGGGGTCGATCGCAACCGACCGATGAGCCGCAGCTCTATATAATATTTATATACCTGACCGGTCTCTACCAGCTTGGTTAACAGATGGGATGGTTCTCAACCCATTCAACTGCCCGTATTGTGGACCTCTGTCCTATATAATATTTATACACCTGACCAGTCTCTACCAGCCTGGTTAACAGTTGGGATGGTTCTCAACCCATTCAACTGCCCGTATAGTGGATCTTAGTCCTATATAATATTTATATACCTGACCGGTCTCTACCAGCCTGGTTAACATCCGGTATGGTTCTCAGCCCACCCGACTGCCCGTATAGCCCGATTGATCTCAACCAAGTCTGGGTAACATGCACACATAACACATAGCAAGCACATGCAACCCACATTAACACATTGGGAAGGGGGAGAAAACGTATAACAAAACCTATGCGTGATCCTTCACATACTAAGAATAGTCCTAAGGGGTTCATATTTCTTTCACCTAAGTCAACGGGATACCAATTCAACTAGCATGCAATATATAAGACCCATACGACCTACGAACGGTACCCGAAAATCAAACTAGACATAGGCACGATAGACGGAGTCCGTTGGGACACCACGGGGGTCGGGGGAACATCAAACGGGGAAGCCAAAATCCCCAATTGGGGTGCAAACCAGCGGGTAGCCGGCGGGTGAGGGTTCACCCGCCGGCGGCAGCCATTCCGGGCAGCGGGTGCCCGGCGGGCAGCTTCCCGCCCGCCGGCTGCCCGCTGCCGGCGTTGCCCAAGGAGGCCGCGGGTAGGTGGCGGGTCCCCTACCCCCACCTACCCCCCACTGACTCTTTTCATCAAAAACGCCCCGGGAACCTTTGTGGAACCCGAAACCATGCTTAGACACTTTCAAACGCAATTGATAACACACGTAGTCAATTAACAGATCAAAATTAGGAAACAAACGGCACATAACCTATCATGCTTTTCTAAACATAATAAACACCCAATCATGCGAATTCCCACCCAATATACCAAGAATAATTCCATACGATACAACCTAGGGTTCTAATCAATTTTAAATCAACAAGCTCACGATTCATCTTCTAATATCAAGATTCGGTAAGAATATTATATAAACATCAGGAACATCCTACAATTATCAAGAACATCATATAATCATCAAGAACGTCATATAATCATTATGAACAGCACAATTATCAGGAACCTTTCATCATCAAGATCACCCATGGAATTATCCCATCAATCATCAATAATAACACAAATCATCAATACACAATAATATGGGAAAATCCTAAGAGGGGAATCATAGCTATGAAAATAGGTTTTGTTGAGACATGGGTTACCTCTTAGCCTTAATTAATTCCTTGGCTATAAAGGGTCTTTCTTTAAGCTTTCTTGCTTTCTTGATTTCTTCTAAGGGGATTCTTGGAGCTCTTTGGGGTGGTGGAACGTTTATTGTGGTGGGGGGTTTCTAGGTGCCTCTTAAGTCCCCTATTTATATATTTAGGAGTCTTAGTTAGGAACTAATATTAAAGGCTTGCTAATTCTATTTCTTTTGCAACTAAGGATTGGGTTTAGGGATAAGGGCCCGTGGACTATGGTGGGCCTTTCCTAATTAGTTATTGTGATTTAATTCTTTCTTTTGGGTAATTGGTTAAATGATTTAATTGATTTTAGGGATCGTAACACGGGGTGTTACACCAACATTGTGGTTGTATATCTTTAGGTCTCCTAAAGCCTAACTAGACTCCTAATCATAATGGTAGTCTAGTTATTAGGTTATTAGTGTTGCACCACATATCAAATACTGAATATTATCATAACTTATCCTAATGTTATAATAATAGTAACGGATAAACGTTACATCCGCTGCATCTGATTTGCTAAAGTTTGATTCGAAGAAGTTCCCACATGCTCGGCCTGAGTTTGATTCCCACCGCCGTCTATATTCATCACCACGGCTGCTGCGTATGTCCGGCGAAGCTTTGATACCATGACGAGCTATGGAGCATCACATTAGGGAAAAAAGAAAGATTCTAGTGGATTGAAAGCTCCAAAGTTTTACAGAGATCAGTATAGTGTTTTTGTTACAAAAAAAGAAAAAAAAAAGAAGAGGGAAAAACAAAGCTTTTAAACTAAACTGCTGGGAAAGCCAATTATAACTAACTGATGGTGAAAGGACACAAATGCCCTTAAAGCTATGAGAGAACTCAAGCTGTTCTGCTGTGTGCATCTGCTATGCTCATCAGAATCTTTATTGTATTTTTTTTTATTTCTATAATTTTTTTCTTTCTGCAAAGGCATTGTTACAAGGAGCCAAGGAGGCCATTGGTGCTGCAACTCCATAAGACTGAGGGAGGGGCTGAATATGCAGAGTTTCTTCATGCTCCTAAAAGAAGATTTTCTGATTTTGGTAAGTAGAAATTGAAGAGTACTCCATAATATATTTCTCTCCTTTTCTATAGTGATTTTATTTATTTCTTTATTCTGTAACATTGGTTGTATAATTTTGAGGTATAAATAATTATATATGCATGAAGCAAGGTACAAGAAATCAAATATCTTGAAATTCTAAATGATATCACTAGTACAAAAACAGTCATTCGTGTCCAAAGTAGCTGGGACGCAGATGTCGGGGATGCTGATTGTATAAACAATCAGCGTCCAAAGTAACTTTGGACGCGAAAATGATTATTCGCGTCCAAAGTTGAAGAACTTTGGACGCGAAAAATGATAATTCGCATCCAAAGTTCGTGAACTTTGGACGCGTATTGTGT
Source organism: Ipomoea nil (assembly GCF_001879475.1). Taxonomy (NCBI): domain Eukaryota; kingdom Viridiplantae; phylum Streptophyta; class Magnoliopsida; order Solanales; family Convolvulaceae; genus Ipomoea; species Ipomoea nil. The sequence goes on along the minus strand of NW_017617687.1, from coordinate 1,623,718 downwards.
TTATTTATTTAAAAAAAAAATACTATACGCGTCCTAAGTTTCTGAACTTTGGACGCGTATAGTAAAAAAATTTAAAAAAAAAACATTTTTTTTTATAAAACTACCAATATTTTCCTGTACATCCCAGCATAACTTCCAAATACGGAGTAATATATTTCAAAATTAATCAATTTAAGATGTATACTACACAACAATTCTATCAACTAAAACACACCAATCTAAAATTTCAATTCTAATAACATTTTACTACAAATAAACTACAAATTCTAAATGTTAACAATTAAAATAAACTACTTAAGATGTAATATTGTGATAACCTTTATCAACCACATAGGATTGTGCTTAGTATAGTGGTATCCTAAGTCTTGCATTCATCCCAGTGGGTATATTAGTAACAAAGGGATTGCACGTGTGTCAACTTTGCTGATAGCTTCACCTGTCAAAAAGAAATAACAAGGAGAAATGAACTAGATGATGCTCACAATGCACTGCACTGATAAGGAAATTAAAGTCCAAACTAATGTTCAAAGAAGTCCTAGGCATTAGTGACAAGGTGAAATGGCATCTCATGTGTGTGTGTGTATTTTATATATTAGTAAGGTGTAAGAAAAATTAGAATCTCAATGCAAAATTCAATCAATTATTAGTAGTTTTGACTAGATTAGAAATTTTTTATGCTCATTCAAATATTTCCCCATAATTCTATTAATCCCCTAATAATTATTTTTATAGCAATCCACCAGCACCTATAACTCAACTAAGCCATGAAATAAAATTACAAGCATTACTTAGGGTTCTCAACTAAATCAAGCCATGTGACAGTTACAAGCAATATTGATACTGCTAATTCTATGTAAGCAATAATAAAATAAACCCGAGACCAATTAAAGCAAGTAAATATCTTTATTGATCGCGGTAAAGGCCCTAAGTACAATCTACTTGGTTACTCTGAGTGCCGACTGACTGCGGTCGGGATTCTCTAGTAACAACCTATCGATCGTCCAAAAGTCCCCCACACTGTAGCAACTGTGGGTATTTATAGCCGCTGCACCGGAGACACAAATCGATCGTTCGGCATGCTCTCCACGTAGCCACCACGTGTCATCCTCCCGGGTGCCCTATCTGTCGTCGTAAAGAGCTGCCACGTGTCCTTTGTCAGCTCTCTCGCCAAAGGGCTACCGCTCGGTGGTCGACACTATCGCTCGGGCAACTCCCAGTCGGACCCCGACCGAGTTCTTCACACGAAGCCCGACCTGTTACCTGCAAAGACAAAGAGGAAAAGACAAAGGCAGCTCGGTCGGGGTAAAGCTATGTCGGTCGGGATATTCCCTACCAAAAGCCCCCCAGCCCGGGCCTTTTTGACCGTTCGGGAAAAAACGGGACGGGATGAAGAAGCCCAACCATCGGCTACCTAATCGACCGACCAGCTATCATTCCTCTTCTTGCCACGTGTCGGCGACTGCCGGCATCTATGACTGCAACGGTCGCCTCGGAGTCAGTGCGGGTCACATCGCGCAAGTGGATTGGTTTCCCGCCCAAATGCTTTCCTATAAATAGGCCATTGAGGCCTTCATTTGAACTTTCCTCAATCTTCTGATCCAATCAGCACCCTCAGAGAGTCTTCTGAAATGGCATCTCATGTGTGTGTCTCTACCAGCCAAGTTTCTTCGATCGGTAACGTCTCTACTCTTTTAACTCTTGCTTTGTTTTTAGCTTTGTGTAGGAGTAGGGTAGAACTAACTCCGATCTAACTTCCCGAACCCTGTACTAACCCCCGACCGACCTTTAGGTAGAAAAACATGTCGGATTCGGATAGCCAGAACGCTTCAGTCGCAGACTACGACAACATGATCGAGCAGAGCAGCGAGGAGGTGGACATCATGTCTTACTCTCCAGAGGTCAAGCAACGATCACAACACATACCCGACCGAGCCCCCGAGCTAGAAGGGTCATCGAGCTCGTCGGGGACATCAGGGTCGAGCTCCAGCGGGTCGGGGAGCGACGAGACGTCCACGAGCGGACGAGATTCCCCGGATGAAGGCGTTAGGGAAATGCCTACGAGGGTAATAGGGGATTACCCTCAGGTTGAGCCCGAGGTGGGACACCGGGCAAACGAAGCGGAAGCGGTCGAGGAAGACCCGGTCGGGCTGGCGGCGCCAAGCGGGGACGGGTTTGAATTCCTCAACAGCGAGAGCGTCGAAGGCCAGATGAGCTTACTGACGATAGGGGAAGCAAGCAGAATCACGGCAACTCTCGCCGGTCGGGTCGAATTCGACACCAGCAGGCAGCTCGGGAATATCATCGAGCGGCACCAGGGGAAGTGGCTCGGGATGCACTACGATTCGTTAATGGCCCCGATCTCGTTCCCTTTCTCCAGCCTCCTCACCGCATTCCTGGGCTATTACCAGGTCGTACCCGGTCAGATCTGCCCGAACGCGCATCGGATGATTGCGTGCTTCCCCCAAATTTGTAATCGGCACAACTTAGCCTGCACCATGGAGCTCTTCAACTTCGTTTACCAAGTGAAGGTGCTGGCAGCCGCATACGGGGGTGGATTCCTGATGACGCAGTCCCGAGCAAATAAGTGCGCGATTGAGGGGCTGACCGGGAACAACCGGGGGTGGAAAAACCGGATCTTTTCGGTAAAATATGATCCGTGGATCCTCCCGGTCGAGAGGGTCTGGAGCCAACATTTTCGAAGGCAAGTCATCCCAGTCGAGACCCAGGCCCTCATAGATGCTATGACCAAGATCTCGAGCGAGATTTACGAGTATCGCATCTTCAAATCGCCCGAGTGCTACGAAGCGGCCCAGCTTCCCGACCCGGTTTACGACCTGGCCGAAAAATATAAACCCGAGCCGGCGGGTGTAACAATTGCAAGGATGCCCGCTCAGGGCAAAAGGAAGGGTAAAGGTTCGAGGCTAACTACTTTCCCCGATCCTTAATATCCCGACTGCTCTTTATCTTCCCGACCTAACTGTTTATTTTCTATTTTGCAGAAATGGCCGAATTCGGAGATGACGACACTTCCCTTCCTCCCCCCGCCAAGATTTCCCTTGGCGGTAAGAAGAAACCGAAGGCGAAACCAACCGGGCAAAAGGAAGTTCCGGTGGCCCGACCCCTGGGGACCTCGACCATCACGACGGCCGAGGGCTTTGTGGTCGAGCCGAGCGACGTACTGATTACCTGGGTGGAAGTCGCCCGGGGCAAAGAAAAAGTGCCAGAACGGGTCGTGACTGAGGTGGGCGGTATCAAACGCCGTCGAGAACAGCACAGCCCGAGCCCGTCGACCGGGCGAAACAAGGACGAGTCGTCCATACTGGCCCGTATCAGCAACACCGGGCCAGTTAAAGAAGATCTGGGGAAGATGACCCCAACTCAAGTGGCTGAACGGATTGGCCACGACCTGGCCGAGGTAAGCACCTTCTTCTTCTAAACTTTATGCAAGTGCTTCTGATCGAGCTGACTATAAATACTTTTTCATTGCAGATCTCCCGAGCGGCTCAACTTCTACAAGGTCGGGCAATGCTAGCCGAGGAGGCCGACCGTCACAAGAAGATGGCTGCTCGATGTCTTCAGGAGGTTAAGGACATCCAGGCCGAGCTGGAGAAGGTCCAGAAGGCCTTAAAGAAGAGTGAGGAGGACCGGGTCCTAGCGGAGAAGGTCGCCCAACGGGCGATCGGGGAAAACAAGGAACTGAAAACCCGACTGGAGAATCCGGACGAGCTCGCCCAGTCAGCTTTTAAGGATGACAAAATAGGCTCAGCCTTCCTCACAGCCGCTCGACGGACTAAGATCGGGGAGGATCTAATTTTATCCTTTGGTCGGTGGGCCTTCAAGGCCGGCTAAAGGAAGATGCTTGAGAAAGTTCAGAAGCGATTGGGGCAAGCTCTCGAAGGAGACGACCTCCAACTCGTACTGTCTGCACTCCCTCCCGATTTGGCTGATCCCGGTCCTTCCCCTTTTGCCTCAAAAGAGGCTACGGCCAACCCGACTGCGTCAACGGGAACCACCCCAAGCGAGGCGGGTACTTCTAAGAGGGATGAAGCGAAGGAGACGAAGTAGTTACGGCTTCGTTATTATTTAATGATCTTAATCGGGAGCCCGGTCCCGAATTTGTACCGGGCACTCTTTTCAATCAATAAAACTTGTCTTTTGTTTAACTTGTGCCGTTCGTCTTTCTTTTCGCGTTTTTAACTTTTAGCCATACATGCGCCGACCATAACTGCTCGACCTCATGGCCTTTTGGCCCGGTCATGCAGCAATCGAATTCGTTTGACACCCGACGTTGTGGGCTTAAGGCCCGGTCGTGCATCTGAAATTTCAACATCATACTGGCCAACCCGATCAGGTTTACCCGATCTCCAGGCCTTGACGAAATTTTTGAAAATGGGTAAGCCCCCACGGTCGGGTTTTTCCCGAGCGACGGGCCTATAGATACTTCCTTGTCCCAGCCCCCACGGGCCTATAGATACTTCCTTGTCCCGAGGCACGAGTGAGTGCGATAGTAGAAAGAAGTTGAGTGGATCGGGGAATTATGCTGAGAGCTCCTGGCTTCCCCGATCAATGGCGTGACCCGAATGTCCGTCGAAGAGGAGCGCATTTGACCGGTAGATAGGGTCGCTCGGTCGATGTATCTTTACGATGAATTAAACTGCACGCAATGAAGGTAAAGAAAATAACCGACCGGGCCGCCGTATGCAAACGGTCGAGCAATCACCGATCGTATATACATTAAACCCTCCCGCACGCAGGCGGTTAAACAAATATTTACAACCATAAATTTAATTACAACTGACGACCGGGACTAACTCGCAGGTCGAGCCACCACTTCGTCCAAAGATTACAAAAAATAGGCTAATGCCAAAACATAACGAGGTGCTCGGAATTCCAAGTCCCCTCGATTACTCGACCGGTCGTTGTCTCCAGTCGGTATGTACCCGGCTGTATAATAGCACTGATGATGTACGGCCCTTCCCAATTTTGAGCTAGCTTTCCGCCCTCCAAAGGTTGACTGGCCACCCTTCGTCGTAAAACGTAATCTCCCACCTAAAAATAACGAGGGTTGACCCGGACGTCCTTTGAACTCTTGACTCGCTTCTGATACTTGGCCACACGCCGAGCGGCTAACTCTCTCTTTTCCTCGACCCCATCGAGATCCACGACCATCGCATGTTCGTTCTCCTCCGCACTGTAGGTTCTTTCTCGATCGGTCGGAATCCAAGCTTCGATCGGGAGTCGGGCTTCCGCTCCATAAACCAGGGCGAAAGGGGTCTCCAAAGTAGCCTCCCTCGGGGTCGTCCGATAAGTCCACAACACATATGGAAACTCATCGGCCCAACTACGACCAGCCGAGTGCAGCTTCTTTTTTAGACCTTCCAAAATCGTCCGGTTAGCGTTCTCCACTTGACCATTCCCCTGCGGGTAAGCCACCGACGACCGGGCGTGAGTCGTCCCGATCGTAGCCAAGAAGTTTTGGAAATACTGGCTTACGAATTGGCGGCCGTTGTCGCTAATGAGATGCACGGGCACACCAAAGCGGGAAATCACATTGCGCCAAAGGAAGCGAGCACACTGCTGAGAAGTGATCGTGGCTAAAGGCTCGGCTTCTATCCACTTAGAGAAGTAATCAATGGCGACAATCACGAACTTTCTCCTACCGGATAGCTGAGGGAAGGGGCCCAAGATGTCTACCCCCCACCTAGCGAAGGGAATTGCAGTCGTGACCGGCTGATAGAAGGTTGCCGGTCGTCCAGGCATCCGGGCAAACAGTTGGCACGTCTCACATTCCCGAGCTAACTTTTCACAGTCTAACTGGAGGGACGGCCAATAGTACCCGATCAGCATGATACGAAGGGCTAGTGATCGGCCTCCTTGATGTGAAGAACATATCCCCGAATGCAATTCCTTCATAACAAGATCGGCCTCAAATGCGGTCAAGCAACGCATAAGAGGGCCTCCATACGATCGCCTATAAAGACGACCGTCCAAGACTTGGAACCTCGGGGCTCTAAGCTTGGCCTTCCGAGCACGCTGAGGGTCGTCCGGGAGCCAACCGTGCTCGAGGAATTCCTTCAGATCGTTGATCCAATTGTCTTCTATCGGTTGGATTGGATTGACCGGTAGGCGATGGATTCTGTGTCTCGGGATCACCAGAATCCGAGCTATTTTCGACATGTGTTCCGGGGCATCTTGAGCCAATTTGGATAGGTCTCGGTATAATTGCAAACGTTCTCCATTGACTTCATAATCTCCGAGAACCTACCCAACCACGAGCGCAGAATCTGTTTGAGCTCGAATGTATTCAGCCCCCAAGTCCCGAGCGCACTGTAAGCCATTAACAAAGGCTTCGTACTCGGCTTCATTATTGGTCGGATGGAACTGATACATGAGAGCAAAATAGACTTTGAACCCCTCCGGGCTCGTGACCACCACTCCTCCTCCTGCCCCTTTCTTGCTACTCGACCCGTCATTAGTCAACGACCACCACTCAGCCTCGGGATCCGCAACCTCGAGGGGTTGGGTATCCCGGGCGGTGCACTTGACCAAGAAGCTAAAGCTTGACCTTTGATAGCTGGTCTCGGTCGGTATTCGATCGCGTACTGGGTCAGCATTAACGCCCCCTTGACTAGGCGACCGGACGATGAAGCAGTTCGGAGGACTGGCCCGATCGGTTGATCGGTCAACACGCGAATTGCTCGACCCCGGAAATAGGGAGCCAACTTCTTCGCGGCAATGTATAAGGCATAGAAGACTTTCTCTAACCGGGAGTACGGAGCTCGGGACCATGTAGCGTGTGGCTTACATAGTACACCGGTCGCTGGACCCCTTTCGGATCGGTTCGGCACAATACTGCGCTTACTGCACGATCGGAGACGGCGAGGTACACGTCTAGCTCTTCTCCTAGCTCGGGCTTTGAGATCACGATTGGCGACATGAGATACTCCTTCAGTTCATCAAAAGCCGCTCGGCATTCTTCGTCCCAGACGAATCCATTAACTTTCCGCAATACCTTGAAGAAAGGTAAAGCGCGCTCGGCTAGCTTGGAGAGGAATCGGCTGAGGGCTGCCAACCGACCGGTCAATTGCTGGACTTCCCGAACGGTAGAAGGTGGTTGCATGTCCAAAATCGCTTTTACTTTGGCCGGGTTGGGCTCAATTCCTCTCTTGGTCATCATATAGCCGAGGAACTTGCCAGTCTGAACCGCAAATGTGCACTTGGTCGGGTTCAGCCGCAACTGGTACTTCCTCATGATCTGGAAGCACTCCCGAAGGTCCCGAGTGTGGTCGGATCGGTCCCGACACTTGACCAGCATGTCATCAATGTAAGCTTCCAACGTTCGGCCCAACAGATCGGCGAAGAGCATATTGACCATCCTCTGGTAAGTCGCTCCCGCGTTTCGGAGACCGAACGGCATCACTCGGTAGCAATACAGCCCGTCCGGGGTCACGAAGGCTGTCTTGCTCTCATCTTCATGGTGCATCATGATTTGATGATAACCCTTGAATGCATCCATGAAACTCATTAACTCGGCCCCGGCCGTCTCGTCGACCATCTGGAGGATACTCGGTAGAGGATACGGGTCGAGCAGACAGGCCTTATTGAGGTCGGTAAAGTCAATGCACATCCTCCAAGCTGGGGGCTTAGGAACAAGGACAATGTTGGCCACCCACTCGGGATAGATCACCGGTCGGATGTGCTCGATCGCCGCCATTTTCTTAACTTCTTCCCTAACAAACTCACGGCGATCGGAAGAAAGGTGCCGGGTTTTTTGTACGACTGGCTTTACTGCGGGATCGACGGCTAGCTTGTGACAAATTACCGATCGATCCCGGGCATGTCTTCAGGCCCCCATGCAAAGATGTCAGCGTACTCCCGGAGTATGGCTAAGATCTCCGCTCGGAGCTCGGGGGTGAGGGCCCAGCCAATTTTAATCTTCCTGTCCGGTCGGTCCTCGGACAGTGGAACTTCTTCGATCTCTTCGGAAGGCTCAGGCTGCTCCTTCCGATCCTTAGCCTCCTCTTTGGCTATGGTATTCACCCGGGAAGACTGACCGGAGTCACGTCTATTGACCGCTCGGGTGTAACACTTCCGGGCGGATTGAACGTCGCCGCGGACTACGCCGACCCCGTTGGGGGTGGGGAATTTCATGCACAAGTGGGGCATAGAAATTATCCCACCGATCTTCATAATGGCGGGTCGGCCCAAGATAATGTTGTGGACGCAATGGAGGTTGACCACAACAAACTCTAGCTCCGTCTTGATCGACTTCGGGGATGTGCCGATCTCGACCGGGAGCGTTATCTTTCCCTCGGGGTAAATGAGAGCCCCGGTAAAACCCGACAGTGGTACACCGACCGGAGTCAGCTCCTTCCTGTCAAGTCCAAGTTTCTCGAACACGTCCAAATAAAGGACGTTTACACTGCTGCAGTGTCTACCATAACCCTCTGGATGTCAGTCCCTTGGACATCAATCGTGACCACGAGCGCCTCCATACCGTGGTCACCGTTGCTGGGTTGATCTTCGAGGGTGAAGGTTATGGGCTCCGTGATCGGGAAGCGTCTTCCAATCCACCGAAAATGACGTGGATGGTCGGCTTTCCTGCGGGTCGGCTACTAGACGGAGGGTCAGGGTCCCGTCGGTCATCACGACGATCATCTCTTCGATCGTTTCTTCGGTCCTGACCTGACCGAACGGAGCGTCCCTCACGATCAGAACGATCGGAACGGTGATGGGAGCGTCGGTGATCTCTCCGATCGGTGTTCCTATTGGGATCTTCTCTCCTCCCCACACATTTGTCCAACTTCCCAAGATTGAGCAAGTCCTCCAACAGTTGGCGCAAGTGGGTACACTCTTCAGTGTCATGCCCGGCACATCGGTGGTAAGCGCAATGCTTACTCTTGTCAGGGCCGTCTCGATCGGGGTGGGGGAGTTTGATGCGATTGCAGGACTGGGCGTACTGCATGGCCTCCGCTGCGGATCGGTTCAAGGCCGTAAACTCACCAGGCCTGGTGCGGGATCGGGGATGGTCATCACCCGATCGGTGTTCCGCCCGGCCGGCCGGTTTACGGGACGAAGACCCGACCTCCTGCGAGCGCTTTACGGCATTCGCTTCACCGGCGTTGGCATAATTTGTGACCCTTCGAAGGGCCTCCTCATACGTGGTCGGGGGGTGTAGAATGAAGTCCTGGTACAGATATCCTGCCCGGAGAGAGATGTGAAGCATATGGGTGGCGGTCGCATCATCCATGGGCTCGACCTCCCCGGCCGCCGCCTTCCACTTGACGAGGAAGTCGGTCAAGCTCTCCCCTTCAAGCTGCTTGGCCTTCTCCAAATACATATAGGGCTTCCTTACGACTTTGGAAGTGACGAACTTCCTCACAAACTTGATCGCCAAGGTGTCAAACTTGTCGATCAAGCCCGGCTGCAAGGTCTGGAACCATTCCGCCGCTCGACCGGTAAGCGTGGAATAAAATGCCCTACACATTACGGCGTCTGACACGCCCTTCAGCATCATATTGCTATAGAAGTCATTAACGTGGACCTCGGGGTCCGTCCGACCATCATAACTTTTCTCACCAGAGACCTTTAAATCAAGCGGGTAAGGCTGCGCCATCACCGCCGTTGTAAAATGCGTCTGGTGCAAGGTCGATTGGTCGACCGGGGGTGTTGCAGGGTGCGCGTTTCTGAACTGCGCAAACTCCGCCTGGAGGTTGTAGAGCAATTCTCGGGTCTCGTTGAGCTCGGCGGCTTGAGCTGCGTCCCGAGCGCGTCGTCGTCGGTGAGATCTCGACCCGCTATACCCGGATGAAGCCTCCTGGCTGGCCTCCTGCATCTGTACGTCTTCGTGTTGCCGGTTCCGGTCTTGGGGTCCCAAACGCTGACGCATCTCCGGTCGAAGGCGATTGAAAGCTGTTGCTCGGGCAACTTCTTCGGGAACCTCCGCTTGGGCGGGAACCTCGGCCGCTTGCTGGGCCTGCCATGGAACTCCGCCTGGAGGTTGTAAAGCAATCCTCGGGTCTCGTTGAGCTCGGCGGCTTGAGCTGCGTCCCGAGCGCGTCGTCGTCGGTGAGATCTCGACCCGCTATACCCGGATGAAGCCTCCTGGCTGGCCTCCTGCATCTGTACGTCTTCTTGTTGCCGGTTCCGGTCTTGGGGTCCCAAACGCTGACGCATCTCCGGTCGAAGGCGATTGAAAGCTGTTGCTCAGGCAACTTCTTTGGGAACCTCCGCTTGGGCGGGAACCTCGGCCGCTTGCTGGGCCTGCCATGGTGCCTCCATCGCATCAGCACCCCCCGACCCCAACCGCGAACGAGCCGAGCGTCGAACCCGGGAAGCGGACTGATGTTGCGGCTCTACCTGTGCGGTCGGGTGAACTGGAGGGGCGGCGGCTGGAGCCGTGTATGCAGGCGTATATGGTGGATATCCAACCGGGGGAGTGTAGTACATCGGTTGGCCAGGCCAGTACCCGTACGGCGGAGGTGGGACCGGGTACGGATATTGGCCGGGATACATCGCTGGCTGCTGCGGATACGGCTGACCGGGTGTTGGGTATCCCGGTTGAATGTAGTTCACCGGCTGTTGGGCAGCCGGGTATGTGTTAGATGGATGTGGCGGTGAGAGATTAAGATTCAAGTCCACCGTCTGACCTTGTTGTTGGGTAGCGTGGTGATCGGATGAACTCGCTGCATCCACCTGGTCGTCGGCGAAATTGTTGTATGCCCACGGATACATCGTTGCAAAGGAACCAAGTGCTCGTCAAGACGTTGCTTTTTCGCACGTTTCCCCACAGACGGCGCCAAAATGATACTGCTAATTCTACGTAAGCAATAATAAAATAAACCCGAGACCAATTAAAGCAAGTAAATATCTTTATTGATCGCGGTAAAGGCCCTAAGTACAATCTACTTGGTTGCTCTGAGTGCCGACTGACTGCGGTCGGGATTCTCTAGTAACAACCTATCGATCGTCCAAAAGTCCCCCACACTGTAGCTACTGTGGGTATTTATAGCCGCTGCACCGGAGACACAAATCCGGTCGTTCGACATGCTCTCCACGTAGCCACCACGTGTCATCCTCCCGGGTGCCCTATCTGTCGTCGTAAAGAGCCGCCACGTGTCCTTTGTCAGCTCTCTCGCCAAAGGGCTATCGCTCGGTGGTCGACACTATCGCTCGGGCAACTCCCGGTCGGACCCCGACCGAGTTCTTCACACGAAGCCCGACCTGTTACCTGCAAAGACAAAGAGGAAAAGACAAAGGCAGCTCGGTCGGGGTAAAGCTATGTCGGTCGGGATATTCCCTACCAATAAACAATGAAATCCACAATGAAGACTCACAACTTTCCCAAGAGAACGCATCCGCAGACCTCTGCTATGCATGAAATCAGTAAGTGTCCGACTATCAACTGGTGATAGTTCCAAAGAACCAAAATCAGCAACGTGTATCGCATTAACAAATATAAATTATAAGTTCTAGAACCCCAGAAAAGTTTACCAATATAAACTAGATATATATTACAGTTTAGGAAGGGAAACTTCGTCGTAGTACTTCTGTGATAGATCAATCAGCTCCTGTAATGACTATCATGAAAAGGAAAAATGTTAGGAAATAGAATGCAACTGAAGGTATTGAATTTCCTGAGATTATGTACATTTGCTACCTTAAGGTGGAGTTCAGTCTCCGACTCTTTTAGTTGGTTAAAAGCAGCATCAGACAACAATGAGCACCTATAAACATGATCAAGATTCTATGCAAGTTTTTGACCAAAAGGGTGAGGAACTGAATGTGGTTATTACACTTCTTAAATTTAGATATGAATTTCAGCTAGTCTTACCCAACGGGTTTTTGAGAATTCACCCCACCCGTGTGTTACATCAGAAATGTCCTTCAGAGTTGTTCCAACGTACACCAGTGCAAAAGTAATTGGCTGCAATACAAAGAATAGAACAACACATCAGATTTAAATAGCAAACTAATTATCTTATCAGTGAAGAATCTGCATATCAGGCGTGTTTGCAGTTTGCACATAAACCAGGCCAACAATATGCAAACTGACAGGCATGAGAGCTAAAGATGGCCCTGATCCCAGACAATAGTCTTATGTTACAGTAAGAATCCAAGGAAACAAAATATTTTCTCCTTATAACTCAGGGATCCACTTATTTTGGCTGGAATTCACAAGACAACATAAAGAGACACAGCCTACTTCATATCCAGTACGTCATTCTAGTATTATTGTGGCTCATGGATTCAACAATAATATTATCCGAATCTTATACAAAGAGCCACAATTATGGAATCCCCATTCAGGATCTTATTCCATTCTTAGGATTGGCTACAATTATGAGAGATAGGCATATTTCCCACGAAATTCCTGAGATAACATAAAATCTCATGTTCAAGTCCCAACTATATACCACCTTATGTCTTCTCATTGAAGAAAACAAGGTGCAATATATACCTGCTTTGTTCCCAGAACCAAGGGAATAAGGCATTCGGGTTCAGTTGCTTGTGTAGATTCATCAATGAGCACCTATAAACATGATCAAGAAAAGTATATCACAAACAACATAAAAACAGAACCACTGGTTCACACAACCTGCTGAGCATTAAGGAAAGAAAAATATGAGCAATACAATATAATACTACCTAATAATATGAGCAAAATAACAATATAATAATGCCTTTACCAATATGCACATATTATCCACCCCAACCTGCAAAGTTATAATACCGGATCAATGTTCTTGCTGTTTGAGAAAAGTATATATTAAAAGACAATAAGACATTGCAGTAAAGCATTAAAATTAAAGTTGAAACATACTTGAGTCGAATAGATATTCAACTTAGAGGAGATTTAATGGCAAGTTTCAAATATTTGCATTGATAAAATGAGAAAATGTGTAACACCCATAGGCCTTGCAAAATTCAAGAACTCCTTGAGCTTATTGCGCTTCGTTTCCTGCAAGACAAAGCAGAAAAGTGAAAAATGTCAAGTGAGTACATGCAGAACCTAAAATATCTGTCACGGAATGCCCATCAGGTTATGTGGGAATGCAATTGAAAAATGTATTCAAACTCCTAGCTTAGAGTTCAAGTTGACTCACAAATGTTACCCTCACTGACTACTCCTATTTTGAAACTTTTTAATCTTTTCCTGACTCAATACGTTTCTATAGATCTAAAAACCCTAGCAACATATTTAGATTTAATATTTCCCTTTCCAAGACAATGCAAAACATTTAACCATAGTGGTGAAATACTAAGGGTATGTTCGCAAGTCCTTTACCAGTCAAATAACCTATAGTCTTGGCCAATCCATCCCTACTCACTGCAGCGGAAGCGGAGGGGAAGCGATCTGAAGCAGCGAGAGTGCGTGCGATCGGAGCTATGGACGATGAAGAAGCTTGGGCGGCAGCGTTCGGCGATGGACTGGACTGGCCGAACGACGGCGATGGACGGCGCGCGGTGGAGGATGGAGAGCTGGGATCTGATCTGCTGTGGAAGGTGGTGCGTAGATCTGATCTGATGCTAGGGTTGTGGGGGATAAAATTAATAAAGCGCGTCCAAAGTTAGCCACTTTGGACGCGGTTGACTAAAGGGATTCTATTATTCGCGTCCAAAGTGCCCAGATTTGGACGCGAATAATAGAAGGCTTTTAATATCAGCGTCCAAAGTATATAGCTTTGGACGCCAAAATTGTTTTAAAATTAAAAAAAAATATTATTTATACAGTGGAATTTTAATTACAAAAATGCCACCGTGTTACACTTTTGGCCTCTAAAGTTCTAATTTTGGACACGAATTAATCGATTTTATTGATATTTTTTGTACTAGTGTATCTGAAAGAATTTCCTTTGTAAAATATTCCGTAGGTTTACAATTAAGCATATGTATTGTACCAGATAATAACTTTGATCTGGTTAATGAATTAATTTTATTTTATTTTCGGTTACTCATTTATCATCAAAGAAAATCTAATCCATCTGACCCATATCTTGTATGCTTTTTATATTAATAATTCTTTAATGACAATGCAGCTACTGTAAGGCAAGAGATTGCAGATGAGACAGATCGCATTACAGGAAGACAAAACAAATCTCAAATATCCCAATTCACCTGAGCATTTATTCTCCTAGGAGCAATAGTAATAACAGTAGAGTTGATAGCTCACAGCATGTAGCTACTATTGAAACACGGTTACATTTGGCAAAATGGCAACTACATTTCTTGTAACATTTCTATTGAGCTGCTTTCGATCTCCTACTTCTTTTCTCTCTCTCTTTCTCTTTGTTTAAGAAAATAATTTGTCTATGGGTAACTCTTTGTAAGTCACTAGTTATTTTTTACTACCTATTACTGGATTTCTCGTATATCTTTTAATCATTTATTACATTTTCCTTAAGCGCACAAAACTTTTAAATCTGCTCTAGGATGCATCACTATGAAATGGGTTCACTACCAGAAAAATGCACATAGAAAACGGTTATAAACCATTGTCGTAGAGGTAAAATTTCTGTTGTTGAAGCCGGTGTTGTTGTAAGTGCCGCGCATAGACAACGGTTAAAAACCATTGTCTTTTCTAAAAACGACAACGGTTTTTTAACCGTTGTCTATTAAGTGTTGTTGAAGCTGGTGTTGTTGTAAGTCCCGCACATAGACAACAGTTTTAAACCGTTGTCTTTTCTCGAAATGACAACGGTTTTGTAACCGTTGTCTATTAAGTGTCGTTGAAACCAGTATTGTTAAAAGTCACGCACATAGACAACGGTTTTAAATCGTTGTCTTTTCTAGAAACGACAACGATTTTTTAACCGTTGTCTATTAAGTGTTGTTGAAACCGGTGTTGTTAAAAGTCACTCACATAGACAATGGTTTAAGAACCGTTGTCTATTGAGTGTTGTTGAAACCGGTGTTGTTAAAAGTCATGTATATAGACAACGATTTTAAATCGTTGTCGTTTCTTTCTAAGACAACGGTTTTTGACCCGTTGTCTATTCAATGTTGTTGAAACCGGTGTTGTTAAAAGTGATGCACATAGACAACGGTTTTTAATTGTTGTCTTTTCTTTAAAAGACAACAGTTATAAACTGTTGTCTATTGTATGTTGTTGAAACCGCTGTTGTTAAAAGTCAAGCACATAAACTGTTATTTTTTGTAGAAAAGACAACAGTTTGTAAAATAGACAACGGTTTTTAACTGTCGTCTCAACAGTTTTTAACCGTTTTTAACCAGCTTAAATTTTAATCATATAAAAAATCAATTTATCCATTCACCATGGCCAAGTGTAGTTACATAATTTTGCACAAGCTAAGGCTCAAAATACAAAAGAACTAATTAACAAGTCTAAATACTTCGATGACTAATTCAAATCGAATCATATATCATCCAAGTCATAATACTACAAAAAACAATTCCACGAACCAAGTCTAAATGGTCACAACGTTCTAATGATCAAATCATACCTACCCTATATAACTTGATACAATATCGGCCCATTCAAAACGCATCCGATCAATAACCGCTTTGTCATAATCAACTTGTTGGAACTACATGTAAAAAGTGAGTAAATAAATTAGTACGTAGTCAACATAACATTATAAGAGATAGCTAGATAGATAGTGAGACTACATAAATAAGCCAAAACTATTGGCATAATGTAGTAGTATATGCACTGGTCATTCATTATTCTTTGCATTTGCTTGGATTTGGACAGCTCTAATATATGCCCAATAGGTACAGCTTGGATTTAGACAGCTCTACTGTTCATCACATGCAATGGTATGTTGTTAGGCACTTAGGCTAGGTCTCATTGCAATAAACCGAGCTGAACCACATTTTTAATTTGTTTGGTCTATTTATTTATGAGAACATTTAATTGTTCACTACCACAGTGACTACATGTCTACATATATCTCACAGTTAAGCAAGTGGTCTTGATGAATAATATGATGCAGTAGAATTAGGTAAAAGTTAAGCATAAGCACATTTTCATCACTGATTCTCAACAGGCCATAGGTGAATTATGTAGAGCACAAATGTCCCGATGATGTTTGCACACATGTTCAATTTACACTCTGTAAAACATATCCTCCAAAATAAATACAATATCCTCCAAAATAATAATAATTTTCCTAGAAAAGTTTTCATAAATATTCTCATTTGCCCGTAGGCTATCAAAATCATAGTTTTCAAATATCATCCACACATTCCATAATATTAATCATTTCTCCAAAGATAGATATAGTTTATACCTTCCAATTTGAATATACATATATAGATTTCCCAAAAATAGTATTCCGTCCTCCAATTAGAATATAAGATTCAAAAATAGTATTCCTCCTTCAAGGTATACACATATGAATACATTTATATAATTTCAAATAGGGATGGCAATTTGCCCCGTCCCCGACGGGGATCTCCGATCCCCGCCCCGACGGGGACGGGGACGGGGAAGTGAAAAATTTTCGAGCAACGGGGACGGGGACGGAGAATGTGTGTGATTTCCCGTCGGGGATGGGGACGGGGACGGGGATACCCCTCCCCGCCCCGTCCCGCCCCGTCCCCGAATTTTATATATATATATATATATATATATATATATATATATATATATATATATAAAGTATTGGCAGAATACTGTCTGTAAGTGTATTACTAGTTTACTACCACTTATATCTACAATGGCGCATTATTTAATTATTATATATATAGTGCATTACATATACAAAATGTATTCTGCCAGTACTAGGATTTAGATTTTGATTTTGATTTACAGAATATATATAATTTATCTATTTGTAGAAACTAGGATTTTGATTTTAATTTTTTTTTATATTATTAAATTACAATTATTTAACATTTTGATTAGGAATTGACGGGGAATGGGGAATCCCGTCCCCGCTTAATTTCCCGTGGGGACGGGGATGGGGAATAATTTCAATTCCCTGCCGGGGACGGGGACTGGGACGGGGATGGGGACGAGGTCGCGGGGATGGGAACGGGGAGTATACTCCCCGCCCCCGCCCCGCCCCGCTGCCATCCCTAATTTCAAAGTCGGTCACTCCTCTCAACAATATAAGGTAACATACTAGCCCTTGAGACCACTCTAAAATTTACAATTCTACCATAGGTTATACACTTCTCAAAACATAATTCAACTCATATAATTTCCATCATATAATACATTTTAGATTTATAAACACAAGCCAATTCAAAATATATACTTTTAGCTATTCATCATGCTTTTAAATTCAAACACATTTTCAAAACACTTTAAGGATCCAAACCAGGCAAATAGCATATTTAATAGGGCAAAGTAATTTAATTTGACAGACATAGAAACTTACCTCAAACTAAGATCCAAAAGTCAACACCCGATCTAGACTCAAATCCTAAGCTAGCCACTTTAATAGGAAGCCTATGAATCAATCAAATCTAATCTAGTTTAATATTACTATTACTAATGTTATAACTAACCTTGTTAGTCATGAGCTAGCTGGAAGGGTCGATTACCAACCCCGGCCCCTATCTACCGCCCTTACCCCTCCATACCATACCGCACCATTCTGAACTCCACACTGCACCGCGCAGGGCCGTTCTTGACCATGTTGGACCGGCGCGACCGCACAGGGCCCCAAATTTTTTTAAAAAAATATTATTAGATATAATCTATTATTTTTTTATACTTGATAATTATTATTATTATTATTATTATTTTTTTTTTTGAATTCATAGATTGGTCTTAATTGTAATTTAAAATAAAACTTTAATGAATTGACATTGAAATTTTGGTGAATAATTTTATATTTAAATATGAACGAAAATAGAACTATTAAACCTTATTTTTGCTATGTTTGAGGTCATAGGTTCGACTCTTGTTGTTAACATCCTTGTTTATATTTTATACCCGTTATCTTTGTAGTGTTGTATGTTCAAATATGCTTGAAGACAACATACCAAAGGACAATGGTTAAATAAAACCGTTGTCTTAAAAGACAACATACGAAAGGACAACGGTTAAATAAAACCGTGTCTTAAACAAATAAAGAACACGCAACGACAATGGTATAAAACCGTTGTCGTTGTAATGTTGTGTATTTAAGTGCTATTAAAGACAACACATAAATGACAACGGTTAAATAAAGTCGTTGTCTTTTAAAAAATAATAATGCGCAAAGACAACGGTTTTAGGTGAGCACTGATCTTCCCAGATTGACGAAGGTTGTTGTAGGTGAGCACTGAATCATTAGTTTTAATTTCCTTACATTTCCTTTAAATGCAAAGTTCTACAAATTTGTTACCCTTACTTTTCCTTTAAATTTCTGGTGTTAATGCTAGTGATGTAAGTTCTATTATATCTCAAATAATATGCTGGTTGATTTTATATACTAGCTAGTAGGTAAATTTTAGCTTTGAACGTTACTTATCCACAGGCTGCATCTGGGACAAAAGGGGGTTCAAGTGGCTCTCCTGTAATTGACTGGCAGGGCAGAGCAGTTGCTTTGAATGCTGGTAGCAAGTCATCGAGTGCCTCTGCATTTTTCCTCCCTTTAGAGCGAGTAAGAACATATTTTTGTATAAGTTCATAGTTCTATGCTTCTGATAGCAATTAAAATATAACATTGATTCGCACTATAATTTTCTGCTGGCATGCAGTGCATTCAACTCTTTTCCACATTTACATATTGCTTGTTGGAGCCATACAGTTGATTTTTAACAAATTTGCTTGAATTTGCACATCAGTATGACATTCACTTGGTTTTAGGTTGTAAGGGCTTTAAAATTTTTGCAAGAAGGAAGAGATTCTGCAAACAAATGGGAGGCAATCACTATTCTTCGTGGTACGCTTCAGGTCTGTTAATTTGCATCCTTTTGAAGCTTTCGTGCTCTTTATTCTTATTGTCTAAACTGAAATGTGAAATACTGGTCGGAGTATTAAGTATACTTAATTTGATGACAGTTTAAATCACTCTTCTACCTCAGAGAGTAAACAATCACATTCTTGGGACATTTGGTTCATTTTAAGATTTAATATTAAATATTCATTAGGCATTTTTCAAGTCCTTCCAGGATATTGGATATAGGGATTTTGCTGCTTTAGATATCCTTTAGAAGCATTAGAAGTTAATAAGTAGTTGAGATGCTTTATAAATGCTTGGTTATAGGATTTCAAATGAAATTCATCTTTTGGAGTATAGGTCAGGTAGTGTTTGCTTTGGCTTTAGGATTAAATTTTTGTATATAAGTGGTATTCACTAATCTAGGATCTTCCTTTAATTACTTCTTCAATCTGATGGTAGCTAACATCCAATAAATTGATATTGCAGCTTGCAAAATTAGCTGGAAATACAGTAGTTGCAACTTCAATCTGATGGTAGCTAATTAACATCCAAATTAAAAGATGTGCTACGGATGTTACCAATTATATTACTCCATTACAACTCATGAGTCATGACTCTAACCACTTAAGTCAGTTACATTTTCTTTAGGTTTATTCAACTTCTCATTGACTGATTACCTTTTGTTGGATGTTTTACTTGTAGTATTATCCATCTTTGATCTCCAAAGACGTATATCAAGTTTATATCATGAATACAGAGTTAGCCTGGGCTGAAAAGGAGAGCATTTCGTAGCTTTAATGCTTCTGAGTAGATAGACTGTTTCAACAATATGGCTAAAGGTAAAGTAATGGGTTACTTGCAGTCTCCATACATAAGTCATTTGTTTACTTTCTTTTCCATGAACTCATTGATTCTCTTCTGCCTGCTGCATTTCTTGTTGAATTGTTCTGGACTCAGATGGAGAGCATGTCCCATTTGCTTATATTGGACGAGTATATATTGTCCATTTGCTTGGACGCGTATTGTCCATTCTATACTAGTGACTCCTAGATTGTCATAGTAAACACACTTTACTTAGCACCTATTGCCATCCCCGGCAATGGCGTCATTTTGATAAAGCTATAGTATAAGTGGTGGATGGGAAAGTATAAACGGAGATGTGGAACCCCGAGTGTCGAACTCAAGGATCGCAAATCGAAGTAAGCAAAATGCAAGACAATCAATTGTCACAATGTCTCTACAAAAGTGAACTAGGTGCAAGGAGATGGTATAAGAACATTATTGATGCAAGCATGGAAGGCAAGGAAGTAAAGGAAATAAGCAAATATATAAAACGGGCATTTGGAACGAAAGGATTCATGATCATGCATTCATTGGTCTCAAGGTTGACAAGAGATGGTGCAAGGCAAGACTAACCTAGGGAGAACTATGGCACCAACAATAAGTTACGTAGGACTTAGTCTCTCAAGTCCTAAGTCGGGTGAGACATTCTAGCAAAATCTAGGTGGGCGGTTTACCTTATCCTCTCGGGCCTAGCCCTCTCGGATCATAGGACGGGAATTGCAAGGGCAAGACTAAGGGGAGTCCAATCTCTTGCAACTCCCCCACTCTCACACTCCTCTCTCATTGGAGCTCTCAATGAAAGAGAATCTATATGCACACCTCTATGACATAGCCATTCAAGATCAAGCAATACATCATGTCTCGTCATTTAATCTATACAAAGTATAAATACACAATCACAAATCAAATCCAATCCAAATCCTAGAAGTCTAGCAACTCATCATCATTGATAGATTAAAAACATAAATTGAAGATAACAAATATGGAATTGAAAGCTAAGAAAGAGAATGTTACCAAGTCTTCAATTCAAATGTGAGATCCAATCTTCAAGAATTGTTGGGCAATGAGTGTCTAGCTAGATCTAACCCTAATCTCGAGAGAAAGTGTGTAAAACTAAGCTACAAACCTATCTAATAATGGAAAATGGTGATCTCCCCTGAAATAATCCCCCTACAAGCCATTTAATAGGCTGAAATCTGCAATTTCCGCAAAGTGCAAAATACACGTGTCCGACCCACGCGTGTGGGGAAGATGCGTGGAACTTTCTGCTCTCGACCCACGCACTTTTCCCACGCGTGAGGGACGATGCGTGGGTCGGAATTTGCTCTTCTTGTCTTCATCGAAGTTGCAGCTCTTGAAGTTGCCGTTTAAATGTCACTTGAATCACCTAATTTGGACACTCCTATCTCAAAATATGCTCCAATCACCGAACTGTTGCCGGAATGCCCTGTAAATAACAATGTTTTGCTCTTTTCTACAAAGGCAACCACAATTAGTACTTGCTCTTATCTTTTATCGAAATAGGATGTAATATAGGATCAAAGGACTCCTAAATATCCTAGAAAATGTAGCATCACCTAGCAATTCTATTCACCCTCGCAAGTAGAACTGGCCTTAACTTGGGCCTGTCCTAGGCCTCGGTCAGCACAGCTCGGGACCCGCCCACCGGCCCATAATATTCAGGGCCGGTCCCGGCCTGGGCCTGGGACCGGGATTCTTGTGGGCCGATCCCGGACTAGGCCCGTAATTTTGTTATATTGTTTTAAATATATAATATTTTTTACAAATTGATGTATTTTGTTTGAAATAAGATATGGACCCTTAACCTCATTGTTACTAATTTAAATTCTTTCCAATTAATATAATATATATATATATATATATATATATATATATATATATATATTGAAAGGTTCAGGTGCGGTTGAATGTTTCCCGTGCGGTTGTGCGAGTGATTAATGTGCGTGAGTCTTGTGCTTAAGGCGTGTGAGGTTTATGCTTAATGTGCGTGAGTGTGTTTTGAGTTTTTTGCTTAATATGCGTGAGTTTTGTACTTAAGGTGCGTGAGTCTTGTGCATAAGGTGCGTGAGTCTTGTGCTTAAGGTGCGTGAGTTTTGTGCTTAATGTGCGTGGGTGTGTACTTAATGTGAGTTATTGTTGAAACTTTAAGGTGCATTAGTTTTGTGCTTAATGTGCGTGAATTTTGTGCTTAAGGTGCGTGACTATTGTGCTTAATGTGTGTGAGTGTTGTGCTTAATGTGCATCAGATTTGTGTTCTTAATGTGAGTAGTGTTGAAACTTAAGGTGCATGAATTTTGTGCTTAAGGTGCGCAAATTTTGTGCTTAAGGTTCGTCAGTTTAATGCTTAAGGTGCGTGAGTTTTATGCTTAATATGCGTGGATTTGTGTTCTGAATGTGTTTTGTTTGTGTGCTTTAATGTGCGTGTGATATGTACTTAAAGTGCGTCAGTTTAAGGAATTGTGAAACATAATTTTAACTAATTTTACAAATTTTGTTACTTAACAATATTTTAATATTGGGCATAGGTTTTCGCGCATCGCGCGTACAAAATGCTAGTATATACACACACACACACTCACTCACTGACACGCTTTTCTAAAATTAATATTTTTGTTAAAAATAATATTTTAATTATTAATCTCAAAATTTAAAATTAATATGATTTTCCACTAAATTGAAATTTATAAATGACGTTAAATACATTTGAACTTGTTGTCTTGTACTATTAAAACTTTATATAAGACTTAATATTATTTAATAATCAATTTCGAAGTTAAATACGCTTTGTAATTACCACGGGTTATTTAGATGTTAAATACTATATGGTAATTACCTGTATAGGTTACCATAATAAACGGATTAACATATAGGGCGATATGATGCCTTTTAGGTAAGATATTTTATAAAAAGTATCCATAGAGAAATTATATTAGGAAATTAAATAGCTAAAAACGAATCTAGAGTCATAAGAAACGCGGTGACTGTGAACGACTCTCTTCGGCGCCGACGTCATCTCAGAAGCCGGAAGTATAATTCAGGACAATCGAATCCAGTTCACTTCTCGGTCGAATCCAATTGAACCCTTGAAAAATCAATGCCTGCATTATCATAGTTTGTTAGTGGAGATTGAATCATATATTCTTAGGAATGGAATTATGTGGCTCTATTACTATTACCTTCCACTTCCCAAATGTTGTAAGATATGTAAGCCCCTTTTACATTAATTGTCTTGTCCATCTGATTCAGTCCATTTCTTGAAATCCCTTCCTTCATTTTCTCTATCCATAGTCTTCCATTCATAACAAAATCAAATCAAGCATTTATTAAGAAAAATTGGTAATGTTGTAATGAAGAAGGCCAATATGATAGAATAATGGTAACCAGAAAACCTATCTTGCCATTTTGGTTATCGCCCAAGAGGCTAATCTTCAAGGCAACCAAATCGGACCCGTCATTAGCACCGCTCCATGCCTTTCCCGTGATCACAGTATTAGCATAACAAAAGCATAAGAACTAAAATCACACGAGTTTGACTTTCACATGAAATGACCTGATTGTTGATGGGATTTACAATGTATACGATAGGACCACTTGCCTTCTAGACGCCATTGACATAACAACCCATGTTCTTAGGCCAAATTCCGACCTCCCTAAGGACCTCGTCTCCATGCCGGAGATGAAGAAACTTTCTTTGTCTCCGGCCATGGAATCGAAGAAACCTTTGTCTCTGGCCGGAGCCAAAGAAATCATTTTCATCTATGGTCGGAGATGAAGAGTCTCTTCGTCTCCGGCCAGAGACGACATGGACACATTTTTTTTTTTTAGTTTAAATAATTTTTTTAAAAAAATATTTTAAATTTGGGGTGATATGCTAAAAACCTGACAAACCTGCAAATTGAACTAATTGCAGGAAATTATTTAGTTTAGGATCCCAATTGCATGTGTTTTGAGTTCAATGACCAAATTGCATTTTGGTGTGTAATCCGATGGCCTATTTGACCGTTCAATCCACCACAATCCATTCAATCGATCAACATAATTGCAGGAAATTATTTAGTTTAGGATCCCAATTGCATGTGTTTTGAGTTCAATGACCAAATTGCATTTTGGTGTGTAATTCGATGGCCTATTTGATCGTTCAATCCACCACAATCCATTCAATCGATCAACATAATATCCTACATAAATTAAATATCTACATACAAATATAATAAGAGCCAATAATGTTAGGCCCTTAACAAGAACAAAAACAATGTCGGTGTAATTGTTTCCTGAAATGAATGGTCCATATTATTTTGATTTTTTTTATGATTTTCCTTATTAACAACCCTCTATTATATTATTTTATTCACTTAAATATCCCTGCATTCCGCTACTATAAACTTTAGTAACGCGATATTCAGTTAACTATTTATTATTCTTAACTTACTTTTTAATCGGTTACGTGCTAGACAGGATGCCATTAGGCATAGGCGCGATCCGGATGCCATGACTGAATTTCATAATCTTGAAATTGAATTAACCCAGCTGGAGGCTCAGGAGAATACTTTCTGGAGACAGAGGGCGAAACAACACTGGTTGCGTGGTGCTGATGCTAACACAAAGTTTTATCACAGGTATGCCTCTGCCCGGAGAAATAAGAATTTTATTGCTAAATTAAAGAATGATGATGGGGATTGGGTGGAGGGGGAGAATATGAATTTGCTTATTATGAGGTACTTTGAGGGAATTTTTGCTACAAATAATGTTACATGCAGTGACCCTTTGTTTAATGATTTTACCCCACGTGTCACCCCGGCACATAACACGACCCTTTTGCGCCCTTTGGTATTGATGAGGTTAAAATTGCAGTATTTTCTATGTTTCATGATAAAGCCCTGGGACCAAATGGTATGAACCCAGGTTTCTATCAACATTTTTGGGATGTGGTGGGAGTGGATGTGTCTGGATTTGTTGTTAACACCCTCAACTCGCGTGTCCTACCGAATGGGTTGAATGATACAAATATAATACTGATCCCCAAGAAAAATGTGCCTAAAACAGTTGGGGACATGTGACCAATTGCTCTCAGTAATGTGCTGTACAGGATTATGGCTAAGATGATAACCAATAGAATGAAGCCACTTATGGAAAATCTAATATCAGATTCCCAGAGTGCTTTCATTTCAGATAGATTGATCACAGATAATATCCTGGTTGCTTCGGAGGTTGGCCACTTTCTAAATAGGAAGCAATGTGGTAATGTGGGGTGGGGAGCTTTAAAGTTTGATATGGCAAAGGCATATGATAGAATGGAATGACCTTTTCTGAAAAAGATGTTAAAAGTTATGGGATTTGATAGGGGGTGGATTGATTTGATTATGACATGTGTGACGACTGTGACATATCAGGTTGTGGTTAATAGTGTGCCTGGAGGTAAAATAGTACCAACTCAGTGTCTCAGGCAGGGCGACCCCCTCTCACCTTATTTGTTCATTATATGTGCAGAAGGGTTATCTTTGTTATTGCAGAAAACTGAACTGGCGGGTTCAATTCATGGATGTAGAGTGGCTAGAGGGGCACCCCCGGTGTCACATCTTTTCTTTGCAGATGACAGCTTATTGTTTTTCAAGGCAAACCTACAGGAAGCTAGTGTGATTAAACAATGTCTGTTGAGGTATGAGAATTTATCTGGCCAGATGGTAAATTACCACAAATCAAATATTTGTTTCAACAGGAATACCACGGGGGGAGGATAGGGATCTCGTGGCTGGTTGTTTGGGTATGGATCAGGCACCAAATTTGGAAAATATTTAGGGCTCCCGTCATTCATTGGGAGAAATAAAAGGACAGTTTTCTCTTACGTGGAAGATAAAATCAAACAGAGAATTGGATCATGGAACAAGAAGTTGTTGT
Source organism: Ipomoea nil (assembly GCF_001879475.1). Taxonomy (NCBI): domain Eukaryota; kingdom Viridiplantae; phylum Streptophyta; class Magnoliopsida; order Solanales; family Convolvulaceae; genus Ipomoea; species Ipomoea nil. Next base: position 1,598,117 of record NW_017617687.1, on the reverse strand, counting down.
CCCAAGCAGGAAAAGAGGTACTTTTGAAATGTGTAGCACAATCTATGCCTAACTTCTCAATGAGTATTTTTTTTTCTTGCCTGATACAGTGTGTTTATCTATTGAGAGGACAATGAACATATACTGTTGGGGAAAAGGGGTGGAGAGAGGGATCCATTGGAAGGCCTGGGATAAGTTGTGTGTTCCTAAGAGATATGGGGGTTTGGGTTTTAAGGATCTTCGTTCTTTTAACCTGGCTATGTTAGGGAAGCAGGCATGGAGATTTCTTACTAATCCAACCTCTCTTGCGGCAAGGATATATAAAGCTCGCTACTACCCAACGACTTCTTTTATTGATGCAAAGATAGGGAATTGTCCCAGTTATTGTTGGCGGAGTATAATGGCTGCCCATGAAATGGTTTGCTCTGGAGTCAGGAGAAGGATTGGAAATGGGGAAAAACTCTGATCTAGGGACATCCCTGGTTACCTGATGATCCGAGTCCTTTAATACAGACAGTAATGCTTGAGGAGCTGCGTGAGGCAAGGGTCGTAGGCTTGATTGACCAACAAAAGAAATCATGGGACCCTCATATTTTATGTGATTTATTTGAACCTGACAATGTGGCTCGTATATCTAGGATCCCAGTTAGTATGGAGTATGAGGATTCGTGGTATTGGTATAAGGATCCAAGGGGAGAGTATTCTGTTAAAAATGCATATAGGCAAATTGTTGGAAATTTTGAGAATAATTCCGGTGCTTTTGATAAGTGGATCACATTGTGGAAGTTGAAAGTCCCACCAAATGAAAAACCTTTTTGTGGAGAGCCTTATGTGATATCCTCCCAACCACAAACAACCTGATTATAAAGAGAGTAGAAATTGATCCTACATTCCCTATGTGTGATACATCTCATGAGAATGTTATGCATGCACTAACTTCTTGTGATTATTCTAGAATAGTTTGGAATATTTCGGGTTTGCCTGTTACAAATATTATTGCTGCTACTTTTCCAGAATGGATAATGGGTGCTATGGCCAACTTAACGGAGGAACAATTTGCCACAATGGTAGTTGTTCTTTATCACTTATGGAACACCCGGAATGAAGCTGTATGGAAAAGGGCATTACCACGACCACCCGTTACATGGAGGCGTGCTGTCACAGCCAAGACGGCGTACACCCAGGCACACTGCCCGGGCAGTGTTCACGCAGCACCGCCACCTGCACCGACGCTCCAGGGACGTCCATGATGCTTCTTCGACGGAGGCTTTCGTCCACAGTCGGGCGACGCGGCTTACGGTGTTGTACTACTTCACCCGGATGGTTCGTTCAAGGCAGCAATGAATGGCAAGCTTCCGAGTTGTTTTTCACCCCTTATGGCGGAGGCCCTTGCATGCAAAGAAGCTTTATCATGGCTTAAGGAGCGTAACGAACTCGATGTGGATATGCTGAACGATTGCACACAACTACGACATCATTTACTATCTAGTCCTACGACCATCCTATCTTATGAAGGGGTGGTGGAGGATCAATGCCGGACAACTATGGCCCTTTTTACTTATTGCTCTTTAAATATTATCTCTAGACTAGTTAATGTTAGCTCATACTTTAGCTACGTTAGCTTTTGATCAGGAACACTCTATGTATTGGGACTATGTCCCTCCTGACTGTTTGTTCCTTTCATTAATTAAAATATGCCAATTTACTTGGCTTTCAAAAAAACTTACATTTTAATCTATATAAGAAAGGTCTTAGATTCGAACACATCCCAATAGAGAGTTGACATAATTGTTAAACATATACTACAAATATGTCAAAATGTACTAAAAAATCCAATATAAAATATAGGGAAAATTGTAAAAAATGCCCCTCTATAATATGCCAATTATCAATGTCACCCCTGAATTATGAGTGGTGTAAATGTTTCCCCTCAATTATCAAAATGGTGCACATATAGCCCCTCCCATAACGGACCTGTGGCTCCCTACCGTTGTCCATCGCTGATACTTCGAATTGAGGCAGGGAAACACAACTAAATTACATATTTACTCCGACTTAACGGTGTCGTACACTAATGAGGAACCACATGTCCGTTACGGGAGGGGCTATATGTGCACCGTTTTGATAATTGAGGGGCAACATTTACACCACTCATAGTTCAGGGGTGACATTGATAATTGACATAATATAGAGGGGCATTTTTTACAATTTTCCCTAAAATATAACATAAACTTTGATCAGATAATTAGCCCGACTAAATACATAGCATTTAAAGTTGAGCAGTAAAGATTATAAATCAGGATATATACAATTACACATACTCTAAAACGGTAGGACTATTTTCCAAAGAATTGATAATGTTAATATCCCACTAGCTCCAATTGAACAAGTTTTCACATTAATAGGATATATACCCCGGTATTGACCCCTGGGTACGTCCATGCTCTCGTTTACAGACGGTTCGGGGTCAAACAGTTCGGGTCCCGGTCCACGGATCAAAGCCAAAGATGGAGGGTCAAACCCGCCCAAACCTTTGGCCCATAAATAAGGCCTTTCGCCTCCAAGTTAGGGGTCTTCTTCTACTTTCCTCCCCTAAACTCTCTCTCTCTAGAAAAAGTCTCTTTATTCTCTCTAAAAGACATAAGAACAATTTTGAATGAACGGGATTTGGAACTAATTTCTCTTGACTACCTTATTGTTCTTCTTATACAATCTAGGTAAATTAATACTATCATTTTGGCACCGTCCGTGAGGACTTGACAAAAAGCTATGTTCCTACCATCAAAGGAAAGGCTACAGAGTTCTAAAAGCAAGGGGGTCAAACCCAAGCATTCAAGCTGTCGGGCTAGTGCCCCAACCACTAGACCACTCTGCTTCGTTGTTTATTTTCTGCATCTATTTGCAAGTCAAGGGATCTGAGGAAGACCCGAGGTGGTGATGGAGTGCAATAGTGGTTTTGATGGTGGGGGTGGTAAGAATAGGTATATGGTTGGGGTGGTGGTGGGGTATGTTGTTGGTGGGGATAATGGTAATGTTGGGAATGTTCATAAGGATCATCATAAAAGTTATAACCACGAGAGATCATACTTGAAAGGATTAATCTAGCATTAAAAGCACAAAGACAAAAGAAAGATTTTGCAACTAAAAGTAGTTGCAAGTTAGTTCAAATGCAATTTCAATTTCAATATTTAAGAAGAGAAGGAGTAAGGCAAACAATGTACAAATGAAATAAAAACAAATGTGGAATCACATGTCAACACAATGGACAAAATGATGGAAAAAACAACACAATGAATTCACAAGGTAGAACAATGGAATACAATGGATAACAAGTAAAATAAAACGGGCACCTTAAAACTCTTATTGATACACTCACTAGTACAAAAAACATCAATAAAATCGAATAATACGCGTCCAAAGTTTATACTTTGGACGCGTAATGTGGGAGGCGGTGGAATTTTTGTAATAAAAATGCCATTATATAAATAATTGTTTTTAAAGAGTAAATACCCAAAATGGTCCCTCAAGTATAGCTAAATTCACAAATTGGTCCCCAACATTACATTTTAACCAATTAAGTGCTTAACTTTGCAATTTTAACACGATTTGGTCCTCCGTCTATTTTACCATTTGTTGATCATGATCTCTGAGGATATATATGTAATTTCATCGCCACCCGCCCTGATCCCCTGCCGTGACACAGTCTAGTACCTCCTTGGTTTCGGGGTGGACCCTTTCAGTCTATTTTATTATATACGCTTAGCGAAAAGAATGTTTTGTGATACACATAGGACATGGATTCTATATGAACCAATGGATCGTGACAAGTTGTTACTACTAGCAATGACTTCCTCTTTCACTACTTCATTGTTTCCATATCCTTCTCCTTTGTTCTCAGTTACTCGTCAAATGACACTCAGTTCATATCTTTAAGTCACCCTCATCTACTGCCATGACACACTCCACCACCTAGCCTTCACCTACTGCCACGACACAATGCACTGCCCAAACACCTTCGCATAATTCATCATTGCCGGCGCTACATCCCAATTTTCAATCTTCATCAGGTCCAACACCATAAACAACCGTGTCTGAGTCTACTGGGCGGCGCCGCGATTCTCGTGTCCAACAAGAAGCGCGATTCGGGTCGGGCCAAGTACCGGCTCATACACGTGCCTTCAGTATTGTTGAGTCTTGAGCCTGGAGTGCAGGGTGTTTTAGCAGGTTTAGCATCTAAGAAACCAATTTCCTTCAAGATTTACAAAGTATACTTCCATTGATAGAGACTAATGCCATTAGGATTCCTGAATGCTTCAATTCCCAGAAAATAATTCAGGTTGCCAATATCTTTAATTTTGAAGGATGTATCTAGCATATGCTTTAATCCTTTGATCTGATCAGGATCTGTACCTGCCACCAATATATCATCAACATACATAAGTAATGCAACAAAAGAACTGTCTAAAGTTTTGGTGAACAAATATGGGTTAGCTATGGACTGTTGAAAACCATGAGCTTGCAAAGCTTTTGTTAACTTTGCATTCCATTGCCTGCTAGCCTGTTTTAAACCATATAGGGATCTTAACAGTTTACACACTTGATTGGGCCTATCACTTTTAAAACCTGGGGCAAGACCATATAAACTTTGTCATTCAAGTCACCATGTAGCAAGGAATTGTTGATATCAAGCTGCGGAATATCCCAGCCCTTTGCAACATTCACAGCTAGGAAGGTTTTAATGGTTATCGTTCTTGCTACAGGAGAAAAAGTGTCAATGTAATCAACTCCTGACTGTTGAGTGTATCCCTTAGCAACTAACCTGGCTTTATATCTTTCTATGGTTCCATCTACCTTATGCTTTACTTTGTATACCCATCTGCAACCAATAGGTGATTTTCCCTTAGGGAGATCTATTAGAGCCCATGTGTTGTTCTGAATCATGGCATCAATTTCAGATTGCATGGCCTCTTTCAACTCATTATGTTGTACTGCTTCATAATAAGATTGTGGTTCATGTGTTGAAGTAATAGATGAAACATGGGATTTTTTGTTAGGGGGCAAGTTCTCACAGGAAATGAAATTCTCTATGGGATGAGGAGAGGATCTCAAAGTGGATTTATCTCCCACCATGGAATGGCAATAGTAGTCACTCAGTTTAGAAGGAATAGCTCTTGTCCTTGCTGACCTTCTAGGTTTTGGTTGACTATCATGTTGTTGTGGAACATTGATGTCTATGTGAAGGGCATTTGCCATGTTACTGTATGGTTCATCTCTATCAGTAGCTGCCTATTTAATTGGCTCAGCATTATAGTCAAAATTTCTGTCATGACAATTCTCATTCTCATCTGTTCTTCTGTCAATGACATCTGTCATAACTCTGGTATTTTCATTTCTTCTCATGGTCTGCCAGGAAGTTATCTCTGCATCAGCAGAAATAGGAATCATGGGAAGGGATGGAATTTAGCTCATCATTATCACAAAAGTAGTTTTATCATCAAGATCATATAAGATAAAACCTTTCACATTGGCTCGAAATCCTAGAAAAAAATATTTCCTTGCTCTTGATTGCATTTTATTTCTTCACTGTGAAACAGTAGTACCAAAACTCAAACAGCCAAAAATTCTGAGTTTTCCCTGTTAACACCTTGAAAGGAGTATTTCCATTAAGCACCTCAGTGGGCAGCCTGTTGATAAGATAAGAGACATGTATAACACAATGGCCCCAGAATTCCATAGGAAAACCAGATAGAAATCTCAAAGCCCTAGCCACATTTAAGATATGTTGATGCTTCTTTTCTGCCACCCCATTTTGCTGAGGTGTGTAAACACAGGATTTCTGATGGACAATTTCTTTCTCATTATAAAAGGAATGCATAGGAACTCGGTTCCATTATTAGTTCTCACAGTGTCATTACATCATCATGACATGCAGGCCGATAAGGAAACTAACTATCTAATCCTCGGGTCCTCTAGCGCGCTCCGGAGCTACTCATCTGAGCCTGAAAGCCAAATATATCTGTTCAGCGAATAATGCTGGTAACCCACTCCAACGCGTTAAAATACAATATAGGTATATATATATATAGGCACATTCTTGCCTCCATTATTAGTATATATAATGCTGGTCAATCATGTGACCAAGCATGCCACAAAATGTGCATTTAGGCACATTCTTGCCTCCATTATTAGTGAATTTCCTTCTATTGTTTGATGCTGTGACTGCCACAACAAATTTTTCTGATTCAGCCTGATTCTGATTGTTGAAAACTGCATTGGACTAATTAATTTCATTGCATTTTAACATCATTGATCCCCTAATTTTCCTTTCAAGCTTCAGGGCCATATTCTACACCTTTTCCATATCTGCAATGGGGTCCATAACCAAAATTCCAGACTTGATAGTCTCATAGTCTTCATTCAAGCCTTCCAAAAACCTAATTATGTAATCTCTTCCCTTTCTTTTGCATTATACTCATGAGAGTGCACGAACATCTAGGTATACAGTCACACATGAGTAATGGTCTTAAAACATTCATTTGTTGCCATATATAGAGCATTGCTGTAACACCCCTAAAATTTAAAACTTTGAATACTTATGAAATAAAGGCAATACTGTCATTAATCCCGAAACAGAGCATTACTAAACAAAAGTGTTTGGGGTGTTATGCCACATCTGAGCTGGAGAACTCAGATGCACAGGCTACACTATCTAAATATCCTCAAAACAATGACAATACATCATCATGACATGCAGGCCGATAAGGAAACTAACTATCTAAGCCTCGGGTCCTCTAGCGCGCTCCGGAGCTACACATCTGTGCCTGAAAGCCAAATATATTTGTTTAGCGAATAATGCTGGTAACCCACTCCAACGCGTTAAAATAGAATATATATATATATATATATATATATATATATATATATATATATATATATATATATATATATGAAAATCATTTTGAAGCCGGAAGATATATATACTTAGGAGATTCTAATTTAAAATCGAGAATAGACTCAACAAGTAAGGGTAGGCACATTCATCAGTTATAATCACGCATATAAGATACTAGCATGCTCCTTAAGGTCACAAGATTATACCACATCAAACATATCAGTATTCAATCATTATCAAAACACACAAGCACACTTTGGTGGTGCCGCAGGACCAATCGCATGCCTATACATGAGGGTCAGCGCATATAGCGCTAACACGGCCTAGAAGCACCCTGCCACGTACCGCAGCACGAAGGGGTTGATCGCAACCAACCGATGAACCGCAACTCATTTATAACGTTTGATCGCAACCAAACGGTGGACCGTAGCCCGAATAGTGTGTATTTCTGATCGCAACAAGATTATGAACCGCAGCTCATTTATTATGTTTGATCGCAACAAAACGGTGGACCGCAACCCTATATATATTTATATACCTGACCGATCGCAACCGGCCTGGTTAACAGCCGATGGTTCTCAACCCATCCAACTGCCCGTATATCCAATTGATCGCAACCAATTAGGGTATCATGCACACATAACACATAGCAAGCACATGCAACCCACATTAGCACATAGGGAGGGGGAAAACGTGTATATAAAACTTATGCATGGTCAACCACATATGAAGAATATTCCTAAGGGGTTCATACATCTTTCAACTAGGCCAACGGGTTACCAATTCAACTAGCATGCAATACACAAGACTCTTTTATCCTACGAACGGTACCTGATACATCAAACTAGACTCAGGTACGACAAAAGGGGGTCCAATGGGACACCACGGAACACGGGGAAACATCAAACGGGGAAAACCACCAAATCTACACTAGGAAAAACAACGGGTGGCCGGCGGGTGGAGGACCACCCGCCGGCGGCATGCAAAAGGCAGCAGGTGCCCGGCAGGCAGTCGCTTGCCCCTGCCGGCGGCCCCATTTGGGGCAGTTGGTACGTGGCGTGTTCCCTTGCCCCCACTTACCCCCCACTGACTCTTTCGTAATAAATTGGTCCCGATATCTTTCGTTGAACCCGAAACCATGTCCAGACACAGGTAATTGCTCTGGGAACACATCCGAAAATTCTTTAACAACGGGGATATCATCTAACTTAACTTCTTTACGATGGGTATCCATTACATAACCAAGAAACCGCTATACCCTTTTCTCAATTCCTTCTTAGCCTTCAATGCTGAAATTACTTTTAATGGCACCCTCGAAACCAACACCCCACTCCTAGAAAAGTGTTCTAAAGTAAAAATAGGTTGCCTAGGAATTTGAAATACCACCTTCCTACGAGCACAATCAATGAAGGCATAGTTTTTGGATAGCCAATCCATTCCTAATATCACATCAAAATCCCGCATATCTAGTTGAACTAAATCAATTGACACATTACTCCCATTAAGTTGTAGATGACAATCTTGAAACCAAGTGTCTGTCAGCACAATTTTCCCCATCGGGGTACTAACATATAAAGGTTCACTCAACTTCTTAGCTTGCAAATTTAAGCTCTTTGCAAACATCTCAGAAATAAAACAATGCGAAGAACCAGAATCACACAACACATAAGCATCCACAGTGTTTAGGGGAATAATACCTGCAACTACATTGTCCACCTTATCTGCATCTTCCTGTGTCATGGCAAAAACCCAAGCATTAGCCCTTTTGGGATGAGTCGACTGTGCTTCATTCTTCTTCATGGAGGGACAATTCTTGATCAAATGACCTTGTTGTCTACATCCAAAGCAAGCTCCAACCTTAGGGTGACATGGACCGGTATGAGATCGATGACAATATCCACATGTATTTGCCTTTTTCTGAAATCCAACATCTCTTTTCTCATTGCTAGAACCACTAGCTTCTTTAGATATCTTGGGCCCTGCTATTTTCTTCCTTGCCCAGTATTCAGCTTGCTTATTCAATTCGGCTTCAGCTTTAAGAGCGCAGATATACACAGCCAAGTAGGTGGTGAAGATGGTCCCACACAACTTATCTCGAACATCAGGTCTTAGTTCCCTCTCAAACTTTCTAGCTTTGTCTTTCTCGCCAATCATATATCTCAAGCAGAATTGGCCCAACTCATGAAACTTGTGAGCATACTCCAACACAGTCATACTTCCTTGCTTTAAGTCCAGAAACTCATTTTCCTTGATTGTCTTCAAACTGTCAGGGAAGAAATTGTCAAAGAAAATTCTTTTGAAATCTTGCCAATTAACACCATCAGGGTGGGCAACCCTTTCTACCTCCCACCAATGCTCAGCATTCCCTTGCAATAAAGGAACGACTACTGCTACCTTGACGTCGTTAGGGTATTGCATTGCATCAAATAATTTTTCCAATTCCTTAATCCATCTCTCTGCTGCTGTAGGATCTGGGCCACCATTAAAGGTAGGGGGGTTCACTCACCTAAAGCTTTCGAAATATGAAGACTGGGTAGTGACATCTTGATGTCCTTGCTGTTGTCGAATTAGATTAGCTACAACAGTACTGATCCTAATGATATCTGCTTGAGTAGCTAATGGTGGTGTATTTGGCAAGGTAGTTGGGGGAGCTGTAGGTGTTGTACAAGGAGGGGCCGCAGCTGCTCCAGGATTTACTCCCTGAACCAGGGGACACCTTGATGGTCCTGCATCCACAGCTATGTTCCGAATAGGCAACACATTTGTCGACGGCATACCGCGATGAGTTTGACCACATGTACGAACACCCCTCCTAATCATAGTAAAGCAACACTCCCTAAATTCACAACAGAGAAAGTATGGCCACATTAGCAAAAATGTTTAGGAATCCACATCTAGCTTAAACTTGCTCAAAGCCTAAACTTATCAGCCACTAGGTTAAAGCCTAATTTTGCAAAAATTTAAACTTAAGTTCTTGACCAACTAAGGATTCAAACCTAGGCTCTGATACCAACTCTGTCATGCCCCGCTTTTAGGACATGACCCGGTCGTATCGCTACACGAAAGCCTGTAACAATACGAAGCCTAGCCATACATACCTTTCGGAACCTTCATAACAACACTTTAATGCATAATAATTCCTCACTTTTATGGCCAATATAAACAACTAGTTCTTCCCAAAAACTCACCAAATCACCACTATTAAATATTTACAATCAAGACTAGCATGACAAAATGCATTACAAGCACCAAAACTAAGCACAATGGTTTACCAAAATACAAAGGGTCAACGGGAATATCCAAAAGAAACAAAAATCTGTGATAAGCTCCAATAGTAGGACTAAGTCTCCTAGTCTCCAAAAGTCACCTTCGAGACCCCACCACTTGTGCTCGTGCTATTCACATGTCCTTAACTACTCTGAAACATGAGGAAAAACAAATACAAATAATGAGCTAATGCCCAGTAAGTCGTACTCCTCTCAACCCCGGATAAGTAACCCCAACATAATACAAAAAAACTTTAGAGTAATAACTAGATGCAAAACTTGATCTTTAAACAATATCGAAGTCATAATATATTCCATCATACTATACATAAGCTCACAAAACAAGAAACTTTAGCTACATGGGCATCAACAATATTTCATAACACAATACTTTCAAACGCACAAATCATTCCTTAACATATGACTCATTGGCAACCTACAACCACCATTATATTCTGTGACACATGTCATTATCGTTGTAATGGTCCAAAAAGACTCGACGAATCGGAATGAGTCAGGCTCAACGATTCAGAATGAGCCAGATGGAACGTTCCAACAAATAATTCAAAAGACTCGACGATTCGGAATGAGTCAAGCTCGACGATTCGGAATGAGCATTTAGGAACGTTCCAAGACAAACAAAACAAACAACAAAATGTAGGTTGCCTCATGAATTTGATCAAACACTCAAAATAGTTCTTATAATCAAATAGCCCGATGTAGCAAAAATCTTTTCCTTAAAATCACATAACAAAGTACATATTTCAAAAATAGATAATAAGTTTATCAAACTAAGAAATATACAAGTTATAAACCATTCTCAAAATAATAATTTTCTTAGTACATAACTCTTTAAAAATCATAGAATAGTTTATTAAACCAAAGTAATTTCAAAGGAAATGAAATGGCTTAGTTGGAAGAACTCAAGTTAATTTAAGAATGAGGTTAAGAGTTTAATTTTCTCTTTAAACAAAATCAATTTTATAAGCATGTAATACATATACAAAAATAAACATAAGGTATGCTGAGTGGAACCCACGACCTACCACTACCTACACAACAACCACAAACCATTCTACCATCTCTACACTTAATGATAATTTCAGTTCAGATTATATAAGACCATAATTTCTGTCCAGAAACACAGTTCACAACAATTCCAGTCCAGATTACATAGCAATGTTTCTAGTCCAAAAAAACGCAGCTCAAACTTCAATATACAATTCGGAACACAAGCTTAATTTATAGTATAGGGTAAAAATAGTTTTGAGAGAAATAAACACTTACCTAAAACATCTAAATCTTAGCTATTTAGCTCGCCCAAATACTCCTTGTCAAAATCCCTAATATTTCCAAACATCAATCCTAGGGCTCCAAAGATAAACTCAACTCATAAAGAGTAAAAGATAGAGGTTAAACTCACCTAGAATACCCAATATCTTAGAGATCTAAGCTTGAAGAAGATGGAGATCCAAGCTTCAAGGTTTTTCCTTTCCCCTATCTCTCTCTAATTAGCTCTCCTTGTCTTCTTTCAAATGAGATGCTTATCCAAGACTAAAGTGGTTCCTTAACCTTTAAGGGTAAAGAAGGGTAATTTGGTAATTTTATCCAATATCAAAATAAGAAGCTTTGACTTGTTGACTTCACTTAATAAAACTTAAGCATAAATGCATTTATAAGACACTGGGTATTACACATATATTGGACGCGTATATATTGTCCATTTGCTTGGACGCGTATTGTCCATTCTATACTAGTGACTCCTAGATTGTCATAGTAAACACAATTTACTTAGCACTTATTGCCATCCCCAGCAATGACGCTATTTTGATAAAGCTATAGTATAAGTGGTGGATGGGAAAGAATAAACGGAGATGTGGAACCCCAAGTGTCGAACTCAATGATGGCAAATCAAAGTAAGCAAAATGCAAGACAATCAATTGTCACAATGTCTCAACAAAAGTGAACTAGGTGCAAGGGGATGGTATAAGAACATTATTGATGCAAGCATGGAAGGTAAGGAAGTAAAGGAAATAAGCAAATATATAAAACGGGGATTTGGAACGAAAGGATTCATGATCATGCATTCATTGGTCTCAAGGTTGACAAGAGATGGTGCAAGGCAAGACTAACCTAGGGAGAACTATGGCACCATCAATAAGTTACGTAGGACTTAGTCTCTCAAGCTCTAAGTCGGGTGAGGCATTCTAGAAAAATCTAGGTGGGCGGTTTACCTTATCCTCTCGGGCCTATCCCTCTCGGATCGTAGGGACGGGAATTGCAAGGGCAAGACTAAGGAGAGTGCAATCTCTTGCAACTCCCCCACTCTCACACTCCTCTCTCACTGGAGCTCTCAATGAAAGAGAATCTATATGCACACCTCTACAACATAGCCATTCAAGATGAAGCAATACATCATGTCTCGTCATTTAATCTATACAAACCATAAATACACAATCACAAATCAAATCCAATCCAAATCCTAGAAGTCTAGCAACTCATCATCATTGATAGATTTAAAACACAGATTGAGGATAACAAATATGGAATTGAAAGCTAAGAAAGAGAATGCTACCAAGTCTTCAATTCAAATGTGAGATCCAATCTTCAAGAATTGTTGGGCAATGAGTGTCTAGCTTGATCTAACCATAATCTAGAGAGAAGTGTGTAAAACTAAGCTACAAACCTATCTAATAATGGAAAATGGTGATCTCCCCTGAAATAATCCCCCTACAAGCCATTTAATAGGCTGAAATCTCCAATTTCTGCGAAGTGCAAAATACACGTGTCCGACCCACGCGTGTGGGGAAGATGCGTGGAACTATCTGCTCTCGACCCATGCACTTTTCCCATGCGCGAGGGACGATGCGTGGGTCGGAATTTGCACTTCTTATCTTCATCAAAGTTGCATCTCTTGAAGTTGCCGTTCAAATGTCACTTGAATCACCTCATTTGGACACTCCTATCTCAAGATATGCTCCAATCACCGAACTGTTGCCGGAATGCCCTGTAAATAACAATGTTTTGCTCTTTTCTACAAAGGCAACCACAATTAGTACTTGCTCTTTTCTTTTATCGAAATAGGATGTAATAGGATCAAAGGACTCCTAAATATCCCAGAAAATGTAGCATCACCTAGCAATTCTATTCACCCGTGCAAGTAGAACTGGCCTAAACTTGGGCCGGTCCTAGGCCTCGATCAGCACAGCTCGGGACCCACCCACCGGCCCATAGTATTCAGGGCCGATCCCGTGCTGGGCCTGGGACCGGGCTTCTTGTGGGCCGATCCTGGGCTAGGTCCGTAATTTGTTATATTGTTTTAAATATATAATATTTTTTACAAATTGATGTATTTTGTTTGAAATAAGACATGGACCCTTAACCTCATTGTTACTAATTTAAATTCTGTACAATTAATATATATATATATATATATATATATATATATATATATATATATATATATATATATATATAGTGAAAGGTTCCGGTGCGGTTGAATGCTTCCCATGCGGTTTTGCGAGTGATTAATGTGCGTGAGTCTTGTGCTTAAGGCGTGTGGGGTTTATGCTTAATGTGCGTGAGTGTGTTTTGAGTTTTTTGCTTAATGTGCGTGAGTCTTGTGCTTAAGGTGCGTGAGTCTTGTGCTTAAGGTGCGTGAGTTTTGTGCTTAATGTGCGTGAATTTTGTGCTTAAGGTGCATGACTATATGTATGTATTTATATTATTTGTGTATACATATCAATATATCATATATGTGGGTGTTAGCATAGTATTATTTGTAAATTATTATTATATAAATTTATTTTTTTTTGTTTTCATCACTACATTATTCAAATATATGATAATTCAAAAGTATCATCACTTTAAGGAATTGTGAAACATAATTTTAACTAATTTTTTAAATTTTGTTACTTAACGATATTTTAATATTGGGCATAGGTTTTCGCGCATCGCACGTACAAAATACTAGTATATACACACACACACACACTCACACGCTTTTCTAAAATTAATATTTTTGTTAAAAATAATATTTTAATTATTAATCTCAAATTTTAAAATTAACATGATTTTCCACTAAATTGAAATTTATAAATGACGTTAAATACATTTGAACTTGTTGTCTTGTACTATTAAAACTTTATATAAGACTTAATATTATTTAATAACTTATAAATATTATAAAATGTAGTATAGTTTATAAAGTTCATTTGATTTTTACTCACTAAATTATGTTAGGTTAATAAATTAGATATTTATAAAATACTTTTAAATTGGATTTGCTTTTAATTTAGGGAGAATTGTTGTGAGTATGAAGTAAGAGAGTGTAGGATTAAGAATTTTTGTGTGATAGAAATAAATTGGGTAAGAGAATTTATAGGGTAAAATCATAAATAAGAAGATGAAAAGTAAAAAAATTTGATCGTTGCATTGGCCGAGAAGCGAGAACAGTAGTAGCTTCTATCGAAGGCTAGGCTTAATCTAGCCTCTGGCAGAGGCTACATGCAACGTGCAACGGCAACGGCCAAATATATTTGGCCATTGCACGTTGCGGGGCTAAGTAGTAAGTAAAAGGTCCAAAATTACTTTTATTTTATTTATTTATATAGTTTTAGGATTTTAGGCTTTTAGCGATGGTAGCAAAGCTGCCATGCATGCTTTGCTGTCATACCACATCAAACATATCAGTATTCAATCATTATCAAAACACACAAGCACACTTTGGTGGTGCCGCAGGACCAATCGCATGCCTATACATGAGGGTCAGCGCATATAGCGCTAACACGGCCTAGAAGCACCCTGCCACGTACCGCAGCATGAAGGGGTTGATCGCAACCAACCGATGAACCGCAACTCATTTATAACGTTTGATCGCAACCAAATGGTGGACCGTAGCCCGAATAGTGTGTATTTCTGATCGCAACAAGATTATGAACCGCAGCTCATTTATTATGTTTGATCGCAACAAAACGGTGGACCGCAACCCTATATATATTTATATACCTGACCGATCGCAACCGGCCTGGTTAACAGCCGATGGTTCTCAACCCATCCAACTGCCCGTATATCCAATTGATCGCAACCAATTAGGGTATCATGCACACAACACATAGCAAGCACATGCAACCCACATTAGCACATAGGGAGGGGGAAAACGTGTATATAAAACTTATGCGTGGTCAACCACATATGAAGAATATTCCTAAGGGGTTCATACATCTTTCAACTAGGCCAACGGGTTACCAATTCAACTAGCATGCAATACACAAGACTCTTTTATCCTACAAACGGTACCTGATACATCAAACTAGACTCAGGTACGACAAAAGGGGGTCCAATGGGACACCACGGAACACGGGGAAAACCACCAAATCTACACTAGGAAAAACAACGGGTGGCCGGCGGGTGGAGGACCACCCGCCGGCGGCATGCAAAAGGCAGCAGGTGCCCGGCAGGCAGTCGCTTGCCCCTGCCGGCGGCCCCATTTGGGGCAACTGGTACGTGGCGTGTTCCCTTGCCCCCACTTACCCCCCACTGACTCTTTCGTAATAAATTGGTCCCGATATCTTTCGTTGAACCCGAAACCATGTCCAGACACAGGTAATTGCTCTGGGAACACATCCGAAAATTCTTTAACAACGGGGATATCATCTAACTTAACTTCTTTACGATGGGTATCCATTACATAACCAAGAAACCGCTATACCCTTTTCTCAATTCCTTCTTAGCCTTCAATGCTGAAATTACTTTTAATGGCACCCTCGAAACCAACACCCCACTCCTAGAAAAGTGTTCTAAAGTAAAAATAGGTTGCCTAGGAATTTGAAATACCACCTTCCTACGAGCACAATCAATGAAGGCATAGTTTTTGGATAGCCAATCCATTCCTAATATCACATCAAAATCCCGCATATCTAGTTGAACTAAATCAATTGACACATTACTCCCATTAAGTTGTAGATGACAATCTTGAAACCAAGTGTCTGTCAGCACAATTTTCCCCATCGGGGTACTAACATATAAAGGTTCACTCAACTTCTTAGCTTGCAAATTTAAGCTCTTTGCAAACATCTCAGAAATAAAACAATGCGAAGAACCAGAATCACACAACACATAAGCATCCACAGTGTTTAGGGGAATAATACCTGCAACTACATTGTCCACCTTATCTGCATCTTCCTGTGTCATGGCAAAAACCCAAGCATTAGCCCTTTTGGGATGAGTCGACTGTGCTTCATTCTTCTTCATGGAGGGACAATTCTTGATCAAATGACCTTGTTGTCTACATCCAAAGCAAGCTCCAACCTTAGGGTGACATGGACCGGTATGAGATCGATGACAATATCCACATGTA
Organism: Ipomoea nil; assembly: GCF_001879475.1. Lineage (NCBI taxonomy): Eukaryota > Viridiplantae > Streptophyta > Magnoliopsida > Solanales > Convolvulaceae > Ipomoea > Ipomoea nil. The sequence continues at coordinate 1,581,622 of NW_017617687.1, read as the reverse complement.
TTTGCCTTTTTCTGAAATCCAACATCTCTTTTCTCATTGCTAGAACCACTAGCTTCTTTAGATATCTTGGGCCCTGCTATTTTCTTCCTTGCCCAGTATTCAGCTTGCTTATTCAATTCGGCTTCAGCTTTAAGAGCGCAGATATACACAGCCAAGTAGGTGGTGAAGATGGTCCCACACAACTTATCTCGAACATCAGGTCTTAGTTCCCTCTCAAACTTTCTAGCTTTGTCTTTCTCGCCAATCATATATCTCAAGCAGAATTGGCCCAACTCATGAAACTTGTGAGCATACTCCAACACAGTCATACTTCCTTGCTTTAAGTCCAGAAACTCATTTTCCTTGATTGTCTTCAAACTGTCAGGGAAGAAATTGTCAAAGAAAATTCTTTTGAAATCTTGCCAATTAACACCATCAGGGTGGGCAACCCTTTCTACCTCCCACCAATGCTCAGCATTCCCTTGCAATAAAGGAACGACTACTGCTACCTTGACGTCGTTAGGGTATTGCATTGCATCAAATAATTTTTCCAATTCCTTAATCCATCTCTCTGCTGCTGTAGGATCTGGGCCACCATTAAAGGTAGGGGGGTTCACTCACCTAAAGCTTTCGAAATATGAAGACTGGGTAGTGACATCTTGATGTCCTTGCTGTTGTCGAATTAGATTAGCTACAACAGTACTGATCCTAATGATATCTGCTTGAGTAGCTAATGGTGGTGTATTTGGCAAGGTAGTTGGGGGAGCTGTAGGTGTTGTACAAGGAGGGGCCGCAGCTGCTCCAGGATTTACTCCCTGAACCAGGGGACACCTTGATGGTCCTGCATCCACAGCTATGTTCCGAATAGGCAACACATTTGTCGACGGCATACCGCGATGAGTTTGACCACATGTACGAACACCCCTCCTAATCATAGTAAAGCAACACTCCCTAAATTCACAACAGAGAAAGTATGGCCACATTAGCAAAAATGTTTAGGAATCCACATCTAGCTTAAACTTGCTCAAAGCCTAAACTTATCAGCCACTAGGTTAAAGCCTAATTTTGCAAAAATTTAAACTTAAGTTCTTGACCAACTAAGGATTCAAACCTAGGCTCTGATACCAACTCTGTCATGCCCCGCTTTTAGGACATGACCCGGTCGTATCGCTACACGAAAGCCTGTAACAATACGAAGCCTAGCCATACATACCTTTCGGAACCTTCATAACAACACTTTAATGCATAATAATTCCTCACTTTTATGGCCAATATAAACAACTAGTTCTTCCCAAAAACTCACCAAATCACCACTATTAAATATTTACAATCAAGACTAGCATGACAAAATGCATTACAAGCACCAAAACTAAGCACAATGGTTTACCAAAATACAAAGGGTCAACGGGAATATCCAAAAGAAACAAAAATCTGTGATAAGCTCCAATAGTAGGACTAAGTCTCCTAGTCTCCAAAAGTCACCTTCGAGACCCCACCACTTGTGCTCGTGCTATTCACATGTCCTTAACTACTCTGAAACATGAGGAAAAACAAATACAAATAATGAGCTAATGCCCAGTAAGTCGTACTCCTCTCAACCCCGGATAAGTAACCCCAACATAATACAAAAAAACTTTAGAGTAATAACTAGATGCAAAACTTGATCTTTAAACAATATCGAAGTCATAATATATTCCATCATACTATACATAAGCTCACAAAACAAGAAACTTTAGCTACATGGGCATCAACAATATTTCATAACACAATACTTTCAAACGCACAAATCATTCCTTAACATATGACTCATTGGCAACCTACAACCACCATTATATTCTGTGACACATGTCATTATCGTTGTAATGGTCCAAAAAGACTCGACGAATCGGAATGAGTCAGGCTCAACGATTCAGAATGAGCCAGATGGAACGTTCCAACAAATAATTCAAAAGACTCGACGATTCGGAATGAGTCAAGCTCGACGATTCGGAATGAGCATTTAGGAACGTTCCAAGACAAACAAAACAAACAACAAAATGTAGGTTGCCTCATGAATTTGATCAAACACTCAAAATAGTTCTTATAATCAAATAGCCCGATGTAGCAAAAATCTTTTCCTTAAAATCACATAACAAAGTACATATTTCAAAAATAGATAATAAGTTTATCAAACTAAGAAATATGCAAGTTATAAACCATTCTCAAAATAATAATTTTCTTAGTACATAACTCTTTAAAAATCATAGAATAGTTTATTAAACCAAAGTAATTTCAAAGGAAATGAAATGGCTTAGTTGGAAGAACTCAAGTTAATTTAAGAATGAGGTTAAGAGTTTAATTTTCTCTTTAAACAAAATCAATTTTATAAGCATGTAATACATATACAAAAATAAACATAAGGTATGCTGAGTGGAACCCACGACCTACCACTACCTACACAACAACCACAAACCATTCTACCATCTCTACACTTAATGATAATTTCAGTTCAGATTATATAAGACCATAATTTCTGTCCAGAAACACAGTTCACAACAATTCCAGTCCAGATTACATAGCAATGTTTCTAGTCCAAAAAAACGCAGCTCAAACTTCAATATACAATTCGGAACACAAGCTTAATTTATAGTATAGGGTAAAAATAGTTTTGAGAGAAATAAACACTTACCTAAAACATCTAAATCTTAGCTATTTAGCTCGCCCAAATACTCCTTGTCAAAATCCCTAATATTTCCAAACATCAATCCTAGGGCTCCAAAGATAAACTCAACTCATAAAGAGTAAAAGATAGAGGTTAAACTCACCTAGAATACCCAATATCTTAGAGATCTAAGCTTGAAGAAGATGGAGATCCAAGCTTCAAGGTTTTTCCTTTCCCCTATCTCTCTCTAATTAGCTCTCCTTGTCTTCTTTCAAATGAGATGCTTATCCAAGACTAAAGTGGTTCCTTAACCTTTAAGGGTAAAGAAGGGTAATTTGGTAATTTTATCCAATATCAAAATAAGAAGCTTTGACTTGTTGACTTCACTTAATAAAACTTAAGCATAAATGCATTTATAAGACACTGGGTATTACACATATATTGGACGCGTATATATTGTCCATTTGCTTGGACGCGTATTGTCCATTCTATACTAGTGACTCCTAGATTGTCATAGTAAACACAATTTACTTAGCACTTATTGCCATCCCCAGCAATGACGCCATTTTGATAAAGCTATAGTATAAGTGGTGGATGGGAAAGAATAAACGGAGATGTGGAACCCCAAGTGTCGAACTCAATGATGGCAAATCAAAGTAAGCAAAATGCAAGACAATCAATTGTCACAATGTCTCAACAAAAGTGAACTAGGTGCAAGGGGATGGTATAAGAACATTATTGATGCAAGCATGGAAGGTAAGGAAGTAAAGGAAATAAGCAAATATATAAAACGGGGATTTGGAACGAAAGGATTCATGATCATGCATTCATTGGTCTCAAGGTTGACAAGAGATGGTGCAAGGCAAGACTAACCTAGGGAGAACTATGGCACCATCAATAAGTTACGTAGGACTTAGTCTCTCAAGCTCTAAGTCGGGTGAGGCATTCTAGAAAAATCTAGGTGGGCGGTTTACCTTATCCTCTCGGGCCTATCCCTCTCGGATCGTAGGGACGGGAATTGCAAGGGCAAGACTAAGGAGAGTGCAATCTCTTGCAACTCCCCCACTCTCACACTCCTCTCTCACTGGAGCTCTCAATGAAAGAGAATCTATATGCACACCTCTACAACATAGCCATTCAAGATGAAGCAATACATCATGTCTCGTCATTTAATCTATACAAACCATAAATACACAATCACAAATCAAATCCCATCCAAATCCTAGAAGTCTAGCAACTCATCATCATTGATAGATTTAAAACACAGATTGAGGATAACAAATATGGAATTGAAAGCTAAGAAAGAGAATGCTACCAAGTCTTCAATTCAAATGTGAGATCCAATCTTCAAGAATTGTTGGGCAATGAGTGTCTAGCTTGATCTAACCATAATCTAGAGAGAAGTGTGTAAAACTAAGCTACAAACCTATCTAATAATGGAAAATGGTGATCTCCCCTGAAATAATCCCCCTACAAGCCATTTAATAGGCTGAAATCTCCAATTTCTGCGAAGTGCAAAATACACGTGTCCGACCCACGCGTGTGGGGAAGATGCGTGGAATTATCTGCTCTCGACCCATGCACTTTTCCCATGCGCGAGGGACGATGCGTGGGTCGGAATTTGCACTTCTTATCTTCATCAAAGTTGCATCTCTTGAAGTTGCCGTTCAAATGTCACTTGAATCACCTCATTTGGACACTCCTATCTCAAGATATGCTCCAATCACCGAACTGTTGCCGGAATGCCCTGTAAATAACAATGTTTTGCTCTTTTCTACAAAGGCAACCACAATTAGTACTTGCTCTTTTCTTTTATCGAAATAGGATGTAATAGGATCAAAGGACTCCTAAATATCCCAGAAAATGTAGCATCACCTAGCAATTCTATTCACCCGTGCAAGTAGAACTGGCCTAAACTTGGGCCGGTCCTAGGCCTCGGTCAGCACAGCTCGGGACCCACCCACCGGCCCATAGTATTCAGGGCCGATCCCGTGCTGGGCCTGGGACCGGGCTTCTTGTGGGCCGATCCTGGGCTAGGTCCGTAATTTGTTATATTGTTTTAAATATATAATATTTTTTACAAATTGATGTATTTTGTTTGAAATAAGACATGGACCCTTAACCTCATTGTTACTAATTTAAATTCTGTACAATTAATATATATATATATATATATATATATATATATATATATATATATATATAGTGAAAGGTTCCGGTGCGGTTGAATGCTTCCCATGCGGTTTTGCGAGTGATTAATGTGCGTGAGTCTTGTGCTTAAGGCGTGTGGGGTTTATGCTTAATGTGCGTGAGTGTGTTTTGAGTTTTTTGCTTAATGTGCGTGAGTCTTGTGCTTAAGGTGCGTGAGTCTTGTGCTTAAGGTGCGTGAGTTTTGTGCTTAATGTGCGTGAATTTTGTGCTTAAGGTGCATGACTATATGTATGTATTTATATTATTTGTGTATACATATCAATATATCATATATGTGGGTGTTAGCATAGTATTATTTGTAAATTATTATTATATAAATTTATTTTTTTTTGTTTTCATCACTACATTATTCAAATATATGATAATTCAAAAGTATCATCACTTTAAGGAATTGTGAAACATAATTTTAACTAATTTTTTAAATTTTGTTACTTAACGATATTTTAATATTGGGCATAGGTTTTCGCGCATCGCACGTACAAAATACTAGTATATACACACACACACACACTCACACGCTTTTCTAAAATTAATATTTTTGTTAAAAATAATATTTTAATTATTAATCTCAAATTTTAAAATTAACATGATTTTCCACTAAATTGAAATTTATAAATGACGTTAAATACATTTGAACTTGTTGTCTTGTACTATTAAAACTTTATATAAGACTTAATATTATTTAATAACTTATAAATATTATAAAATGTAGTATAGTTTATAAAGTTCATTTGATTTTTACTCACTAAATTATGTTAGGTTAATAAATTAGATATTTATAAAATACTTTTAAATTGGATTTGCTTTTAATTTAGGGAGAATTGTTGTGAGTATGAAGTAAGAGAGTGTAGGATTAAGAATTTTTGTGTGATAGAAATAAATTGGGTAAGAGAATTTATAGGGTAAAATCATAAATAAGAAGATGAAAAGTAAAAAAATTTGATCGTTGCATTGGCCGAGAAGCGAGAACAGTAGTAGCTTCTATCGAAGGCTAGGCTTAATCTAGCCTCTGGCAGAGGCTACATGCAACGTGCAACGGCAACGGCCAAATATATTTGGCCATTGCACGTTGCGGGGCTAAGTAGTAAGTAAAAGGTCCAAAATTACTTTTATTTTATTTATTTATATAGTTTTAGGATTTTAGGCTTTTAGCGATGGTAGCAAAGCTGCCATGCATGCTTTGCTGTCATGGCTGTGTTTGCCCGGGCCTAGGCCCGAGCCTGGGGCGGGTCCGTGCCTGGGCCATAGGTCAATTTCGTGTTGGGCCCCGATGTTTTTTTTTAAAAAGGATCTGAACCAGCCCTTAACAAGCAATTGTTATACCCTGCACCACGGCGCACATAGCACTGTGCGCCCCGCGTCTCCTAAAATGACATCGTTCTGTTAAGTTGTGTAGGGAGTTGACGTGATTATGTACATTATGTTATTCAATTATGTACATTTTTTATATAATTATGTATATTTATTTATACAATTACGAAACAGGGAATTTATGTGTATTGTGTTAAGAATTTATGTGTATTTTGTATTATGCTAGATTATGCGTATTATCTTTTCAAAAAACAGTATGTGTATTTTGTTATACAATTATGTACCATTCTTTTATACAATTATGTACACTATAGTATATAATTATGTACATTTTCGAAACATGCGATTTTTTTTTTTAAAGAAAATTACCAACCGACACAGTAAAGTGGAATTTCAAAAAAAAAAAAAAAAACGACGTCGTTTTGCACCATGGCACACATTGCACGATATAAATTGCCCTTAACAAGCTGGTTACAGTTCGAGCTAAGCCCGGCTCAGGCCCAGTTAGGCACAGGCCCACTTTTTTTCCGGGCTGGTTTAGGGTTGGTTCGACCTTAACCGGCCCATGTCAACCTCTACCTGCTAGACTTGCTCTCAATCCTTTCGGGACCAACAATATGTACCATGCTTCTTGAAAGTTGGTTTTAGAGGTGATTTTTTAGTGAGTGTCGTCCTATAGGAATAACCATAAGGGAATTGAGTAGAGAGGGGTTAAACACAAAATCATTAAGTGTTTGAAAGCTAACCAAAAATAAATATTTATTTGCATAATAGAGAACAAGTTTAAGATAAAGCAATGAATCAAGTAAAATGCAATATTGAAAGAAAGGATTTAGATAAAATCACTTTGCATAAATGCGAATAATGTTCTAAGTTTCTAAGCCAAGCAAAGATCAAGAATGAAAGTGAAGGCGTTTAGCAATTGCCAATGCCATTCTCATAGTCATTGTGCTATCACCTAAGTTCTAATTCCATTCTCATGGCAAATAGACTAGATGAGGCAATTAATCAAACATCTTGTGTGCTCATTTCCTTCTAACTCCCCTTTCTCAAGAGTAAGTTAGAAATGTGACAGGTTTGGCTATGGTGAATCCATATTCTCATAGGTGAAGCACCAAATCCAATGACCTGTTGCATAGTTCGGCCCTAACCAAACAAGAGTCAAACAATATAATTCTCCAATTTCACAATCACATTCATTCTAGAGGCATTGCTAGCCCTAGGTTTTTCAATTTTAATCTATATTGACATTCATACAAAGCAATTCAATCTAAATCCCTAACTAGTTTAACTACTCGTAATGGAATTAAAAAACTAAAAGCAATTGAAATAATGCACAGTGAATTTGACTTCAAAAGTAATTTGTAAAGTACAAAAATAAGAAATAGATAGAAATCCTTACTTTATTGAATTTGTAGAATGTAAATCTAAAATTGAAAGTGAAAGTTGCAATTACATACGGTAATGTCCCTCTAAATCTTCTCCAAAAGATGATGGAATACAATGGATTTTTTGTTCTAAAGGGTTTGGATGGAGAGAAGGTGTAGAAGGAGATTGGAAATTGAAAGATAGATGAAAATAATGCCTAAAGATACTTTATACTTTTGGAATCGCGTCCTTTTAACTGCTTCCAGAATGCCTGGTCACGATGGAGGCCACGACGTGACACTGTGACCAGCATCTCTGCTGGTCACGGTCAACGTCACACCGTGACCTGCATCTCTGCACAGTATCTCTGGTTTCTAGACCATTTTTCATGTTGTAAACGTCCGAACTAGCCTTTGTGGTTTTCATGAAAGTTGTAGCTTTCTGAGTTTCCTTTCTAATGTCACTTGAATCACGATATTTGGACACTCATAGCTCGAGTCTCCTCATTGCCGGACTCACTTTCCTTCACAACTGCAGCGCCGTAGCTTCGTCGCTCTGATACTATGTTGGATAAGATAAGATCACGATAACGGATATAGAAGGAAAGATAGAGAGCTCATGATAGAGAGAAGATGAAAAAGGTTTATTGTTTGGAAAGTGATAAAAATCTGTGTACAAAAGCACTTACACCTTGTTATATATGCATGACAGTTACAACATAATGAAATGAACTACGATGGATAAAAAAGAATTCTCTTTGACTGTTAAAGATATTCATGTTTACTTCATCATTCTCTTTAGACTTGGTTCTTATTTCACATAAAATTGACCATCCAAAGTGCTAAAATGTATATTCTATGTACTTCAATTTCCATCCCTACTTAATGATAATTCTAATGTAAAAAATAAAATTAAAAAAATCTATTACTCCGTAATAAGGTGACCAAAATCACCTAAATCATGAATAATTGATAGACTAAAAAAGAGTTAATTCCATTATTGGCCCTATATTTATAGTCGACAGTCTATTTTTAGTCATTTTTTAAAAACATCCTCCTTTGGTTCTAGTATTATTGTGACATGACCATTTTTTATCCTCTATCTACAAAACAATTTAAAAGCCGTTAAATAAAAGGGTATTTCAGTATTCAATTATGAATTTTTTCAAAAACATAAACATAAAATATATAATGGGTCAATGCACTTCGTATTAAAAAGATAAAAATATCGTTGTATTTAACAAAATTGGTCATGTCACAATAATATATACTAGGACCAAAAGAGGAGGTTCTAATAAAAGAAAAAACTAAAAGTGGACTGCCACCTATAAATCTATGACAAAAAAATGGAATTAACTCGACTAAATTAAAAAGTATATTTTTTTCTTGATTCAGTTTAAACATACATATTGAAACACGATGGAATATATTAATATATTATTAGTGAAATCTTAAAAATATAAGAACAATTTGTAAAGATTTGGGATTACATAACTTTGATCAAGGCTCGAACTAAAATTACTACCATTAACCTATAATAATTCTAACACAACCAGCTTCCAGAATTTAATCATTGAAGATTGATTGAAGTTAATAACAATCATGCCAACACTCGCAAAGTCTAAGGGCAGTCCCAGAAATTGGGGTACATTGTGCTAATGGATGGAGTCCACTGTAGTCATTGTTGCACATCTTTTCGCAACATGTTGCATCACACGACGCTATGCTGCATGGACCCAAATTTGCAACGCAATTTGGTTCATTAATTCGTGCATCCATCCCCATTATCACTTCACTTCTTTTTCCTTCTATTGGTGGGCTCGCTGGTAACCACTTGCCGCCGCCCGCTGCCATCTTGCCTAAAAATCAAGATATATATGTATACCATACATAAGTGATGATGTATACATTGATGGTATAATCGCATAGATATAAGATATTCTATATATCCTCTAAGTATTAGAAGGATTTTGATGATGCAATTCAACACACTGTATTTCAAGATTGATTTATATAATTGATGAAAAATGTTGTAATTCTAAATTTACAAAAAAATGTTATAATTTTGATCTAAAATAACACACATTCTAATTAAGGTTGTTAAGGTTCTAGCTACCTTGTATAGGAACATTTAAAGAATATTTCATTCTGAATTTCTAAAGTGGTTGGAAGTTAATTGGTTAGACTATTTCCTCCCATAAAACCTAGGTTTTTTTTAATAGAAAAATCCTAGGTTTTGGTAACTTTATTGTGGTAAAAAATAATAAAATAAAATATAATTTAGCGAGGGGATTTCTCAATGTGTTCGACGGTGGAAACGCTAGATATACAATATATATATATATATATATATATATATATATATATATATATATATATATATATATATATATACATACATATATATATATATGTGTGTGTGTGTGTGTGTGTGTGTGTGTGTGTGTGTATATATATATATGGAAACGCTAGATATACAATATATATATATATATATATATATATATATATATATATATATATATATATATAAAATAATAATAATAATAATAATAAAACATTGGAATTTCTAAAATATAGTGAAAGAGAAGATAATATATGTTACCTGATGATGCAAAAATAAGAACAAAAAAGAAGCAAAACGTAGGTTTTAAGGTGGCCATTTTGGTAATGACAATGGAGGAGATAATTATGTAGCTCAAAATCTATGCTTGAGTTTGTACTGGAATTTGTGTCGTTGAAATGCTGTATATATAATGTTGGTGGTCAAGATAGAGCGAATTGGAAATGATTGAAATATATGGATAGGAAAAAAATTAAGGTAATTATATATAATTAATGTACCATATTTATATTAAATTATGCATAGGAAATGGTTAATATTTAAATTCTGCACATAATGAAATTTCAAAAAAGTAATTAATTCTGCAAATTTAGACAAAAATATTATTTTAAATTGTATACTATATGCATTATCAATTGTTATATTGTGGGCCTGGTCTACACAATTGTGTGGACCATGGTCCAATACGGTCTCGTTTTTTTTATTTAAAAGAAACGTTTGAAAGAGTTAATACCATATGAGATCCTTCGAGTATATTGGTTTTGCCACGTTTAGTCTTAAACTTTAAAATTGACCAGATGTGGTTCTTCGAGTTTCAAATTTAATCATTCTTGGTCCAAGTTAACCACCCATGGTCCTTAAACTATTAAATTTTAACCAACCATGGTGCTTTCAAGAGGACCATAGCTGGTTAAATTTCGAAACTTGAAGGACCATGGGTGGTTAACTTGGACCGCGAATGGTTAAATTTGAAAGTTGAAGGACCACAGATTGTCAATTTGAAATTTTAGGACTAAACGTGACAAAATCACTATACTCAGAGGACCTCAGATGGTATTAACTCTTATTTGAAATTATAAGATTTGTATATTAGTGTTGAAATCGATTACTTAAAAATTATATTAGGAAAAGGCTAATTGATATTATTTTTAGTAATAAAAATATACTATAATCAAATGAAAGGAATCTCTATGTTGAATACCATAGTAAGATTAAAGTGTTAAATACATGTTGGTAATATGGTCATAATATGTGTATGTTTAATTTCCTTTAATTATGGACGTAATATGTGTATATTTTTTTCCCTTTAATTACCCACCGTAATATGTGTATGTTTAACTTCCTATATAGACAGAAAAACTTATCGTTCATTCCAATAAAAATGAGTCGATTCCCTTAAAAATGAGATCGTTTATTATGATTACTATATGGTAATTGAGGACTATATATGATTCTTAATTAATATTATGCTAATTATGACGTCCATGTAATCTGAATAATTATGGTACTTAAGAAGTATATATTATTCTTAACAAAATAGTATGTGTATATATAATTTCGTTTAATTATGGACGCAATATGCGTATAGTATGTTTAATTATCTTTTAAATATGTCTGTAATATGTAATATGTGTATGTTTAATTTAATTTAATTATGTCCTTAATATTGTACCATTAATTCCGTTAATTGATTAGATAAAATCTATACTACGGCAAGTATAAAAAAACAATATAGTAAAAGTATAATATGTGAATGAATTTATTAATTACCATAACTATTAAGATTTTGTTCAAAAGTAACTATTATCATAATTTTTTTAATCTCCTTTAATGATGAACCTAATGTGTATTATCAATCTGATTAGATAAAATTTATATTACGGAGAGTATTAATTCCTTAATTGTCAAAAATTTTAAGATTTTATTCAAAAGTAATCAAAGAAAGTGCACCGGTAATTGATATTATTTGATATAAAAAAAAAAATATAAAATCGTTGTAACAAGAAATTTCTATGTTTAATTACCATAATAAATTTCGAAGATAAATACGCTTAGTAATTACCACGGGTTATTTAGATGGTAAATACTATATGGTAATTACCTGTATAGATTACCATAATAAACGGATTAACATATGGGGCGATATGATGCCTATCATGCCTTTTAGGTTAGATATATTATAAAAAGTATCCATTAATTAAAATATGATAGAAAAATTATATTAGGAAATTAATTAGCTAAAAACGAATCTAAAGTCATAAGAAACTCGGTGACTGTGAACGACTCCCTTCGGCGCCGACGCCATCTCAGAAGCCGGAAGTGTAATTCACGACGATCGAATCCAGTTCACTTCTCGGTTGAATCCAATTGAACCCTTGAAAAATCAATGCCTGCATTATCATAGTTTGTTAGTGAAGATTGAATCATATATTCTTAGAAATGGAAATATGTGGCTCCATTACTATTACCTTCCACTTCCCAAATGTTGTAAGATATGTAAGCCCCTTTTACATTAATTGTCTTCTCCATCTGATTCAGTCCATTTCTTGAAATCCCTTCCCTCCTTTTCTCTATCCATAGTCTTCCATAGTTCCATTCATAACAAAATCAAATCAAGCATTTATTAAGAAAAATTGGTAATGTTGTAATGAAGAAGGGCAATATGATAGAATAATGGTAACCAGAAAACCTGTCTTGCCATTTTGGTTATCGCCCAAGAGGCTAATCTTCAAGGCAACCAAATCGGACCCGTCATTAGCACCGCTCCATGCCTTTCCCGTGATCACAGTATTAGCATAACAAAAGCATAAGAACTAAAATCACACAAGTTTGACTCTCACATGAAATGACCTGATTGTTGGTGGGATTTACAATGTATACATACGGTAGGACCACTTGCCTTTCAGACGCCATTGACATAACAACCCATGTTCTTAGGCCCAATTCCGACGTCCTAAGGAACTCGTCTCCATGCCGGAGACGAAGAAACCTTCTTTGTCTCCGGCCATGGAGTCGAAGAAACCTTCATCTCTGGCCGGAGCCAAAGAAACCATTTTCATCTGTGGTCGGAGATGAAGAGTCTCTTCGTCTCCGGCTAGAGACGAAGGTTACTTCGTCTCGGCCATGGACACATTTTTTTTTTGTTTAAATAATTGTTTTTAAAAAATATTTTAAATTTGGGGTGATATGCTAAAAACCTAAAAAACCTGCAAATTGAACTAATTGCATGAAATTATTTAGTTTAGGAACCCAATTGCATGTGTTTTGAGTTCAATGACCAAATTGCATCTTGGTGTGTAATTCGATGGCTAATTTGACCGTTCAATCCACCACAATCCATTCAATCCATCAACATAATATCGTGCCTAAAAAAAATATCTACATACAAATCTGTTGAGATTAAACACGAACAAGAAAAATAATAATGGCAAAAATGGGTAAAGAAGACAAGATTTACGTGGTTCGGTAATGGGCCTACATCCACGGGAGTGAAACGATTCTTATATTCATAGTGATGATGATAGTGGTGACACAACCCCTTAGGGATACAACCAATATATTTATAGGCATCTAATCCCTATACAATGGGTCTACCCATTTCACTCTTATTCCTAGTATGAGACAAACTCATATTCCTAATCCCTATATGAGACAAACTCAACAATCTCCACCTTGGCGAATATGCTCTTTAGGAGAAAAAAGATAACTCAACAAATCTCCACCTTGACGAATATGCTCTTTAGGAGAAAAGACTTATCTCACCATCTCCACCTTCACATATATGCCCTTTAGGAGAAAAGATTATCTCCACCTTCGCAAATATGCCCTTTAGGAGAAAAAGATAATTCAACAAATCTCCACCTTAGCAAATATGTCCCTTAGGAGAAAAAACTTATCTCACCATCTCCACCTTCACAATTATGCCCCTTAGGAGAAAAATATTTATCTCACATATACACATGGGTAGGAACAATCATGTTTATCCCAACTAGCCGGCCATATGCACCACACAGCATCAAACGTTACCCAGTGCATGTACACGAACCGCTTCGTCCCAAGCCATTCGCCCTTAGCCGTCGACTTGTTATACCAGTCGCGACTCATGCTAACTGTCCCGTTCAGCTGACTTCCTGCATCCGGCCCATACCAGGTCCATATCCCCTCCTGGTATCCACGCTGCCCCTAACACAACAGCGCCTCTGCAAAGTCACATTGAACTCGTGTGCCCTGCCTAATGCTCCACTAACTAGCTATCGCCACTAGTTAGTAACACGCACAACGCAGCATCAAACGTTCCCAGTGCATGTTTATGAACTGCTTTGTCCCAAGCAATCCATCACACCAAGCCATATTAGCCCAGCACATACCAGCCGTGACTCACGGCAAGCCCGGCCCATACCAGGTCCATGTCTCATGACAAGCCCAACCCGTACCAGCCGTGACTCATGCCAAGCCCGGCCCATACCAGGTCAATGTCTTATGACAAGCCCAACCCGTACCAGCCGTGACTCATGCCAAGCCTGGCCCATACCGAGCCAATATTGACCCATATTGATACCAGGTCCGCGACCCCTCCTGGTATCCGCGCTGCCCAACACCGCAGCGCCCCTCACCACCTTCTCATCTAGCATCTAGAAATGCCCAACAAGTCCAAACAATGTTCGAACTTGTTACTAGTTACCGCTAGAACATCACATTCACTATAATCTGAGTCATCAGCATGCACCACGTTCGCCGCCTCTTGTTGTTTTTTCAACTTTGGACAATCTCTCTTTATGTGCCCAATCTCATAACACTTGTAGCACCGGATTTTCCTGCTATTTCTGGATTTAGCCCTAGAGTTTTTCCTCCCAGAATTACCCTTCTCTTGTTTCCTTCCACGATCCTGACCCTCTTTAGCATACAAACTTTCACCAACAGACGATCCACTCTGCAAGCGCTTATTATGAGCCTGCAGGGCCGTAGAGATCTCGCTGTATTTAATCGTGCTTTTCCCGTATGTTAGAGTAGTCACCAGATGTTCAAAGGAAAAAGGTAATGAGCATAGCAAGATCATCGCCTTGTCTTCATCTTCAATCTTGACATCAAGCCTGGCCAGATCTGAGATTATCTGGTTAAAGACGTTAATATGATGCACCAAGTCTGAACCCTCCTCCATCTTAAGCCCATAAAGCCTTTGCTTTAGATACAGTTTGTTCGTTAGAGATTTTTCCATGAACTGAGTTTCCAATTTATCCCAAATTTCTTTTGGGGCTTCCAGGGCCATAACGTGATACACAATTCCATCGTCTAGGCATAATCGAATGGTTCCTGCCGCACGCTCCTTCAAATCTTCCCAATCTTCCTCTTCCAGATTAGCTGGCTTATCTGCCTTCAAAGTTTTCAGAAGACCCTGTTGTGCCAACAAATCCTTTACCCTAGATTGCCATAACCCAAAATTCCCTGTACCATCAAATTTTGATACCTCGAATTTTGTGTTTGAACTGGTCATCTCAACAGTGATCTGATACCAATTTGTTGAGATTAAACACGAACAAGAAAAATAATAATGGCAAAAAAGGGTAAAGAAGACAAGATTTACGTGGTTCGGCAATGGGCCTACATCCACGGGAGTGAAACGATTCTTATATTCATAGTGATGATGATAGTGGTGACACAACCCCTTAGGGATACAACCAATATATTTATAGGCATCTAATCCCTATACAATGGGTCTACCCATTGTATAGGGATTAGATGCCTATAAATATATTGGTTGTATCCCTAAGGGATGGTGTCACCACTATCACCATCACAAATAATAAGAGAATACTTTCACTCCCGTGGATTTAGGCACATTGCCGAACCACGTAAATCTTGTCTTCTTTATCCTTTACTGCCATTATTATTTTTCTTGTTCTTATTAATCTCAACAAATTGGTATCAGAGCAATTTGTTGAGATTAATAAGAACAAGAAAAATAATAATGGCAGTAAAGGATAAAGAAGACAAGATTTACGTGGTTCGGCAATGTGCCTAAATCCACGGGAGTGAAAGTATTCTCTTATTATTTGTGATGGTGATAGTGGTGACACCATCCCTTAGGGATACAACCAATATATTTATAGGCATCTAATCCCTATACAATGGGTCTACCCATTTCACTCTTATTCCTAGTATGAGACAAACTCATATTCCTAATCCCTATATGAGACAAACTCAACAAAATCTAATAAGAGCCAATAATTTTAGGCCCTTAACAAGAACAAAAACAATGTCGGTGTAATTGTTTCCTGAAATGAATTGTCCATATTATTTTGATTTTAGTATTTTTTTTTATGATTTTCCTTATTAACAACCCTCTATTATATTATTTTATTCATTTAAATATCCCTGCATTCCGTTACTATAAACTTTAGTAACGTGATATTCATTTAACTATTTATTATTCTTAACTTACTTTTTAATCTATATAAGAAAGGTCTTAGATTCGAACACATCCCAATAAGAGTTGACATAATTGTTAAACATATACTACAAATATGTCAAAATGTACTAAAAAATCCAATATAAAATATAACTTTGATAAAATAATTAGCCCGACTAAATACATAGCATTCAAAGTTGAGCATTAAAGATTATAAATCAGGATATATACAATAACACCTATACTCTAAAATGGTAGGACTATTTCCAAAGAATTGACAATGTTAACTTCCCACTAGCTCCAATTGAACAAGTTTACACATTAATAGGATATATACCCCGGTATTGACCCCTGGTTACGTCCATGCTCTCGTTTACATACGGTTCGGGGTCAAACAGTTCGGGTCTCGGTCCACGGATCAAAGCCAAAGATGGCGGGTCACACCTGCCCAAACCTTTATTTAGCCCATAAATAAGGCTTTTCGCCTCCAAGTTAGGGGTCTTCTTCCACTTTCCTCCCCTACACTCTCTCTCCCTAGAAAAACTCTCTTTATTCTCTCTAAAAGACATAAGAACAATTTCGAATGAACGGGATTTGGAACTAATTTCTCTTGACTACCTAATTGTTTTTCATATACAATCTAGGTAAATTAGTACTATCATTTTGGCACCGTCTGTGAGGACCCGACAAAAACCTTGTTCCTACCATCAAAGAAAAGGCTACAGAGTTCTAAAAGCAAGGGGGTCAAACCCAAGCATTCAAGCTGTCAGGCTAGTGCCCCAACCACTAGACCACTCTGCTTCGTTGTTTATTTTCTGCGTCTATTTGCAAGTCACGGGATCCGAGGAAGACCCGAGGCAAAGACCCGAGGTGGTGATGGAGTGCAATAGTGGTTTTGATGGTGGGGGTTGTAAGAATAGGTATATGGTTGGGGTGGAGGTGGGGTATGTTGTTGGTGGGGATAATGGTAATGTTGGGAATGTTCATAAGGATCATCATAAAAGTTATAACCGCGAGAGGTCATACTTCAAAGGATTAATCTAGCATTAAAAGCACAAAGACAAGAGAAAGATTTTGCAACTAAAAGTAATTGCAAGTTAGTTCAAATGCAATTTCAATTTCAATATTTAAGAAGAGAAGGAGTAAGGCACACAATGTACAAATGAAATAAAAACAAATGTGGAATCACAAGTCAACGCAATGGACAAAATGATGGAAAAAACAACACAATGAATTCACAAGGTAGAACAATGGAATACAATGGATAACAAGTAAAATAAAATGGGCACCTTAAAACTCTTATCGATACACTCACTAGTACAAAAAACATCAATAAAATCGAATAATACGCGTCCAAAGTTTATACTTTGGACGCGTAATGTGGGAGGCGGTGGCATTTTTGTAATAAAAATTCCATTATATAAATAAATTTTTTTAAAGAGTAAATACCCAAAATGGTCCCTCAAGTATAGCTAAATTCACAAATTGGTCCCCGACTTTCAATTTTAACCAATTAAGTCCTTAACTTTGCAATTTTAACACGATTTGGTCCTCCGTCAATTTTACCGTTTGTTGACCATAATCTCTGAGGATATATATGTAATTTCATCGCCACCCGCCCTGATCCCCTACCGTGACACAGTCTAGTACCTCCTTGGTTTCGGGGTGGACCCTTTCAGTCTATTTTATTATATACGCTTAGCGAAAAGAATGTTTTTTGATATACATAGGACATGGATTCTATATGAACCAATGGATCGTGACAAGTCGTTACTACTAGCAATGACTTCCTCTTTCACTACTTCATTGTTTCCATATCCCGCTCCTTTGTTCTCAGTTACTCATCAAATGACACTCAGTTCATATCTTTAAGTCGCCCTCATCTACTGCCATGACACACTCCACCGCCTAGCCTTCACCTACTGCACGACACAATCCACTGCCCAAACACCTTCGCATAATTCATCATTGCTGGCGCTACATCCCAATTTTCAATCTTCATCAGGTCCAACGCCATAAACAACTGTGTCTGAGTCTACTGGGCGGCGCCGCGATTCTCGTGTCCAACAAGAAGAGCGATTCGGGTCGGGCTAAGTACCGGCTCATACACGTGGTCCGCACGCACAAGGACGCTGACGATAAAGCCTACCGCCGCGTTACGAGCAGGAAGATCCGCAAGGGAAAGTCGGAATCAACCTCTCAAAAGACCTAATGGTGATCGCCCGCGAAGCCCTCAAATCAAACATAACCACAATCGGCCTACTCGTTCTTCCGCCGTCAGAGCACTCCTCTTCGTCTTCACCCTAATCGACCGGAAAATCTTTATTCCCAAATGGATACCGTACATTCCCGACTTCAAACAGGCATTCGAACACTTCTGCATCAACACCGGCGGTCGCGCCGTCATCAACGATCTCCAGAAGAAACTGCAACTCTCGTCGGAGCACGTGGAGGCCTCTAGGATGACACTGCACCGGTTTGGAAACACGCCATCTTCTTCGCTCTGGTACGAACACAACTACATTGAATCCAAAGGGAGGATGAAGAAAGGCGATAGGATTTGGTAGATTGCTTTCGGTGGTAGATTCAAATGTAATAGTGCGGTCTGGAAATGCAACCGGAACCTTGAAAAACCAACGATGGGCATATATATCCTCAAAAATCACAGTCAACAAATGGTCAAATAGACGGAGGACCAAATCGTGTTAAAATTCCAAAGTTAAGGACTTAATTGGTTAAAATTGAAAGTCGAGGATCAATTTGTGAATTTAGCTATAGCCAGAATCCAACGAGCCTGCACTGTCTTGGGAGATCACGGCGGTGAAGGCTCCCTTTGGGAAGCCCTTCTTTCAGTTGCCGTTGTTAAAGGCCAGGTCCCTGCATCTCCACTTTTTTCTTCAAGGACATTATCGTTCCTACGCGAGTTTGTTTTCTCAATTTTTGTTTGTTGATCAGAGTTCTGGGAAATCATCAGTGCTGGAAAGCGTTATCAGGAGAGATTTTCTACGTCGTGGATCAGGTAATTATATTTTCAGTCAAGAGTGAATTCCCTTAACTTTTAAATCAATTACTCTTAGTCCTCTTACTTTTTGTTTCTAGCCATCTATGGTTCTTCCGTTAAACTTGACCATCTAATGCCGTTTTCTCAAGGATAATTCAGTCCTTTCATAATTAATTTATAAATTATTGTGTTTGTTGAGTCATACATCCATATGTATTAGGAACAATGATCACCTTCAAGAAATGCCACAGCAAAGGGCCCCATACATCCATATGTATTAGCTCAAAACAATGATCAGTTCTTGAAATGCTAACTGGGAAGGTGGAACTTTTGTGTTTAGCAAAATGACAGGCATCACATACAAAATCACAATGTTTCTTATTAGAATCAATCTTTATTCCATTCAACATAGGAATTTTATTGCTAGGATAGTGTCCTAATCTATTGTGCCAAAGTTCCATAGTGAAACTGTTACATTGAACATTATTCTCAGTCATTGACTCGCTTCTTCTTGGCAGGAGGATCAGTAATTTGGTATAGATCATTCCCCTCAATAGCAAAACCAGCCATTGTTCCAAGATGTCTCTGGACAGTATAAGAATCAGCTTCTATCACAAGTTTTCATCCTGACTGCTTGGTTAATTTGCTAGCAGAAATAATATTGAAGGCAAAGGATGGAATATACAACACATTTGTCAAAAATATGTCCTTCTCAAGCCAGATTTTCCCTATGTGTGTCACATTTGCAGTTTCACCATTTGGTAATTTAACAGATAATCCCTGAACCTCAGAACATTTTTCAAAATAGTCCAATGAACAAGTCATATGGTCTGTTGCCCCTGAGTCCAGTATCCATGCTATATGTGAATTGTGAACAATATTAACAAGGATGTCAGGATTAAAAATACCTTCATCATGCACTTCTACAGAGCTTTTGAAGTCTAATCTGAACCTAGGGGTGGTGACTGTCACAGCTACACTACTTGAGCCTTGATTTCCATGGCTCTGGTTCTGCAAAAGAGATAACAGCTTTTGGAATTGATTAGTAGACATACATATGTCATTTATTTGGCTCACAGAAGCATTTGATGACTGCTGTGTTTCTTGGAATGTTTGTTTTTGGATTTGTAGCCTGCAACCCATCCCGGAGGATATTCATGCTTCTTGTAGAATTTCTCAATTGTGTGACCAAGCATGCCACAAAATGTGCATTTAGGCACATTCTTGCCTCCATTATTAGTGAATTTCCTTCTATTGTTTGATGCTGTGACTGCCACAACAGATTTCTCTGATTCAGCCTGATTCTGATTGTTGAAAACTGCATTGGACTGATTAATTTCATTGCATTTTAACATCATTGATCCCCTAATTTTCCTTTCAAGCTTCAGGGCCATATTCAACACCTTATCCAATCTAGAATGGGGTCCATAACCAGAATTCCAGACTTGATAGTCTCATAGTCTTCATTCAAGCCTTCCAAAAATCTGATTATGTAATCTCTTCCCTCATCTTTTGCATTATACTCATGAGAGTGCACGAACATCTAGGTATATAGTTACACATGAGTAAAGGTCTTAAAACATTCATTTGTTGCCATAGAGCATTGTTGTAACACCCCTAAAATTTAAAACTTTGAATACTTATGAAATAAAGGCAATACTATCATTAATCCCGAAACAGAGCATTACTAAACATAAGTGTTTGGGGTGTTATGCTACATCTGAGCTGGAGAACTCAGATGTACAGGCTACACTATCTAAATATCCTCAAAACAGTGTCATTACATTACATCATCATGACATGCAGGCCGATAAGGAAACTAACTATCTAAGCATCGGGTCCTTTAGCGCGCTCCGGAAATGCTGGTAACCCATTCCAACGCGTTAAAATACAATATAGGTATATATACCTGACCGATCGCAATCGGCCTGGTTAACAGCCAATGGTTCTCAACCTATCCAACTGCCCGTATAGCCAATTGATCGCAACCAATTGGGGTATCATGCACACATAACACATAGCAAGCACATGCAACCCACATTAACACATAGGGAGGGGGAAAACGTGTATATAAAACTTATGAGTGGTCAACCACATACTAAGAATATTCCTAAGGGGTTCATACATCTTTCACCTAGGCCAACGGGTTACCAATTCAACTGGCATGCAATACACAAGACTCTTTTATCCTACGAACGGTACCCGATACATCAAACTAGACTCGGGTACGACAAATGGGGTCCAATGGGACACCACGGAACACGGGGAAACATCAAACAGGGAAAACCACCAAGTCCACACTGGAAAAACTAGCGGGTGGCCGGCGGGAGGAGGACGCCCGCCGGCGGCACTCATAAGGCAGTGGGTGCCCGGCAGGCGGTCGCCTGCCCGCTGCCGGCGGCCCCATTTGGGGCAGCAGGTAGGTTGCGGGTGTTAGTGTTACTATTATTATTGGCTTTTATTATATGTAACACATGTTGTAATTATGTGCTCTTAGAATTAGTCTCTGTTAGTTGGTCTATTAGATAGGAGTGTTTAGTGGAGTGATAACATATACTCTCCTGTAATCTCTTTCTGAATAACTGAATTATTATTTCCTCTCTCATCTGGTATCAAAGCCAAATTAACGATCCTCCCGCTTCCTTCTTTCGATCTTCATCTCGGAAAAACACCGTCGATCACCCCTTTCCAACCAATGTCGCAACATTCCTCTGAACACACAGTGTCCGCTGCCGGTGGTTCATCCCCAAGCGGCACCACCAATTCACTCACGGGAGCTCATCATTTTATCTCCCTAAAATTAACGTCAAGGAATTTTCTATTCTGGCGCACTCAGCTCCTCCCATTTCTTCGTAGCCAAGACCTTGTTGGATTCGTTGATGGATTTGTTGATGGAAGCACGTTTCACCTGGTTTTATCCACTAAGGGTAAAATCAGAAATCTATAAAATATTCGACTCCTTTCGTGTGTTGGTAGAGCGGCAATTTTCGCGCTCTATCAAGTCTATTCAGTCAGACTTAGGCGGTGAATACCGCAAGTTGCATGTCACATTTCAGTCTTTAGGCATCAATCACCGGCAGTCGTGCGCTTACACGCATGAACAAAATGGAAGAGTTGAGCGCCGTAACCGACACATTGTCGAAACGGGCTTAGCTCTTCTCGCATCAATATTGGGACTATGCTTTCGAGACTGCCACCTGCCTAATCAATTATCTTCCTACACCGGTCTTACAGTTTCAAAGTCCTTACTCTCGTCTATACAACAAAAATCCCCCGTATCAATTTTTACGGGTCTTCGGGTGTCAATGTTACCCTCATCTTAGGCCTTATAATCGGCATAAGATGGAGTATCGTTCCACCCCTTGTGTCTTCCTAGGTTACCCACCGTCCTATAGGGGATACAGATGCATGGATCCAGTTAGTGGGAAAACCTACATCTGTCGCCATGTTCGCTTTGACGAGAATATTTTTCCCTTTGAAACAGGTGTAACACAGAAGAATCAATCACCACCCACTAATCAACCGTGGGCATCTGCACCTATTGTCACTACGCCAACGCAACAGCTTATCCCCAGTCCTGAGCCTGTGCCTCTAGCTCAAGAAGTGCCACACTTGGCCATTGAGCCCGCCGCTCCAACATGAGCCCGGAAGCGGCCTCGGCGGCAGCCTCAGGACCGTGATCATGTCATGCATCTTCGGCACATGACTCGGGGTCAGAATGAAGATTTCCAGGCCCTCACAGCAACGACTGATCCGACATGCTACTCCCAAGCTGTGGGACATCCACAATGGCATGAGGCTATGGATCAAGAGTTTAACGCTCTGCTTCATAACGACACGTGGCGTTTGGTACCACCGGATCCTACCATGAACATCATTGGGTGTAAATGGGTTTTCCGCACCAAGCGCACCGCTGACGGCTCGATTGATCGCTACAAGGCTCGCTTAGTAGCCAAAGGGTTCAATCAAGTTGCGGGCGAAGACTTCTTCGACACTTTCAGTCCAGTAGTCAAGCCCACTACTGTTCGTATTCTTTTTTCATTGGCTGTGTCAAACAATTGGACACTGCGTCAGTTAGATGTCCACAACGCCTTCCTGAACGGCCACTTAGCCGAAATAGTATATATGAAACAACCACCAGGATACGAAGACCCGGCACATCCCGGACACGTCTGTCTCTTACAACGTTCACTCTATGGGCTCAAACAGGCTCCGAGGGCGTGGTTTAAGAGGCTCCATGATTATTTATTGTCTGCAGGATTTTCTTCATCCAAAACTGATGTGTCGTTATTCTATCACACCACAGAAGGGTCCAAAGTATTCTTGCTCGTATACGTTGATGATATCATAATGATGGGCAATGACGCCACACTAGTCAACTCCCTGCTCGGTCGTCTAGCCACCACTTTCAGAATCCGTGATCTAGGAACGCCAGGGTTCTTTCTCGGGATCGAGACCGTTAGCACAAGTGATGGCATGATTCTATCTCAACGCCGATACATGACTGACTTACTAAGTCGAGCTGGGATGACTGACTACAAACCCCTAGCAACACCCGCCTCCGTTACTCAACTGGTTACACCGTCTGATCAACCTTTTGAGAATCCCACACAGTATCGTCGCATCGTTGGGGCCTTACAATATCTGACAATCACCCGTCCGGATCTTAGCTATGCTGTCAATAGACTTTGCCAAGTCATGCATGCTCCTACCGATGATCACTGGACCATGGTCAAGCGTGTGTTGCGGTATATCAAGGGCACGATGCACTATGGGCTCCGCCTTGCCTCCTCTCCTACTCGCACCATACATGCCTACTCGGATTCCGACTGGGCCGGCTGTCCGGTGGACAGGAAGAGTACCAGTGGGTATGCTGTTTTTCTTGGAGGCAATCTCATCTCCTGGCTCTCCAGGAAACAGCGCACTGTCGCCCGCTCTTCCACTGAAGCTGAGTATAAGGCTCTAGCCAATGTTGCAGCAGAAGTCACCTGGGTTGTCTCGTTATTACGTGAACTTGGTCTCCATACTGAACAACCAGCAAACCTATGGTGTGACAACTTAGGAGCTACCTATCTCTGCGCCAATCTCGTGTTCCACGCTAGGACAAAGCACGTTGAGATTGACTATCATTTTGTTCGGGACAAGGTAGCCTCTGGGGATTTTGTAGTCAGCTTTGTGTCAACCAAAGATCAGCTAGCGGACGTCTTCACCAAACCTCTACCTGGGCCCCGGTTTACGGATTTACGGGACAAGGTCAATGTTGTAGAACACCCACCTTGAGCTTGAGGGGGTGTGTTAGTGTTACTATTATTATTGGCTTTTATTATATGTAACACATGTTGTAATTATGTGGTCTTAGAATTAGTCTCTGTTAGTTGGTCTATTAGATAGGAGTGTTTAGTGGAGTGATAACATATACTCTCCTGTAATCTCTTTCTGAATAACTGAATTATTATTTCCTCTCTCATCGCGGGTTCCCCTGCCCCCACTTACCCCTACAGACTCTTTCGTAATAAATTGGTCCTGGGATTTTTCGTTGAACCCGAAACCATGTCCAGACACATTTAAACATAAACGACAACACCACGTAATCAAGTAATGTGTTAAAACCAAGAATCACATTAAATACATCCTAACATGACTTCTAAACATAAACAAGACTCAATACCCGAACATGCAAAATCCCACTCAAATATACCATGAACATCACAATACGAAATCCACGATTAAACATAGGGCTCTAATCATATTTAAAGCACAAGATCATAACTTTATCTCTAAAATCAAGAACATCAAGATTATCAAGATCAACACACAATTATCAAGATCCTCTCATAATCATCAAGATTATCAAGTTCAACACATAAGATCATCTCATAAACATCAAGATTATATCATAATCATCATAAAAGACTTATCAAGACACAAACATAGAATTGCATATCAAAGGAGCCAATGAAGAAGATTATAGCAAGGAAAATAGGTTTTGTTGAGACATGGGTTACCTCTTAGCCTTAATTAGAATCCTTGGCTACTAAGGTTCTTTTCTCTAAGATCTCCTCTTCTTGATTTCTCCTACGTTTGGTGATAGGGGAATTCTTGGGAATTCTTGTGTGGTGGAATCTATTGTGGTGTGAATTCTAGGTGCCTCTATGTCCTTATATATATCTCTAAGAGTTCTAATTAGGGTCTGAATGGTAGGGACTTACTAATTCTATTCCTCATAGGACTAAAGGTTGTTTTAGGGATAAGGGTCCATGGTTTATGGTGGACCCTTCCTAATTAATTAAGGGAGTTTAATTCTCTTTTAAGGGTGAGTAATTAAATAATTAGTTTGGGTTAAAGGCCGTAACACGGGGTGTTACAATTGCTCTTGGTGAAATATTCGTTAATAGTCATTTTTCCTTGAACACTCTTAAAAATTTCATTCTGGATTTCATAAATCTTGTGAGGATCAGACTGTGAGTACCTCTTTTGTAGCACACTCCATATATCTGATGCATTGTCAAGGTACATCACGCTTTCTGCAATGTTAGGATTGATAGATTTCAGCATCCATGAACAGACAATCTGATTGCACCTCTTCCATGATGCAAGCTTCGGATCACCAACTTCTGGACTTAGAACAGTTCCGTCGACAAAATCGAACTTGTTATTCACTTCTAACGCAATTCTCATGGATCTGCTCCATGATGCGTAGTTAATCTCAGATAGGGATGGCAAAACAAGGCTAAGGTTAGGATTTTTAGCGACGTGAAGATACAAGGTATCATCGAACTCATCATTCCGCTGCATCTGATTCGCTAAAGTTTGATTCGAAGAAGTTCCCACATGTTCCGCCTGAGTTTGATTCCCACCACCGTCTGTATTCATGATGAACAAACTGAATTCACATTAGATCAGGAAAGAGAGTACAATGAATAGTCCTATAGGAAAGCTACCACAAATATCTCCTATACAATAGACAAGCCTAGTCAGATGAATAATAACCACATAGAATAAACCATATGCTATAACATAAATATTATTATTGCTAACACTCCCCCTCAAGCACAAGGTTGGAGAGCAACAACATTGAGCTTGTCTCGTAGAGCCTGAAAACGTGGTGCTGGTAGAGGTTTGGTGAAGATGTCTGCCAGCTAATCCTTGGTAGAGACGAAACTAACAATGAAATCCCAAGAAGCCACCTTGTCTCGAACGAAGCGATAATCAATTTCAACATGTTTAGTGCGGGCGTGGAAGACCGGATTGGCTGCTAGGTAGGTAGCCCCTAAATTATCACACCATAGCGTGGCAGGGGAGCCGGAGTGTAACCCTAACTCGCGCAGTAAAGAAATAATCCACGTAACCTCTACTGAAACATCGGCCAACCCTTTGTACTCGGCTTCGGTGGATGACCTGGCGACTGTATGCTGCTTGCGAGAAACCCATGACACAAGATTATCCCCGAGAAACACTGCGTATCCACTAGTGGACTTACGATCTACCGGATAACCGGCCCAGTCCGAATCCGTATATGCATGTAGATCAGAAGCTGACGACGCAGATAAACGAAGCCCATAGTCTTGAGTCCCTTTTATCTCAGAACACGCTTAAGTAATGCCCAGTGGTCATCCGTCGGAGAGTGCATGAACTGGCAGAGTCTATTAACTGAGTAGGAGAGATCGGGCCGTGTGATGGTGAGATATTGTAGCGCCCCTACAATGCGACGATATTGCGTCGGATTTTCAAACGGAGTTGACGAGGGAGACGCGGGCTGAGTAATCGAAGCTGGGGTGGCCAGAGCTTTACAATCTGTCATACCTGACCTAGTCAGGATATCCTTCATATAGCGGCGCTGCGACAGAACATGACCGTCTCCCGAGGGCACTGTTTCAATCCCTAAAAAGAAGTTGGGTGTACCCAGGTCCCTGATTTTAAACGCTGTGGATAGCTGATGCAGGAGTGTGTCAATCAAAGCCGAGTCGTTGCCCATCATGATTATGTCGTCGACATAGACTAACAAGTATACCCGTGATTTCCCTGTCGTATAGTAGAAGAGTGAGACATCGGTTTTGGATGCCAAAAAACCTGTTGATGTCAAAAACTCATGCAACCTGTTAAACCACGCCCGAGGTGCCTGTTTGAGTCCATATAGAGAACGCTGCAGATGATAGACATGTCCCGGATGAGCGGGGTCTTCGTAACCGGGAGGTTGCTTCATGTAGACAGTTTCAGCTAGGCGTCCATTTAAGAATGCATTGTGAACATCTAGCTGACGGAGCACCCAATTGCGGGATACTGCAAGAGAAAACAGAATGCGGACTATTGTGGGTTTGACCATGGGGCTAAAGGTGTCAAAAAATCTTCTCCGGCTACCTGATTGAACCCTTTTGCTACTAAACGGGCTTTATACCGTTCAACTGTACCATCGGCTTTGCGCTTGGTGCGGAACACCCACTTGCATCTGATAACATTCATACTCGGGGTTGCGGGAATTAATTTCCACGTATTGTTGTGCATAAGTGCATTGAACTCCTGATCCATGGCATCCCGCCACTGCGGATGGCCCACGGCCTGAGAATAGCAAGTGGGGTCCACAGTAATGGTCAGGGCATGAAATTGCTCGTTTGTGCCCCGAGTTTTGCACCTGGTGCGCATGACATGATCCTCAACTGGGGGTTAAGGACGTTTAGACCGTCCCGGAGGTCGACCTCGTCGGGGAGCAGTCTGAGGCGGCCCTTCTATAGCCATAGGCACCGGTTGTTGCGCAATGGGTGGTTCATCAAGAACCGGGGCAACCACGGGATTGACCAACACGGGTCCAACACCCCAAGATGCGGGAGTGGAGTCCGGACTGGTATTGACCTGCAAAGACGTCTGCAAAGTAAATGGGAAGATTGATTCATCAAAACGCACATGACGGCAGATAAATACCTTCCCTGTAGTTAAGTCCATACAACGGTATCCCCTAAAAGAAACTGGGTAACCTAAGAAGACACAGGGTGCAGAGCGGTACTCAATCTTGTGCTGATTATATGGCCTAAGATAAGGGTAGCGCTTGCACCCGAACACCCGGAAGAAAGTGTATGGTGGAGAGGGTTTATGTAGACGGAAGTGTGGGGTTTCATAAGATATAGCTGATGAAGGCAAGCAATTAATTAATTGTGTTGCTGTTTCAAAAGCGTAATCCCAGTATTTTAACGGAGCTGAGCTTCCGGCTAATAAGGCCAAGCCGGTTTCGACAATGGGTCGATTACGGCGTTCAACGCGGCCGTTTTGCTCGTGGGTATAGGCACACGATTGTCTGTGTGTGATGCCTAAAGACTCAAACGTTTTGTGGAGGCGGCGATACTCACCCCCTAAATCAGACTGAATGGCTTTGATAGAACGGGAAAACCGCCGTTCTACCATCGCCCGAAACAATTCAAACACTTTATATATATCTGATTTTAGCCGTAAGGGATAAAACCAGGAAAAATGTGTACAGTTATCTACGAACAAAACAAAATATCGGTAGCCTGAATCTGAAATAACCGGGGAAGGCCCCCAGATGTCTGTATACAATAAGTCTAAAATATTCAAACTTGACGAACTAACTCTATCTAAAGGAAACCGAGCTGATTTGCCAAGTTGACACGCGGTACAGACTCCTGACGCATGGGCTTTATTTGACGTGACCGGACAGTTTTTCAAGACTCGTTGCAGGGCTTGTTTATGAGGGTGACCCAATCGTTGATGCCAGACAGAGGGTGTAGCTTTTGCCGATAGAAATGCAAAATGCGCCCGAGGCACCAACAATTTGTATAGACCGCCTACCGCGGAGCCTTTAAGAAGCGTTTCCTGTGTAGTGCAATCCTTCACAAAAAAAGAGTCTTTATGAAACTCGAAAAGACGTTGTTTTCGTTAGTGAAACGATAAACAGATAATAAGGGTAACGACAATTTGGGAACAAATAGTATATTAGACATATTTAATACTCTGGAATGGGATGGGATAATTGTACGGCCAACCCGGGAGATATTCAAACCTGCGCAATTGCCCACTTTCAGCACATCTTCGCCGGTGTAGAGCTCGGACTGCCTAACCTGCTGCTCATCTGGCGACGCGTGGGTGGACGCTCCAGTATCAGGGAACCAGGCATCCGGTTGAGTGGCGTCCGCCGGCGAGCCTCCTGCGACGGCGACATTGGCATGTGGTGCAGGTTCCGTGTATCGTTTGTAGCAGTAGACGACCGTATGACCGTGACTCCGTCAAATCTGACACCTAGGATTTCCACGGCCACGACCTTTGCCATTCTGCCATCCACCGCCACGCCCTCGCCCGCGCTGATTCCCGGACTGCCATCCGCCATGCCCACTGGTCTGACCACCGCGACCAGCATACAGGGCCACCGGAGAGGAGCTATTTCCAGCATCCATCGCAGAGAGATCATCGCCTTGAATGAAGTCCTACGCCTGCAAAAGATCACCGAGCTGGGATAGGGTCACCGACTTTCCAGTCACAGTGAGTGCACTGGCTAACGCCCGAAACTCCGGCCGGAGTCCACGCAGCACGTAGAGAACCTGTTCGTCGAGGGTGAGATTGTGACCGGCGAGGGAGAGAGCTTCGACCAGCAATTTGGCTTTGCCGAGATACTCCGAGGCCGTCATACTGCCTTGCCGGAGTGTCTGGAATTGCCCCAACAAATTGAGGCACCGAGCCCTCGTGGAAGATGCTAGCGATTCTTTGATTGCGAGCCAAACATCTCTGGAAGTCTCCCGACCAACCGCCAGAGGCATAACCTCATCTGAGAGCGATGAGATCATGAGAGACAAGATCGATTGATCCTGTTGGACCCAAGCGGTGTGCGCTGGGTTATCTACGGTTGACCCTGCTACGGTGGTGCCGGAGTCGCCAGGTTGCACCGCCGCGGGAACTGTCGCCGGAGGACATGAGGAGCTGCCGTCGATGAAGCCTAAGAGGCCCTGCCCACGCAAGAATGGAACAATCTGGGTGCGCCAGAATAAAAAGTTCCGATTGTTTAGCTTAATCGAAACAAAATGGTGCACAGCATTTAGGGAGGTCCCGGAGTGTTGCGTTGGGGCGGTGGTGGTAGTAACGGTTCTTTTAGAAGAGTTTGTCGACATGGTGTGGTGGGAGAGGAAACACATAATAGGATTCCTAGCCTAACGCTAATTGATACCAGATGAACAAACTGAATTCACATTAGATCAGGAAAGAGAGTACAATGAAGAGTCCTATAGGAAAGCTACCACAAATATCTCCTATACAATAGACAAGCCTAGTCAGATGAATAATAACCACATAGAATAAACCATATGCTATAACATAAATATTATTATTGCTAACATTCATGACCACGGCTGCTGCGTATGTCCTGCGAAGCTTTGATACCATGACGAGCTATGGAGCATCACATTAAGGAAGAAAGAAAGATTCTAGTGGATTGAAAGCTCCAAAGTTTTACAGAGATCAGCATAGTGTTTTTGTTACAAAAAAAAAAAAGAGAGGGAAAAACAAAGCTTTTAAACTAAACTGCTGGGAAAGCCAATTATAACTAACTGATGGTGAAAGGACACAAATGCCCTTAAAGCTATGAGAGAACTCAAGCTGTTCTGCTGTGTGCATCTGCTATGCTCATCAGAATCTTTATTGTATATTTTTTTATTTCCATAATTTTTTTCTTTCTGCAAAGGCGACTACTGGAAATTATGGAATTTCTGACCACCTGAAAGTGATCTAAAATCAAGTTGAAAGTCTTGTTCCGACCACTTTTGGTATCCGGAAAAACCTTTGTTGCTATTTCCGACCACTTTTTGGACTTTTTGGTATTAACTTAATTTAAGACCATTTTTAGGTGGTCGGAAATTCCATAATTTTCAGTAGTGGGCATTGTTACAAGGAGGCCATTGGTGCTGCAACTCCATAAGACTGGGGGAGGGGCTGAATATGCAGAGTTTCTTCATGCTCCTAAAAGAAGATTTTCTGTTTTTGGTAAGTAGAAATTGAAGAGTACTCCATAATATATTTCTCTCCTTTTCTCTAGTGATTTTATTTATTTCTTTATTCTGTAACATTGGTTGTATAATTTTGAGGTATATATAATTATATATGCATGAAGCAAGCTACAATAAATCAAATATCTTGAAATTCTAAATGATATCTGAAAGAATTTCCTTTGTAAAATATTCCCTAGGTTTACAATCAAGCATATGCATTGTACCAGATAATAACTTTGATCTGGTTAATGAATTGATTTTATTTTATTTTCGGTTACTCATTTATCATCAAAGAAAATCTAATCCATCTGACCCATATCTTGTATGCTTTTTATATTAATAATTCTTTAATGACAATGCAGCTACTGTAAGGCAAGAGATTGCAGATGAGACAGATCGCATTACAGGAAGACAAAACAAATCTCAAATTTCCCAATTCACCTGAGCATTTATTCTCCTAGGAGCAATAGTAATAACAGTAGAGTTGATAGCTCACAGCATGTAGCTACTATTGAAACACGGTTACATTTGGCAAAATGGCAACTACATTTCTTGTAACATTTCTATTGAGCTGCTTTCTCCTACTTCTTCTTCTTTTCTCTCTCTCTCTTTCTCTTTGTTTAAGAAAATAATTTGTCTAAGGGTAACTCTTTGTAACTCACTAGCTATTTTTTCCTATCTATTACTGGATTTCTCGTATATCTTTTATGTACATTTTCCTTAAGCACAAAACTTTTGAATCCCCTCACTATGAAATGGGTTTTTGTTTTGCAGTGGTAAACTTAACCCTCATTGATCTTCCCGGATTGACGAAGGTTGCTGTAGGTGAGCACTGAATCATTAGTTTTCCTTAAATTTCCTTTAAATGCAAAGTTCTACAAATTTGTTACCCTTACTTTTCCTTTAAATTTCTGGTGTTAATGCTAGTGATGTAAGTTCTATTATATCTCAAATAATATGCTGGTTGATTTTATATACTAGCTAGTAGCAGGTAAATTTTAGCTTTGGACGTTACCTATCCACAGGCTGCATCTGGGACAAAAGGGGGTTCAAGTGGCTCTCCTGTAATTGACTGGCAGGGCAGAGCAGTTGCTTTGAATGCTGGTAGCAAGTCATCGAGTGCCTCTGCATTTTTCCTCCCTTTAGAGCGAGTAAGAACATATTTTTGTATAAGTTCATGGTTCTTTGCTTCTGATAACACAAAAGCATGTAGCTTTGTGATTCCATTTTCTATCAGATTTGTGATTCTTACATAGGTCTAATTAAAATATAACATTGATTCGCACTATAATTTTCAGCTGGGATGGCATGCAATGCATTCAACTCTTTTCCACATTTACATATTGGAGCCATACAGTTGATTTTTAATAAATTTGCTTGAATTTGCACATCAGTATGACATTCACTTGGTTTTAGGTTGTAAGGGCTTTAAAATTGTCATTGCAGCTTGCAAAATTAGCTGGAAATACAGTAGTTGCAACTTCAATCTGATGGTAGCTAATTAACATCCAATATACTCTATAGCTTGACAAACCATTTTAAAAAGATGTGCTACGGATGTTACCAATTATATTACTCCATTACGACTCATGAGTCATGACTCTAACCACTTAAGTCAGTTACATTTTCTTTAGGTTTATTCAACTTCTCATTGACTGATTACCTTTTGTTGGATGTTTTACTTGTTGTATTATCCATCTTTGATCTCCAAAGACGTATATCAAGTTTATATCATGAATACAGAGTCAGCCTGGGCTGAAAAGGAGAGCATTTCGTAGCTTTAATGCTTCTGAATAGATAGACTGTTTCAACAATATGGCTAAAGGTAAAGTAATGGGTTACTTGCAGTCTCCATACATTAGTCACTTGTTTACTTTCTTTTCCATGAATTCATTGATTCTCTTCTGCCTGCTGCATTTATTGTTGAATTGTTCTGGACTCAGATGGAGAGCATGTCCCATTTGCTTATATTGGACGCGTATATATTGTCCATTTGCTTGGACGCGTATTGTCCATTCTATACTAGTGACTCCTAGATTGTCATAGTACGTAAACACACTTTACTTAGCACCTATTGCCATCCCCGGCAATGGCGCCATTTTGATAAAGCTATAGTATAAGTGGTGGATGGGAAAGTATAAACGGAGATGTGGAACCCCGAGTGTCGAACTCAAGGATGGCAAATCGAAGTAAGC
Organism: Ipomoea nil; assembly: GCF_001879475.1. Classification (NCBI taxonomy): domain Eukaryota; kingdom Viridiplantae; phylum Streptophyta; class Magnoliopsida; order Solanales; family Convolvulaceae; genus Ipomoea; species Ipomoea nil. The sequence goes on along the minus strand of NW_017617687.1, from coordinate 1,548,186 downwards.
AAAATGCAGGACAATCAATTGTCACAATGTCTCAACAAAAGTGAACTAGGTGCAAGGGGATGGTATAAGAACATTATTGATGCAAGCATGGAAGGCAAGGAAGTAAAGGAAATAAGCAAATATATAAAACGGGGATTTAGAAGGAAATGATTCATGATCATGCATTCATTGGTCTCAAGGTTGACAAGAGATGGTGCAAGGCAAGACTAACCTAGGGAGAAATATGGCACCAACAATAGGTTACGTAGGACTTAGTCTCTCAAGTCCTAAGTCGGGTGAGGCATTCTAGCAAAATCTAGGTGGGCGGTTTACCTTCTCCTCTCGGGCCTAGCCCTCTTGGATCGTAGGACGGGAATTGCAAGGGCAAGACTAAGGAGAGTGCAATCTCTTGCAACTCCGCCACTCTCACACTCCTCTCTCATTGGAGCTCTCAATGAAAGAGAATCTATATGCACACCTCTACAACATAGCCATTCAAGATCAAGCAATACATCATGTCTCATCATTTAATCTATACAAAGTATAAATACACAATCACAAATCAAATCCAATCCAAATCCTAGAAGTCTAGCAACTCATCATCATTGATAGATTAAAAACACAAATTGAAGATAACAAATATGGAATTGAAAGCTAAGAAAGAGAATGTTACCAAGTCTTCAATTCAAATGTGAGATCCAATCTTCAAGAATTGTTGGGCAATGAGTGTCTAGCTAGATCTAACCCTAATCTAGAGAGAAAGTGTGTAAAACTAAGCTACAAACCTATCTAATAATGGAAAATGGTGATTTCCCCTGAAATAATCCCCCTACAAGCCATTTAATAAGCTGAAATCTGCAATTTCCGCGAAGTGCAAAATACACGTGCCCGACCCATGCGTGTGGGGAAGATGCGTGGAACTTTCTGCTCTAGACCCACGCACTTTTCACACGCGCGAAGGACGATGCGTGGGTCGGAATTTGCTCTTCTTATCTTTATCAAAGTTGCAGCTCTTGAAGTTGCTGTTCAAATGTCACTTGAATCACCTCATTTGGACACTCCTATGTCAAGATATGCTCCAATCACCGAACTGTTGCCGGAATGCCATGTAAATAACAATGTTTTGCTCTTTTCTACAAAGGCAACCACAATTAGTACTTGCTCTTATCTTTTATCGAAATAGGATGTAATAGGATCAAAGGACTCCAAATATCCCAGAAAATGTAGCATCACCTAGCAATTCTATTCACTCCCGCAAGTAGAACTGGCATAAACTTGGGCCGGTCCTAGGCCTCAGTCAGCAAAGCTCGGGACCCGCCCACAGGCCCATAGTATTCAGGGACGGTCCCGTGCTGGGCCTGGTACCGGGCTTCTTGTGGACCGATGCCGGACTAGGCCCGTAATTTGTTATATTTTTTTAAATATATAATATTTTTTACAAATTGATGTATTTTGTTTGAAATAAGATATGAACCCTTAACCTCATTGTTACTAATTTAAATTCTTTCCAATATATATATATATATATATATATATATATATATGTATATATATATATATGTATGTATATATATATACATACATATATATATATATATATATATATATATATATATATATATATATATATATATATATATATATATATATTGAATATTGAAAGGTTCAGGTGCGATTGAATGCTTCCCGTGCGGTTGTGCGAGTGATTAATGTGCGTGAGTCTTGTGCTTAAGGCATGTGGGGTTTATGCTTAATGTGCGTGAGTGTGTTCTGAGTTTTTTGCTTATTGTGCGTGAGTTTTGTACTTAAGGTGTGTGAGTCTTGTGCTTAAGGTGCGTGAGTCTTGTGCTTAAGGTGCATGTGTTTTGTGCTTATTGTGCGTGGGTGTGTACTTAATGTGAGTTATTGTTGAAACTTTAAGGTGCATGAGTTTTGTGCTTAATGTGCGTGAATTTTGGGCTTAAGGTGCGTGACTTTTGTGCTTAATGTGTGTGAGTGTTGTGCTTAATGTGCATCAGATTTGTGTTCTTAATGTGAGTAGTTTTGAAACTTAAGGTGCATGAATTTTGTGCTTAAGGTGCGCAAATTTTGTGCTTAAGGTTCGTCAGTTTATTGCTTAAGGTGCGTGAGTTTTGTGCTTAATATGCGTGGGTTTGTGTTTTGAATGTGTTTTGTTTGTGTGCTTTAATATACATGTGATAAGTATTTAAAGTGCGTCAGTATTATATAATTTTTTTTTTTTTGTTTTGATCACTATATTATTCAAATAAATGATAATTCAAAAGTATCATCACTTTAAGGAATTGCGAAACATAATTTTAACTAATTTTTTAAATTTTGTTACTTAACAATATTTTAATATTGGGCATAGGTTTTCGCGCATCGCGCGTACAAAATGCTAGTATATACACACACACACACACTCACACGCTTTTCTAAAATTAATATTTTTGTTAAAAATAATATTTTAATTATTAATCTCAAATTTTAAAATTAACATGATTTTCCACTAAATTGAAATTTATAAATGGCGTTAAATACATTTGAACTTGTTGTCTTGTACTATTAAAACTTTATATAAGACTTAATATTATTTAATAACTTATAAATATTATAAAATGTAGTATAGTTTATAAAGTTCATTTGATTTTTACTCACTAAATTATGTTGGGTTAATAAATTAGATATTTATAAAATACTTTTAAATTGGGTTTGCTTTTAATTTAGGGAGAATTGTTGTGAGTAGGAAGTAAGAGAGTGTAGGATTAAGAATTTTTGTGTGATAAAAATAAATTGGGTAAGAGAATTTATAGGGTAAAATCATAAATAAGAAGAAGAAAAGTAAAAAAAATTTGATCGTTGCATTGGTCGAGAAGCGAGAACAGTATTAGCCTCTACCGGAGGCTAGGCTTAATCTAGCCTCTGGCAGAGGCTACATGCAACGTGCAACGGCAACGGCCAAATATATTTGGCCATTGCACGTTGCGGGGCTAAGTAGTAAGTAAAAGGGCCAAAATTACTTTTATTTTATTTATATATATATATATATATATATATATATATATATATATATATATATATATATATATATATATTTTTTTTTTTTTTTTTAGGATTCTAGGCTTTTAGCGATAGTAGCAAAGCTGCCATGCTTTGCTGTCATGGCTGTGTTTGCCTGGGCCCGAGCCTGGGGCGGGTCCGTGCCTGGGCCATTGGTCAATTTCGTGTTGGGCCCCGAAGTTTTTTTTAAACAGGATCTGAACCAGCCCTTAACAAGCAATCATTATACCATGCACCACGGCGCACATAGCACTGTGCGCCCCGCGTTTCCTAAAACGACATCGTTCTGTTAAGTTGTGTAGGGAGTTGACGTGATTATATAGATTATGTTATACAATTATGTACATTTTTTATACAATTATGTATATTTATTTATACAATTATGTACATCCGAAATAGGGAATTTATGTGTATTGTGTGAAGAATTTATGTGTATTTTGTATTATGTTAGATTATGTGTATTATCTTTTCAAAAAAGAGTATGTGTATTTCGTTATACAATTATGTATCATTCTTTTATAGAATTATGTACACTCTAGTATATAATTATGTACATTTTCGAAACATGCGATTTTTAAAGAAAATTAACAGCCGTCATAGTAAAGTGGAATTTCAAAAAATAAAAAAATAAAAATAAAATAAAAACGACGTCGTTTTGCACCAGGGCACAAATTGCACGATATAAATTGCCCTTAACAAGCTGGTTACGGTTCGAGCTAAGCCCGGCTCAAGCCCAGTTAGGCACAGGCCCACTTTTTTCCGGGCTGGTTCAGGGTTGGTTCGACCTTAAACCGGCCCATGGCCACCTCTACCTGCTAGACTTGCTCTCAATCCTTTCGGGACCAACAATATGTACCATGCTTCTTGAAAGTTGGTTTTAGTGGTGATTTTTTATTGAGTGTCGTCCTCTAGGAATGACCATAAGGAAATTGAGTAGAGAGGGATTAAACACAAGATCATTAAGTGTTTGAAAGCTAACCAAAAAGAAATATTTATTTGCATAATAGAGAACAAGTTTAAGATAAAGCAATGAATCAAGTAAAATGCAATATTGAAAGAAACGATTTAGATAAAATCACTTTGCACAAATGCGAATAATGTTCTAAGTTTCTAAGCCAAACAAAGATCAAGAATGAAAGTGAAGGCGTTTAGCAAGTGCCAATGCCATTCTCATGGTCATTGGGCTATCACCTAAGTTCTAATTCCATTCTCATGGCAAATAGACTAGATGAGACAATTAATCAAACATCTTGTGTGCTCATTTCCTTCTAACTCCCCTTTCTCAAGAGTAAGTTAGAAATGTGACAGGTTTGGCTATGGTGAATCGCTATTCTCATAGGTGAAGCACCAAATCGAATGACCTCTTGCATAGTTCGGCCCTAACCAAACAAGAGTCAAACAATATAATTCTCCAGTTTCACAATCACATTCATTCTAGAGGCATTGCAAGCCCTAGGTTTTTCAATTTTAATCTATATTCATACAAAGCAATTCAATCTAAATCTCTAACTAGTTTAACTACTCGTAATGGAATTAACAAACTAAAAGCAATTGAAATAATGCACAGTGAATTTGACTTCAAAAGTAATTTGTAAAGTACAAAAATAAGAAATTGATAGAAATCCTTACTTTATTGAATTTGTAGAATGTAAATCTAAAATTGAAAGTGAAAGTTGCAATTACATACCGTAATCTCCCTCTAAATATTCTCCAAAAGATGATGGAATACAATGGATTTTTTGTTCTAAAGGGTTTGGATGGAGAGAAGGTGTAGAGGAAGATTGGAAATTGAACGATAGATGAAAATAATGCCTAATGATACTTTATACGTTTGGAATCGCGTCCTTTTAACTGCTTCCAGAATGCCTGGTCATGATGGAGGCCACGATGTGACACCGTGACCAGCATCTCTGCTTGTCACGGTCAACGTCACACCGTGACCAGCATCTCTGCATAGTATCTCTGGTTTCTAAACCATTTTTCACGTTGTAAACGTCCGAACTAGCCTTTGTGGATTTCATGAAAGTTGTAGCTCTCTGAGTTTCCTTTCTAATGCCACTTGAATCACGATATTTGGACACTCCTAGCTCGAGTCTCCTCATTGCCGGACTCACTTTCCTTCACAACGGCAGCGGCGTAGCTTCGTCGCTCTGATACTATGTTGGATAAGCTAAGATCATGATAACGGATATAGAAGGAAAGATAGAGAGCTCATGATAGAGAGAAGATGAAAAAGGTTTATTGTTTGGAAAGTGATGATGAAAATCTGTGTACAAAAGTAGTTACACCATGTTATATATGCATGACAGTTAAATGAAATGAACTACGATGAATAGAAAAGAATTCTCTTTGACTGTTAAAGATATTCATGTTTACTTCATCATTCTCTTTAGACTTGGTTCTTATTTCAAATATAAAATTGACCATCCAAAGTGCTAAAATGTATATTCTATGTTCTTCAATTTCCATCCCTACTTAATGATAATTCTAATGTAAAAAAAAAAAATTAAAAAAAAAAATCTATTACTCCGTAATAAGGTGACCAAAATCACCTAAATTATGAATAATTGACAGACTAAAAAAGAGTTAATTCCATTTTTGGCCCTATATTTATAGTCGACAGTCTATTTTTAGTCATTTTTTAAAAACATCATCCTTTGGTCCTAGTATTATTGTGACATGACCATCTTTTATCCTCTATCAACAAAACAATTTAAACGCCGATAAATAAAAGGGTATTTCAGTATTCAATTATGAATTTTTCAAAAACATCAACATAAAATATATAATGGGTCAATGCACTTTGTATTAAAAAGATAAAAATATCTTTGTATTTAACAAAATTTCAATGATATTGTTGATAGAGTACCAAAATTGGTCATGTCACAATAATATATACTAGGACCAAAAGAGGACGTTCTAATAAAAAAGACTAAATGTGGACTGCTACCTATAAATCTATGACAAAAAATGGAATTAACTCGACTAAAAAACATATTTTTTTCTTGATTCAGTTTAAAAATACACATTGAAACACGATGGAATATATTAATATATTATTAATGAAATCTTAAAAATATAAGAACAATTTGTAAAGATTTGGGATTACATAACTTTGATCAAGGCTCGAACTACAATTACTACCATTAACCTATAATAATTCTAACACAACCAGCTTCCAGAATTTAATCCTTGAAGATTGATTGAAGTTAATAACAATCATGCCAACACTCGCAAAGTCTAAGGGCAGTCCCAGGAATTGGGGTACATTGTGGTAATGGATGGAGTCCACTGTAGTCATTGTTGCACATCTTTTCGCAACATGTTGCATCACACGACGCTATGCTGCATGGACCCAAATTTGCAACGCAATTTGGTTCATTAATTCGTGCATCCATCCCTATTACCACTTCACTTCTTTTTCCTTCTACTGGTAGGCTCGCTGGTAACCACTTGTCGCCGCCCGCTGCCATCTTGCCTAAAAATCAAGATATATATGTATACCATACATAAGTGATGATGTATACATTGAGGTATAATCGCATAGATATAAGATATTCTATATACCCTCTAAGTATTAGAAGGATTTTGATTATGCAATTCAACACACTGTATTTCAAGATTGATTTATATAATTGATAAAAAAATGTTGTAATTCTAAATTTACAAAAAATGTTATAATTTTGATCTAAAATAACACACATTCTAATTAACGTTGTTAAGGATCTAGCTACCTTGTATAGGAACATTTAAAGAATATTTCATTCTAGATTTCTAAAGTGGTTTGGAAGTTAATTGGTTAGACTATTTCCTCCCATAAGCCCTAGTTTTTTTTTTTTTTTTTTTTTTTTTTTTTTTTTTTTTTTAACATAAAAATCCTAGGTTTTGATAACTTTATTGTGGTAAAAAATAAAAAAATAAAATATAATTTAGCGAGGAGATTTCTCAATGTGTTCGACGGTGGAAACCCTAGATATATAAATATATATATATATATATATATATATATATATATATATATATATATATATATATATATATATAATAAAACATTGGAATTTCTAAAATATAGTGAAAGAGAAGATAATATATGTTACCTGATGATGCGAAAATAAGAACAAAAAAGAAGCAAAACGTAGGTTTTAACGTGGCCATTTTGCTAATGACAATGGAGGAGATAATTATGTAGCTCAAAATCTATGCTTGAGTTTGTACTATATATAATGTTGGTGGTCAAGATAGAGCAAATTGGAAATGATTGAAATAAATGGATAGGAAAAAAATTAAGGTAATTATATATAATTAATGTACCATATTTATATTAAATTATGCATAGGAAATAGTTAATATTTAAATTCTGCACATAATGAAATTTCAAAAAAGTAACTAATTCTGCAAATTTAGACAAAAATATTATTTTAAAAATATATGCATTATCAATTGTTATATTGTGGGCCTGGTCTACACAATTGTATGGACCATGGTCCAATACGATCTCGTTTCTTTTATTTAAAAGAAACGTTTGTAGTTACTGTGAATCAATAGCGTATCACCTACGTGCATTATTCTTTTTAGAGCAACAAATTAATGTTTTCGAATTTGAACAAGAAATTTGACAAGAACTATATTATTTAATTTGGTGAATTTGGGTTATGTAATTGCAACAATTATTTGTGAATTTTATAATGATGGTTCATCAATAGAACTAGTACATCAATTTCATCTTAAGAGCATGTAAAAAGTAAAGGACCATTTATAGAAGACTACATGTTATATATATAACTAATAAATTACCCGTGCGATGCACGGATATATATATATATATATATATATATATATATATATATATATATATATATATATATATATATATATATATATAATTACTGATGACATTATAAACAATTTTAATATTTGAAAGTGTATATTTATTTGAAATTATAAGATTTGTATATTAGTGTTGAAATTCATTACTTAAAAAATATATTAGGAAATGGCTAATTGATATTATTTTAAGTAATAAAAATATACTATAATCAAGTGAAAGGAATATCTATGTTGAATACCATAGTAAGATTAAAGTGTTAAATACAGGTTGGTAATATGGACGTAATATGTGTATGTTTAATTTCCTTTAATTATGGACGTAATATGTGTATGTTTTTTTTCCCTTTAATTACCCACCGTAATATATGTATTTTTAACTTCCTATATAGACAGAAAAACTTATCGTTAATGCCAATAAAAATGAGTCGATTCCCTTAAAAATGAGATCGTTTATTATGATTACTATATGGTAATTGAGGACTATATATGATTCTTAATTAATATTATGCTAATTATGACGTCCATGTAATCTGAATAATTATGGTACTTAAGAAGTATATATTATTCTTAATAAAATAGTATGTGTATATATAATTTCGTTTTATTATGGACGCAATATGCGTGTAGTATGTTTAATTATCTTTAAAATATGTCTGTAATATGTGATATGTGTATGTTTAATTTAATTTAATTATGTCCTTAATATTGTACCATTAATTCCTTTAATTGATTAAATAAAATCTATACTGCGGCAAGTATAAAAAAACAATATAGTAAAAGTATAATATGTGAATGAATTTATTAATTACCATAACTATTAAGATTTTGTTCAAAAGTAACCATTATCATAATTTTTTTAATCTCCTTTAATGATGAACCTAATGTGTATTATTAATCTGATTAGATAAAATTTATATTACGGAGAGTATTAATTCCTTAATTGTCAAAAATTTTAAGATTTTATTCAAAAGTAATCAAAAGAAGTGCACCGATAATTGATATTATTTGATATAAAAAAATATAAAATCGTTGTAACAAGAAATTTCTATGTTTAATTACCAAAATCAATTTCGAAGTTAAATACGCTTAGTAATTACCACGGGTTATTTAGATGGTAAATACTATATGGTAATTACCTGTATACGTTACCATAATAAACGGATTAACATATGGGGCGATATGATGCGTTTTAGGTAAGATATATTATAAAAAGTATCCATTAATTAAAATATGATAGAGAAATTATATTAGGGAATTAATTAGCTAAAAATGAATCTAAAGTAATAAGAAACGCGGGAACTGTGAACGACTCCCTTCGGCGCCGACGTCATCTCAGAAGCCAGAAGTGTAATTCAGGACGATCGAATCCAGTTCACTTCTCGGTCGAATCCAATTGAACCCTTGAAAAATCAATGCCTGCATTATCATAGTTTGTTATTGAAGATTGAATCATATATTCTTTGAAATGGAATTATGTGGCTCCATTACTATTACCTTCCACTTCCCAAATGTTGTAAGATATGTAAGCCACTTTTACATTAATTGTCTTGTCTGTCTGATTCAGTCCATTTCTTGAAATCCCTTCCTTCCTTTTCTCTATCCATAGTCATTCATTCATAACAAAATCAAATCAAGCATTTATTAAGAAAAATTGGTAATGTTGTAATGAAGAAGGGCAATATGATAGAATAATGGTAACCAGAAAACTGGTCTTGCCATTTTGGTTATCGCACAAGAGGCTAATCTTCAAGGCGACCAAATCGGACCCGTCATCAGCACCGCTCCATGCCTTTCCCGTGATCACAATATTAGCATAACAAAAGCATAAGAACTAAAATCACACGAGTTTGACTTTCACATGAAATAACCTGATTGTTGGTGGGATTTACAATGTATACGGTAGGACCACTTGCCTTCCAGACGCCATTGACATAACAACCCATGTTCTTAGGCCCAATTCCGACCTCCCTAAGGAACTCGTATCCATGCCGGAGATGAAGAAACCTTCTTTGTCTCCGTCCATGGAGTCGAAGAAACCTTCGTCTCTGGCCGGATCCAAAGAAACCATTTTCATCTATGGTCGGAGATGAAGAGTCTCTTCGTCTCCGGCCAGAGACGAAGGTTTCTTCGGGGGGTGTATTCAATCATGACTTTCATAGAGTTTTAAAGACTTTTATGAACTTTAAAAGTTTGGATGTATTCAATTTAAACTTTTAGAGAGTCTTTAAAAGTCAGGCGGTATTCAATCAAAATTTTTAAAGAGTCTTTAAAAGTCGTGTGGTATTCGATTAAGACTTTTAAAGAGTCTTTAAAAGTCATGTGGTATTCAAAAAGTTATGAAATTTTGTAGACTTTTTAATTTTAAGACTTTTGGAGACTTTTCTTTCTCAAATATAAATAGTTGAAATCCAACCATCAATCCCAAGATTTCAAAATTTCTTTTTAATAACTTTGAATATTTTCTCTCTCTATTTAAACTCTATTTTTTCTCCGTATTTAAACTTTATAAACCTATCTAAATTCAATAAAATTATTTTTTTCTTCATTATCCTATATTTTCCTCATGCCTAAACTCTACAAATTTTTTTCTCTCTCCTAAACTTTAGGATCTTCATCTAAAAATTCAAAATAATATTAGTTTTACTTCATTATTGCTTGTTTATATTGATTTTTATTTTTTTCTATGACTTTTTTATCCCTAACTTTTTCTAATTCTCCCTAAATACATGAACAAAACAAATTTTTCTATCGTCAAATTTTATATATCTTTCATAATATTCATATAAATACTTATATATATATATATATATATATATATATATATATATATATATATATATATATATATATATATTAACAACAAGTTACTACGAATAGTTCATATATATATATATTAACAACAAGTTACTACGAATAGCGAACTACTGTTCGCAACAACAATTTGGGATTGCAAACAGTAGCACCTTATTGTTGTTCGTAGTCTCAAATTGCTTTTCTCACTGGTTGGTCTCATCCTACCAAAGATGGAAACAATACAGGAGATCCTCCAGCCTTCAAACCAGAGGAAGAATGGACAGAGACTGAGATGACTACCACAAGCTGCAATCATAAAGCGTTAGATACGATTTTTTCTTTAATGCATGAGAGTCAATTTACCATTGTTGTAGGGTGTGATTCGGCTAAAGAAGCTTGGGATGCCTTAGAAACTACCTATGAAGGAACCGCATCGGTTAAACAATCCAAACTACAAATGGTTCAAACAGACTTTGAAGATCTAAAGATGAAAGATGATGAAACTATAGTGGATTTTCATGCTCGGGTGCAAGAACTAGCCAATAGGGCAAGCATCTTAGGTGAGCCAATCACTCACGAAAGATATGTCAAAAAGATTCTTCACTCACTCCTCCATGATTTTGAATGAAAGCTATAGCCATTCAGGAGCACGATGGATGGGAAAAGAAAACGGTACAACAATTGATGGGAAGCCTACAAACTTATGAGATGGAAATCTTAGGCGAACCTGAAACAAAAGGAAAAACCGTAGCCTTTTCTGTCAAAGACGCTGGAGCAGTGTCTGATCCAGACGAGGTAAGTGACGATCCAGTAATCTTTTTAACTAAAGGTTTTTCTAAATTGTTGCAACAGGTAAAACAACGACAAACTGGAAAATTTGGCAAGGTTCAAGGTCAAAGAGGACCGGGGCCAAGTGCTAATCGAAACAATCAAAAATCAAACTCGTCCAACCAACGACCAGGGGCATCTAGAAACTCTCAATCCAAAGACAAAACCGAAGGCAAAGGGATCAAATGTTATGAATGTGAAGGGTATGGTCATGTGCATGCTGAATGCCCAACCTATTTGAGAGGGAAGAAGTCAATGAAAGTTGCCCTTACCTGGAGTGATGATGATGAACCAGAAACTAATCCAGGATCTGATCCAGATGAGATCTCCGAAAACATTGTTGCCTTTACAGCTCTTACAACTACAGTACCTGATCCTACAACTGGCGAAGAATCAGAAATTGAAGAGTATGTGTCATCAGAAGATCAAGATTTACCTGCTCCTTCATTTGAAGTAGAATGTAAAAAATTGTATGCAAAATGGGAAATTATTGTAAACGTTAATAGATCTCTGTGTAGTCAGGTTAACATTCTAGAAAATGCCAAAAAGGTGCATCTATCTAAAATATCTGACAGGGAGAGCATCATTGAAGACAGTCACAAGAAAGAAGAAAAGCTCAACATGAGCTGGACGATCTCAAAAAGGAACTGGAACATCTCAAACGCAAGATACAAATGATGGACGACACATCCACCTTAGACCAAATTTTAGATTCTGGTCGAAAGACATCAACAAAATATGGGTTAGGCTATTCTGGAGGAAAGGACAAAGCTACTACAATTTTTGTCAAAGCCTCAGGCCCTGACTCAGTCTCTGGAGCAAATCAAGATAGTCCAGAAACTAGTACAGTTCAACGTCAAGTCAAATTTGCTCCAAGTAAAAAGTCAACCAAGGTTAGATTGTATAATCCTATATGTCATTAGTGCAGGATACACGGACATACAAAACCGGAGTGCTTCTACTTCTACAAAGACCAACGTTTTGAGAAATACACCAAAAAGTCTATCACCCCATTTGTCAAGCAAATTTGGATGAAGAAAAGTGACTTTGTCTGCCATGTCTCTTTCCACTCTACAAGTACTAACAGAAAAGAGATATGGTACATTGATAGTGGATGTTCGCGTCATATGACAGGTGATGCTAAGTTTCTAAACAATATAAAGGGAAGTGCAGGAAAAGTAACCTTCGGCGATGGGGTTAAGGGTAAGATCACTGGAATTGGCACCCTAACTGTCACAGGACTACCCAAACTCAAAAAAGTTCTCTTGGTGGAAGGCCTGCACGCAAATCTGATAAGTATCAGCCAATTATGTGATCAGGAATGGAAAGTCTGCTTTACAAAAGACAGCTGCAACGTCACAGACTACCAAAAGAACTGTGTCATGGAAGGTAAACGCTCTTCTGATAATTGCTATATACTTACTAACGATTCTTATTGTTACAGGTCCAGCATAAAAGAATCAAAACTATGGCATCGAAAGTTAGGTCACTTAAATTATCGCTCACTTGAAAAATTAATCAAGATTGAGGGTGTACAAGGTCTACCTAATATCAAGGTAGAAACAGCCGGAGTATGCAGTGCTTCTCAAGCTGGAAAACAAACTAGAGCAGCGCATACCTCTCAAAATTTGATCAACACCACACACTGCTTGGAACTCATTCACATGGACCTCATTGGTCCTACCCGAACAGAAAGCATTAGAGGTAAAAGGTACATTTTAGTTTGTGTTGATGATTTTTCTCGTTTTTCGTGGGTAAGTTTTCTCAGGGAAAAGTTAGAAACTTTCGAAGCCTTCAAAGCTCTGGCCCTAAAACTCCAAAAAGAGAAAGATGAGCCAATCATACGCATTAGAAGTGATCATGGATGTGAATTCGACAATCAAGTGTTTGATGATTGGTGTGCATCGGTTGGTATCTTCCATGAATATTCAGCACCTAAAACGCCACAACAAAATGGCGTTGTTGAAAGAAAGAATCGGACGATTCAAGAGATGGCTCGGGTACTTCTAATTGCAAAAGATTTGCCTCAGAGATTTTGGCTGAAGCAATAAGTACTGCTTGTCACACGATAAACCGAGTATATCTACGACCTGGAACGCATCACAGTCCATATGAAATATGGAAAGGTAAAAAGCCTAATATTAACAATTTTCATATTTTTGGCTCACGGTGTTTTATCTTGAAGGACCGAAACCCAACTGGAAAATTTGAGCCTAAAAGTGATGAAGGGTATTTTCTTGGGTACTCAACGAATAGTCGTGCCTACCGTGTCTACAACAAAGTTACAAAATCCATCATGGAATCGACAAACGTGGTGGTTGATGATCAACCTGAGGAAATAATCGAGGTTATAAGAGTCTCTGATCCAGAAGTTACTCCAGAGCCTGACAGAAATAATCCAGAACCCCCTAAAACTGCATCATCAGATCCTATTCCGACTCCACCATCTCCTAGTCCAGAACCTGGTCCAGAACCAGATGCTGGAGCACTCAAAGTGGCTATCCGAACTCAAAAAGATCATCCTACACAAAACATCATAGGAGATCCATCCTCCGGAGTACGAACTAGAGGTATTAAGCGAAATTACCTTGAGCTTGCAGGGTATACGTGTTACACGTCAAAGATTGAACCCAAGACGGTAAAAGAAGCTCTATCTGATGAACACTGGATTAAAGCTATGCAGGAAGAACTCGGACAATTTGAACGTAACAAGGTATGAAATCTAGTCCCTAAACCTGAAGGTGTAAATGTTGTAGGAACAAAATGGATCTTTCGCAACAAGACTGATTCAGCTGGAAATATTGCTCGCAACAAAGCAAGACTGGTTGCATAAGGCTACTCTCAAATTGAAGGTATCGACTATGAAGAGACGTTTGCACCTGTGGCACGCCTAGAATCTATTGGCCTTTTACTATGTATAGCGTATGCGTTGGGAATAAAGCTGTTTCAGATGGATGTGAAAACAGCTTTTCTAAATGGATATCTATCCGAAGACATATATGTTGCTCAACCTAAAGGATTTGAAGACCCTCATCATCCTAACCATGTCTACAAACTAGACAAGGCTCTATATGGTCTAAAACAAGCTCCAAGGGCCTGGTACGAAAGGCTATCTCAGTATCTTCTCCAGCACGGCTACAACCGAGGGGGAGTCGACAAAACCTTATTTATCAAAAGGTCAGGTAATCATATTACAATAGCTCAGGTTTATGTTGACGATATTATCTTTGGTTATACTCAAACAGGTGCTACAGATCAACTGGTTCAAGTCATGCAACAGGAATTCAAAATGAGTATGATCGGTGAACTAACCTATTTTCTAGGACTACAAGTCCAACAAACCAATGAAGGGATTTTTATATCCCAAGAAAAATATGCAAAAAGCTTGCTAACGATGTTTGGACTTGAGTCAGCTAAAGAAGCACGAACGCCAATATCCACAACTACAAAATTAAGCAAAGATGAATCAGGGAAGCAAATTGATCCTACTCTATATAGGAGCATGATCGGGAGCCTACTGTATCTAACAGCCAGTCGTCCAGATATTATGCTCAGTGTTGGAATATGTGTCAGGTTTCAAGCGGCTCCTCACATCTCAAAGTCGTAAAAAGAATAATTAAATATGTCAAAGGTACTCTCAATTATGGCATTTGGTTTTCGAATGATACTACTCTAAATCTTGTAGGATACAGTGATGCCCACTGGGCTGGAAATACAGATGATCGCAAAAGTACTTCGGGTGGATGTTTCTTTTTTGGAAAAAAATTAGTTGCCTGGCTAAGTAAGAAACAAAATTCGATATTTCTCAGCACAGCTGAAGCTGAATATATAGCAGCTGGTAGCTGTTGTACGCAACTCCTATGGATGAGACAGATGCTTCAAGATTATGGTCTCAATCAAGATTGTATGACACTCTATTGTGACAACACTAGTCCCATCAACATATCCAAAAATCCAGTTCAACATTCCCGAACTAAACATATTGAAATACGGCATCATTTCATAAGAGAATTGGTAGAAGACAAGGAGATCAACCTAGAGTACATTTCAACAGAGATAAACCTAGCTGATCTATTTACAAAGCCTCTTGATAACACAAGATTTGAGTTACTTCGAGCTGCTCTCGGAGTGTGCAGGTTTTCAATCTAAGTTTGTTTTGTTACTCAAATAAAGTTTTTGTATTTCTTTTGCTTCGTGTTTGTTTTATTTCTTTTCAGATTTAATTCAGAAAATTCTCCAGATCCGCTCTCTGCTCCAGTAAGTACTCTAGACCGGAAATTAAGTCTTTTGACCGCACCATATGTTTAGAATTATTTATTAATTCTTTCTCTCTCTTGGTTGTTATACACCACCGTCTTCTTCCCCAATTAATAGAATCCAATCCCTAAAATCACTCCCGTTTTCCTTTAAACTCTTCTCAAGCTTTCCATCTAAAATTCGAATCCTAGCCTAAATCTTCTACCCAATCGATCCGATTATACCTATCTCACATATGGCTAGCCATTCCAATCTTAACCCTTTCCTTTTCTACCTTACAGAAGATGAGCGTTCAGATCTCTATCGCCAATTCAAATCCTTCGGGGCACAGCTCGGATTTCAGACCTCTCGTCTCGCCGGGTTCTTGCAACGCTACTTCGACACCCATTTCTGATGGAGGAATTATCCGTGAAGGACTCCAAGGAGATCTTTGCCAGAGCTTCAGGGATCACGGATGACCCATGGCCACTTGATGAAATTTTAGACGAGGAAATTCTTCAGGCAGAACTTCGGGCTCGACATCTGCGGGATCAATCTACGGTTTGATTTCTCTATCCCCTTAGGAAGCAATACCTTATTGCTTTTGCTTAGGCATGCATCACATTTTTTTTGCTCTAATTAGCTTTTTTTTTTTGCCTTGGTTATATGTGGTTTGTTTTTGTGATTATTCCTTTGACTTGCGTAATTAGGATCCCTCTGCTGGTATGTTTCTTGTGCCTCTGTCTATGATTACTTTCACAGGTTCTCTACCTCAACACTCTAATGAGGCCATTCCAACAATAGCTGAGCACTCACTTGATCCGGACACTGCTATGGCTTCTACTCCAGCCGCTGCTCCAGCCTCAGATCCTGCTTCTGGTGCTCCAGCCTCTGTTCTAGGCTCTGTTCCGGAGGGTGCTGCGGTATCAATTCATGACATAGTTTCTGAGTCTGAGGATCCATCAGTTCAAGTAACCATTATCTTGGACACTATTGCTAATATGCCAAACTCTGCCCGTGCACGAACGGCTGTCCCAATTATCAAAGTGCCTTTTGCATCGAAGGCCAAAGGGAAAGCCAAAGTTACTGATCCAGATGAAGCTCCAGCTCCAGCTGCACCTGTTCCAGCTCCAGTGGCTAAGAAAAAGCTTAATCTGTCCGACGAGGTTGAAATTGTCTCTAAATCTCGTCCTAGCAAGCGTTCTGAACATCGTCCTACTGGGCTTGCTCTGCGGACTAGATCAAGAACTGGCGTGTCTACTCCAGCTCCTCCTCCTGCTTCTGCTCCGGCTTCTGCTCCTGCTTCAAAACCAGCTGCCTCCTCCAGGACCAAGTCTTCTAAGGTATCCAAGGAAACAATGTTCAGACCAATCTTGCTCTCTCCTGCTTTGGAAACAGTTTGGCAACAACATTCCAATCGTGACATCTTGGTTGAGAAGAATTTCAGTGTTGAGTACCTCATCTGCACGTGCAACATCATTCTTCTTCTCCGTGCTCAAAATCTTTTCCAGACTATCCAAAATGTGGGTGCTTACTCTGTCTGGCTCATTCCGGAATTCTACGCCAATCTCACATCTGATTCTCTACTGCCGGCATCTCCGCATTATCATCAGGTTTTCCTCCGAGATGTTTGGTATGATTTCAGTCCTTCTATTATAAATGCTTATTTTCAGCGTGATGCGTGTGATGATCTATTTGAGCCTGCAGGAGATTTTCTTGCATCTCATCTTACCCACAATGAGATCACAATCTGGCCAAAGGATGGTCTTCCTTCAAATGTCCTTACTGTCGTCTACTCGGTTCTGTTTCGCCTGGCATCTAGCAACTGGATTCCCAATGTCTCTGTGCACACTGTCACTAAGAAGATGGCCTCTCTGTTATACAAAGTCAGACATCAACTGCCTATTGATCTTGGTCATCTCATCTACCATCACATTATGAGCTTTGCTAAAAAGAAGGAAGCCAATATTCATCTTCTGTTTCCGTGTCTTATCACTGGGATTCTACAACAACAAGGTCTTCAACTCTACTCAAATGAAGAACTCTGCCATGTCACTCACAAGACCTCTATGGACTCTCGCATCTTCCAAAAATCACATGATGATGATCGGGCTACTCTCTCCTCAGTTCCACCTGCTTCTGCTCCAGCTGATCCTCCAGCGACAGGCATGGACTCTACACCGACTGCTTCCGTTGCTGATTCTGCCTCGACACTAGCTGTTCTTCGACAACAAGTCACCTTTCTCACTTCACACATTGCTACCATGAAAGATGCCTCTCTTGCCATTCAATCTTCCATCTCTACTGTCGAGGTTCAGCTGCTCCGCACCAATCGACAGATTGCCTCTATTGAGAGTGCTTCTACTGCTGCTCTTGCTGGTGATGATGAAGACTTGGAGACGTCCTCCTCCTCCACCCAGTCCTGATGCAGCTCTTTGTCCATTAGATTGATAAAAAGGGGGAGTGCACGTAGTAAGGGGGAGTGCGTTTTTTTTGTGTGTGAACTTAGCCATAAGTGCCAGTGAATAATGTGGTGTGCTCTAACTCTATTTTGCTTCTATATGTGTTAAAGTGTTGCGTGTTTTGCCTTGACTATGTGATAAAAGCTATGCAGTTATATTATGTGCTCTGTGTCT
The DNA here is from genome assembly GCF_001879475.1 of Ipomoea nil. NCBI lineage: Eukaryota > Viridiplantae > Streptophyta > Magnoliopsida > Solanales > Convolvulaceae > Ipomoea > Ipomoea nil. The sequence continues at coordinate 1,529,827 of NW_017617687.1, read as the reverse complement.
CTTTGTGCTTTAATTTTCTATGTACTTGTATGCTTTAATTGTGTTTAAATTCTCTGCACAACATTGGTTAAGTTTAAGGAGGGTGTGTGTCTAGCTACTCGTTACTAGTGAGTAATCCTCTTTCAATGGTATCGTTTATTCATTTGGCAATTAATTTGTTTGTTAAAGCCAATGATATCTTTTAGTAGTTTTGTAAACTAATAGCCAAAGGGGGAGATTGTAAGTGTAAATATATTCCACATTTAAAACCTCTTTATTATTGGCTTAGATTAGTTGTCAAAGTAGTCCTGGATTAGTTGCTGGATTAGTCACGTCGTCTGGAGTAGTTGACTGGATCAGCATAAGAAAGTAATCCAGGAGGTATGAAGCTTCTTCAAAGTATTTTTTCAAGACCCTATCGGTGGGGAGATCTAAATCTAATGGAGCAGCCGAAATCAAGGAAGAGAAGAGTGCATGTTTTGAGGAACAAAACATCCTTTACAACCTATATACAATGCTACCTTATTTAGCATTCAATTTCTCATTCTTACACAAAGTTATACGCTGAGAAACCTGGTTCATCTATACCAAATCTATACTGTACTGTTGAGTGAGAAGAAAGGCTCATAATCAGATCATGAAGCAATGAAGATTGCCTGCACATCGGATCCACTGGAGTAGGTTCTGGAGTAGTTATAGGTTATACTTTAGTGTGTACTTAACTCTCCTCTTATACTCCATTTTTATCATAGTGGATTTGGGTTGATGTGAGTGGCCCCGCAGACGTAGGAATGAGGCTTCGAACTGCGTGAACATATCCTGGTGCATGCTTTCTTTTACGGCTTTTTATTTTATGTTCATTATTATATCTGGAGTATGTATGCATTTAGTTCGGCTTTATAATTGAAATAAATTTAAAGTTCTTAAAGATAAATCTTGCATTCAAGACTCACGTGCTTTTTCACAACCAAGTAAATCTACTTTGATAATCAACAATTGTTAGGAAATAATGTTAACCTTGAAGAAATGCCACAGCAAAGGGCCCCATACATCCATATGTATTAGCTCAAAACAATGATCAGTTCTAGAAATGCTAACTGGGAAGGTGGACCTTTTGTGTCTAGCAAATGACAGGCATCACATACAAAATCACAATGTTTCTTTTTAGAATCAATCTTTATTCCATTCAACATAAAAATTTTATTGCTAAGATAGCGTCCTAATCTATTGTGCCAAAGTTCCAGAGTGAAACTGTTACATTGAACATTATTCTCAGTGATTGACTGGCTTCTTCTTGGCAGGAGGATTAGTAATTAGGTATAGACCATTCCTCTCACTAGCAAAACCAGCCATTGTTCCAAGATGTCCTTGGACAGTACAAGATTCAGCTTCTATCACAAGTTTGCATCCTGACTGCTTGGTTAATTTGCTAGCAGAAATAATATTGAAGGCAAATGATGGAATATACAACACATTTGTCAACAATATGTCCTTGTCAAGCCAGATTTTCCCTATGTGGGTCACATTTACAGTTTCACCATTTGGTAATTTAACAGATAATCCTTGAAACTCAGAACATTTTTCAAAATAGTCCAATGAACAAGTTATATGGTCTGTTGCCCCTGAGTCCAGTATCCATGCTATATGTGAATTGTGAGCAACATTAACAAGGATGTCAGGATTAAAAATACCTTCATCATGCACTTTTGCAGAGCTTTTGAAATCTAATCTGCTCCCAAGGGTGGTGACTATCATAGCTATACTACTTGAGCCTTGATTTCCATGGCTCTGGTTCTGCAAAAGAGATAACAGCTTTTGGAATTGATCAGTAGACATACATATGTCATTTATTTGGCTCACAGAAGCATTTGATGACTGTTGTGTTTCTTGGAATGTTTGTTTTTGGATTTGTAGCCTGCAACCCATCCCGGAGGGTATTCATGCTTCTTGTAGAATTTCTCAATTGTGTGACCAAGCATGCCACAAAATGTTCATTTAGGCACATTCTTGCCTCCATTATTAGTGAATTTCCTTCTATTGTTTGATGCTGTGATTGCCATGACAGATTTTTCTGATTCAGATTGTTGAAAACTGCATTGGACTGATTAATATATATATATATATATATATATATATATATATATATATATATATGTATATATATATATGTGTGTGTGTGTGTGTGTGTGTGTATTCAAATGAGGATAAGTATATTATAGAGGATTGTGAGGACAGATGTAGTGTGTGCCATTAGCTGGTATGCTGTGTGCATGGCCGAATGTAGTCGTGTGCCACAGTTTGTATATCGCGTGCTGGATTTGTTAATTTATAAAGCCTGGGTTCGAAACCTGATGTTTAAATTTATTCTTGTGTGCCATTATGTATTAAGTTGTGTGCCTGGTATTAATTTGTTGTGTGCCCATTATTTGTCCTCACAGTCCTCTATATATTGTTGTCCTCATTTGAACTCAACCCTCTATATATATATATATATATATATATATATATATATATATATATATATATATATATATATATATATATATATATATAAACCATTTTGAAGCCGGAAGATATATATACTTAGGAGACTCTAATTTAAAACCAAGAATAGACTCAACAAGTAAGGGTAGGCACATTCATCAATTATAATTACGCATATAAGATACTAGCATGCTCCCTAAGGTCACAAGATTATACCACATCAAACATATCTGTATTCAATCATTATCAAAGCACACAAGCACACTTTGGTGGTGCCGCAGGACCAATCGCATGCCCATATATGAGGGTCAACACATATAGCGCTAACACATCCCCGAAGCACCCTGCCTCGTACCGCAGCACGAAGGGGTTGATCGCAACCAACCGATGAATCGCAGCTCATTTATAACGTTTGATCGCAACCAAACGGTGGACCGCAGCCCGAATAGTGTGTATTTATGATCGTAACCAGATTATGAACCGCAGCTCATTTATAACGTTTGACCGCAACCAAACGGTGGACGGCAACCCTATATATATTTATATACCCGACCAATCGCAACCGGCCTGGTTAACAGCCGATGGTTCTCAACCCATCCAACTTCCCGTATAGCCAATTGATCGCAACCAATTGGGGTATCATGCACACATAACACATAGCAAGCACATGGAAACCCACATTAGCACATAGGGAGGGGGAAAACGTGTATATAAAACTTATGCGTGGTCAACCACATACTAAGAATATTCCTAAGGGGTTCATACATCTTTCACCTAGGCCAACGGGTTACCAGTTCAACTAGCATGCAATACACAAGACTCTTTTATCCTACGAACGGTACCCGATACATCAAACTAGACTCAGGTATGACAAACGGGGTCCAATGGGACACCACAGAACACGGGGAAACATCAAACGGGGAAAACCACCAAGTCCACACTGGGAAAACCAGCGGGTGGCCGGCGGGTGGAGGACCACCCGTCGGCGGCACGCATAAGGCAGCGGGTGCCCGGCAGGCAATCGCCTGCTCGCCGGCTGCCCGCTGCCGGCGGCCCCATTTGGGGCAGCAGGTAGGTGGCGGGTTCCCCTGCCCCCACTTACCCCCCACAGACTCTTTCGTAATAAATTGGTCCCGGGATCTTTCGTTGAACCCGAAGCCATGTCCAGACACATTTAAACACAAACGACAACACCACGTAATCAAGTAATGGGTTAAAACCAAGAATCACATTAAATACATCCTAACATGACTTCTAAACATAAACAAGACTCAATACCCGAACATGCAAAATCCCACTCAAATATACCAAGAACATCAAAATACGAAATACACGATTTAACATAGGGCTCTAATCATATTTAAAGCACAAGATCATAACTTTATCTTTAAAATCAATAACATCAAGATTATCAAGATCAACACACAATTATCAAGATCATCTCATAATCATCAAGATTATCAAGATCAACACATAAGATCATCTCATAAACATCAAGATTATATCATAATCATCATAAAAGCCTTATCAAGACACAAGCATAGAATTGCATATCAAAGGAGCCAATGAAGAAGATTATAGCAAGGAAAATAGGTTTTGTTGAGACATGGGTTACCTCTTAGCCTTAATTAGAATCCTTGGCTACTAAGGTTCTTTTCTCTAAGATCTCCTCTTCTTGATTTCTCCTACGTTTGGTGATAGGGGAATTCTTGGGAATTCTTGTGTGGTGGAATCTATTGTGGTGTGAATTCTAGGTGCCTCCTATGTCCTTATATATATATATATATATATATATATATATATATATATATATATATATATATATATATATATATATATATATATATATATATATATATATATATCTAAGAGTCCTAATTAGGGTTTGAATGGTAGGGACTTACTAATTCTATTCCTCATAGGACTAAAGGTTGTTTTAGGGATAAGGGTCCATGGTTTATGGTGGACCCTTCCTAATTAATTAAGGGAGTTTAATTCTCTTTTAAGGGTGAGTAATTAAATAATTAGTTTGGGTTAGAGACCGTAACACGGGGTGTTACAATTGCTCTTGGTGAAATATTCGTTAATAGTCATTTTTCCTTGAACACTCTTAAAAATTTCATTCTAGATTTCAGAAATCTTGTGAGAATCAGACTGTGAGTACCTCTTTTGTAGCACGCTCCATATATCTGATACACTGTCAAGGTACATCACGCTTTCTGCAATGTTAGGGTTGATAGATTTTAGCATCCATGAACACACGATCTGATTGCACCTCTTCCATGATGCAAGCTTCGGATCACCAACTTCTGGACATAGAACAGTTCCGTCGACAAAATCGAACTTGTTCTTCACTTCTAACGCAATTCTCATGGATCTGCTCCATGATGCGTAGTTAATCTCAGATAGGGATGGCAAAACAAGGCTTAGGTTAGGATTTTTAGCGACGTGAAGATACAAGGGATCATCAAACTCATCGTTCCGCTGCATCTGATTCGCTAAAGTTTGATTCGAAGAAGTTCCCACATGCTCCGCCTGAGTTTGATTCCCACCGCCATCTGTATTCATCACCACGGCTGCTGCGTATGTCCGGCGAAGCTTTGATACCATGACGAGCTATGGAGCATCACATTAAGGAAGAAAGAAAGATTCTAGTGGATTGAAAGCTCCAAAGTTTTACAGAGATCAGCATAGTGTTTTTGTTACAAAAAAAAATAAAGAAAAAAATGAAAAAAAAAAGAGAGGGAAAAACAAAGCTTTTAAACTAAACTGCTGGGAAAGCCAATTATAACTAACTGATGGTGAAAGGACACAAATGCCCTTAAAGCTATGAGAGAACTCAAGCTGTTCTGCTGTGTGCATCTGCTATGCTCATCAGAATCTTTATTGTATATTTTTTTATTTCCATAATTTTTTTCTTTCTGCAAAGGCATTGTTACAAGGAGGCCTTTGGTGCTGCAACTCCATAAGACTGAGGGAGGGGCTGAATATGCAGAGTTCTTCATGCTCCTAAAAGAAGATTTTCTCCTACTTCTCCTATTGAGCTGCTTTCTCCTACTTCTCTCTCTCTCTCTCTCTCTCTCTCTCTCTCTCTCTCTCTCACTCTCTCTCTCTCTCTCTCTCTCTCTCTCTCTCTCTCTCTCTTTGTTTAAGAAAATAATTTGTCTAAGGGTAACTCTTTGTAACTCACTACCTATTTTTTCCTATCTATTACTGGATTTCTCGTATATCTTTTATGTACATTTTCCTTAAGCACAAAACTTTTAAATCCCCTCTAGGATGCATCACTATGAAATGGGTTTTTGTTTTGCAGTGGTAAACTTAACCCTCATTGATCTTCCCGGATTGACGGTGGTTGCTGTAGGTGAGCACTGAATCCTTAGTTTTCCTTACATTTCCTTTAAATGCAAAGTTCTACAAATTTGTTACCCTTACTTTTCCTTTAAATTTCTAGTGTTAATGCTAGTGATGGAAGTTTTATTATATCTCAAATAATATGCTGGTTGATTTTATATACTAGCTAGTAGCAGGTATATTTTAGCTTTGGACGTTACCTATCCACAGGCTGCATGTGGGACAAAAGGGGATTCAAGTGGCTCTCCTGTAATTGACTGGCAGGGCAGAGCAGTTGCTTTGAATGCTGGTAGCAAGTCATCGAGTGCCTCTGCATTTTACCGCCCTTTAGAGCGAGTAAGAACATATTTTTGTATAAGTTCATGGTTCTATGCTTCTGATAACACAAAAACATGTAGCTTTGTGATTCCATTTTCTATCAGATTTGTGATTCTTACATAGGTCTAATTAAAATATAACATTGATTCGCACTATAATTTTCAGCTGGGATGGCATGCAATGCATTCAACTCTTTTCCACATTTACATATTGATTGTTGGAGCCATACAGTTGATTTTTAACAAATTTGCTTGAATTTGCACATCAGTATGACATTCACTTGGTTTTAGGTTGTAAGGGCTTTAAAATTTTTGCAAGAAGGAAGAGATTCTGCAAACAAATGGGAGGCAATCACTATTCTTCGTGGTACGCTTCAGGTCTGTTAATTTGCATCCTTTTGAAGCTTTCGTGCTCTTTATTCTTATTGTCTAAACTGAAATGTGAAATACTGGTCGGAGTATTAAGTATACTTAATTTGATGACAGTTTAAATCACTCTTCTACCTCAGAGAGTAAACAATCACATTCTTAGGACATTTGGTTCATTTTTAGATTTAATATTAAATATTCATTAGGCATTTTTCAAGTCCTTTCAGGATATTGGATATAGGGGTTTTGCTGCTTTAGATATCCTTTAGAAGCAGTAGAAGTTAATAAGTAGTTGAGATGCTTTATAAATGCTTGGTTATAGAATTTCAAATGAAATTCATCTTTTGGAGTTTAGGTCATGTAGTGTTTGCTTTGGCTTTAGGATTAAATTTTTGTATATAAGTGGTATTCACTAATCTAGGATATTCCATTAATTACTTCTTCAATCTGATGGTAGCTAACATCCAATAAATTGTCATTGCAGCTTGCAAAATTAGCTGGAAATACAGTAGTTGCAACTTCAATCTGATGGTAGCTAATTAACATCCAATATACTCTATAGCTTGACAAACCATTTTAAAAAGATGTGCTACGGATGTTACCAATTATATTACTCCATTACGACTCATGAGTCATGACTCTAACCATTTAAGTCAGTTACATTTTCTTTAGGTTTATTCAACTTCTCATTGACTGATTACCTTTTGTTGGATGTTTTACTTGTAGTACAGTATTATCCATCTTTGATCTCCAAAGACGTATATCAAGTTTATATCATGAATACAGAGTCAGAAAAGCCTGGGCTGAAAAGGAGAGCATTTCGTAGCATTAATGCTTCTGAGTAGATAGACTGTTTCAACAATATGGCTAAAGGTAAAGTAATGGGTTACTTGCAGTCTCCATACATAAGTCATTTGTTTACATGAATTCGTTGATTCTCTTCTGCCTGCTGCATTCCTTGTTGAATTGTTCTGGACTCAGATGGAGAGCATGTCCCATTTGCTTATATTGGACGCGTATATATTCTCCATTTGCTTGGACGCGTATTGTCCATTCTATACTAGTGACTCCTAGATTGTCATAGTAAACACACTTTACTTAGCACCTATTGCCATCCCGGGCAATGGCGCCATTTTGATAAAGCTATAGTATAAGTGGTGGATGGGAAAGTATAAACGGAGATGTGGAACCCCGAGTGTGGAACTCAAGGATGACAAATCGAAGTAAGCAAAATGCAAGACAATCAATTGTCACAATGTCTCAACAAAAGTGAACTAGGTTCAAGGGGATGGTATAAGAACATTATTGATGCAAGCATGGAAGGCAAGGAAGTAAAGGAAATAAGCAAATATATAAAACGGGGATTTGGAAGGAAATGATTCATGATCATGGATTCATTGGTCTCAAGGTTGACAAGAGATGGTGCAAGGCAAGACTAACCTAAGGGAGAACTATGGCACCAACAATAAGTTACGTAGGATTTAGTCTCTCAAGTCCCAAGTCGGGTGAGGCATTCTAGCAAAATCTAGGTGGGCGGTTTACCTTCTCCTCTCGGGCCTAGCCCTCTTGGATCGTAGGACGGGAATTTCAAGGGCAAGACTAAGGAGAGTGCAATCTCTTGCAACTCCCCACTCTCACACTCCTTTCTCATTGGAGCTCTCAATGAAAGAGAATCTATATGCACACCTCTACAACATAGCCATTCAAGATCAAGCAATACATCATGTCTCGTCATTTAATCTATACAAAGTATGAATACACAATGACAAATCAAATCCAATCCAAATCCTAGAAGTCTAGCAACTCATCATCATTATTGATAGATTAAAAACACAAATTGAAGATAACAAACATGGAATTGAAAGCTAAGAAAGAGAATGTTACCAAGTCTTCAATTCAAATGTGAGATCCAATCTTCAAGAATTGTTGGGCAATGAGTGTCTAGCTAGATCTAACCCTAATCTAGAGAGGAAGTGTGTAAAACTAAGCTACAAACCTATCTAATAATGGAAGATGGTAATCTCCTCTGAAATAATCCCCCTACAAGCCATTTAATAGGCTGATATCTGCAATTTCCGCGAAGTGCAAAATACACGTGCCCGTCCCACGCGATGTTGACTAATGGGTTTAAAATAAACGAAAGTGACAAATGTGTCTACGTTAAAGAAACGATAGACGGTGTTAGGAATAAAGTGTAATGGTTTTGATATGCCAAATTTGTATTTGTAGATCCCCCAATTTTATTTCATAGGTCTAGTAGAGTCTTAGACCATTATCGGGAAATTATTTAATTATGAAAAGAGAAAAACAGAGGAAAATGGATGAAAATAGAAGAAGAAGATATAAAGCCGAAAATCAAGAATTTCTCTGTTGAAAATGACAAATTGAAGAAGAAGATGAATGATACAATATTCACGTCGCTACTACTCAAAGAAGATATCCCAGAAGAATTTTCGTGAAGAAAATTAATATTGGAAGAATGCATGAAATTGACTTAGAGATCAAGCATCTATGGAAAGAAAGAAGTACATCAAATGTGATTGGAGATTTAATCAAAATTTGTATGGTCGAAGTGGATAATGCTTGATATATTATCTGAAATGGCTCAAGTTCGAAACTTACTATCAATAATTTTACAAGGTAAAATTTGAGAAGTCAAAATTAAATTAATCTGATGGAGTTGGGCGCTAGTTTAAGCTTTGGGCGCTGATTACAAGTGGAAATTGGGAAGCAAGCAATTTCACTTGGGTGGCAATTGAGATGCAATTGCACTTGGGAGCCAATTCAAAGGAATTAAGTGGAAATTGGGAAGCAAGCAATTTCACTTGGGTGGCAATTGAGATGCAATTGCACTTGGGAGCTGATTTCATAGTAATTGAAATTGGGGCGCTGATTACAAGTGGAAATTGGGAAGCAATTTCACTTGGGTGGCAATTGAGATGCAATTGCACTTGGGAGGCAATTTCACTTGGGTGGCAATTGAGATGCAATTTCACTTGGGAGCCAATTCAAAGGAATTGGGAGCCGATTTCATAGTAATTGAAATTGGGAGATAGTTCGAAGCAATTGAAATTGGGAGCCAGTTTCAGAGAAATCAAAATCAATTGGGAGCAAGTTTCACATGGAAATCAATTCAATATGGGAGCCAATGTAGAATTGAAATTGGGAGTCAATTGAGGTTGTAGTATGGGATGCAATTTCAAAGTTGGGGACCGATTCAAAGAAGACATGGAGATCAAATTGAATTGAGATGAAATTCAAATAACAGGAGAAGTATGGGATGCAATTTCAAAGTTGGGGACCGATTCAAAGAAGACATAGAGATCAAATTGAATTGAGATGAAATTCAAATACCAGGAGAAGTCTGGGAGCCAATTTCAAAGTCAAAGCCAACTATTCAAATTGGGAAGCAATTGAAAGCACCAGGAGCAGTTGGGAGTCAATTGGGAGCCAATTACAATGGAAGCCAATTACAATGGAGAAATTCAAATTGGGAGCCAATTACAATGGAGAAATTCAAATTGGGTGCCAATTACAAGCCAATTGGGTGCCAATTACAAGCCAATTAAAATTGGGTGTCAATTACAATGGAGAAATTCAAATTGGGTGGAAGTTCAAAGCCAGTTTGAAGTCAGAGAACACCCAGACGTGAGAATGAAGAAGATGAAGCAGAACTTACAGTGAAAAATATTCGCACAAGGAAAATACTAGTCTAACTAGTATGGGATTAAAATAAAGATTATTTTTGAATCCCAAAGATACAAGGACCACTTCAGAGCTGATCAGATAAGCCATTCTACACCAAAACTGAGACCCAGATATTTCCACTCAACGTTAAAACAGAGGAATATCAGATGAACTTTGGGAGCTCATTTACATGGAGATGAAACTCCATCAACGGCTAGCTTATCTTCTTCTGACATTTTTGCAGAAGATAAGATAAGATCTCTGACAAAAGATACAAGATTTCAAAAATGAGAGCGTCTCTTTCCAACGGACAGATTCTCATTACCAGCTATAAAATGATGAAGATATGAAGACTTGAAGAAAACAAGAGCAGTAGAGCAGATCACGAACTCACGAACAAGAGAGCAGAAAATTCGAATCCATCAAAGGGATCGAATAGAGCAATTAAGCTTGAAAGAGCATAGAGCAAAAATCTCATTTGGTATAAGAGCATACCAAAAATCTTCAAGTGAGAAGTGAGAAAAGAAAAAGAATTCAGAGAGCTTCAAGAGAAAAATATTCAGAGAGTTCTTAAACAGAGCAAAGCAGAGCAAAAATATCAAGTGCTTTACTTGATATATTCAAAGAGAGAAAACACTCAGAGCTATCAAGAAAAATCATTCCAGAGTGTTTATCTTCATCAAAGAGACCTGCGCATCATTGAAGATCATCTACAGAGTCTCAGAAGTTGGAAGCAAGACAACACTTGTTTTGGAGCAAAACAAGAGAAGGAGGAAAGTAGCACGGAGCTGTGAAATCCTGGATTGTCACACGGAGCTGTGAGATCCGAAGCAGCAGTGTCGGAGGCACTAGGCGTGATTGGTGTGGGCTTGGTGATCAAAGCACTAGATCACGGGATACGTTTCTACCGGAGTGTGGAAGACGGGGGGAAAGTAACGCGGAGTCGTGAAATCCTGGGATAGTAGCGCGGCGACGTGAAACCCGAAGCAGCAGTGTGGTGTCACTGGGCGTGATTAGTGCGGGCTTTGTGATCAAAGCACTAGATCACGGAAATTCATTGTATCTTGGAACCAAGGAGTGGTAGATATAGTGAATTGGCTCTTGGAGAAAAGAGCAAGTGGAGTAGGAGGATTACACCACCTCGCGAACCACTATAATTGTCTTGTGTTCTTTACTGCTTTCTTTACTTATCGCTCTTTACATATTCGCTCTCACGAAGATATACTGCTCACACAATCTCACACACACTTTATGTTTATTTATTTCCGCTGTGCACCATACTCTAACAATCTAGTTAAGAGTTTTGGTTTATCTCTGTCTTAGCAATTGTTGTGCTGTGCGAAAAAGTTTGAAAGTCTATTCACCCCCCCCCCCCTCTAGACTTTCACCCTACCTCTTTTGGGACCAACAATTGGTATCAGAGCAGGTGTTTACCCGAGTCAAAATTGTCCCTAAAGTGGGTCAACTATTTTTGACTGCTAGACAGATCAATTCTACAAAGTGTGTGAATTGGATTAATCTTTCATATCTCTCATGATGATGATGAAGAAAGATTTAGCTCAAAATCTATTATTCTCTCTTGATAAATTTGATGATTGGAAAGTTCGTATGCAGGTACACTTATCGGCTTTACACGATGAAATGTGGGAAGTTATTTCCACTGGCCCTATCGAAATATTAAAAGTCAATACGGCGTTTGTCCTATCTCCGGATGCTCCACAGTACGTACAAAAGCCTAAACCGGAATGGACATCGGACGATAGAACGCGGAATAATCTTGACAATATTGCCAAGGATATCGTATTCAAAGCCGTTGATGATACAATATTTCCGAAGATCCGAAAGTGTGCCACTACCAAAGAAATATGGGAAACTCTCATCAAGATTGGCGAAGGAGATGAACAAGAAAAAGACAATAAGCTCACAATCGCCATGAAGAAGTTCGAAGATTTCAAAATGCTCTCAAATGAAAGTGTTGCAGACATGGAAGCTCGAATGATCAATGTTCTTGGAGAGATTAGTGATCTTGGCAAAAATATTAGCCAAAAAGAAATTAATCTCAAAATCCTACGAGGCTTACCATCTGCATGGGATATGAAGGTTACGGCTATGCGCGATCACCGAGATATAAGAATGTTGTCAACAGACAAATTATTTAGTGATCTAAAGGCATATGAGTTCGAAATGAAGGCCAAAGATGATGATGTTCATGAAGCTCGAAATGCTGCTCTAATGGCCGAACAACCGTCAACCTCCAGGTCAGTAGGAAATAATGTTGATTTTATGACTGACGAACAATTTGCTCTTTTTGTCAAAAAGTTTAGAAGGTTTATGCGAAAAGGAGACAACAAAAATTCTGCTCGTGGAAAATTCATCTCTCGCATAACACAAGAAGAAAAAGTCGATGAAAATAAGGATTTGTGCTACAATTGCCGCAAACCCGGACATTTTAAAATAAATTGTCCGTATCCGATCGTTAGCAAGTATCAAGGCAAAAATGTTGAATCTACACCGAACAAATCCGAAAGCAAAAGGTTCAAGCGCGACAAAAGAAAAGCTCTCATTGGTAACGAACCAAACGAAAATGATGATTCAGAGGATTCATCATCAAGCGATGAAAGTTCATATTCGGACGATGATACGGCGCTAATATGCAAGCTAATGGAGTTGAGTACAAGTGAAGATTGTCTTATGGCTCTTGACGCGGAGGAAGAAGAGGTAAGTTCTAATTCTTTCAATTCTGTTAATTCCTCTTTTTCTCGTGAATCTATTGACAGTCTAATGCGAGATTGTCAAGAGATTATGCTCACTCATCCTCAACTCAAGGAGCGCAATAATATTCTAATTCTTGAAAAAGAAGAAATGAATAAAAAATTGCAAGATGCTTTACTTGAAGTGAGTAAATTGAAGAATGAAAATATTCATCTTCAAGAAGAGTGTAAAGCTATAGAGGTTAGAGAACATAATCTTAGAGCTACTATTGCTACGTTCACTAATTCGTCTAAAATTATAGATAAAATGGTGAGCATGCAAAAGCCATCAGGAGATAGAATCGGAATTGGTTATGACTCCACATGTTCTCAAACCCCTCAAAATCTGACTAATTCTGCTACTACTTTAAATAATAAAGTTCAAGTGGTAAAATTTGTTAAAAGTCAGAATAGCACGATGAGACAAGGACTTGGCTATCAAACAAATGCAAAGTTGAATGTTGAAAGGCCGAAACAAGTTTATAATACGGCTAAGCAACAAAAATTCGTCAAACAAAGATATGCCAAAGAGTCAAGTGCAAAAAGATTTCATAGAAAAGAGGGAAGCTTTTCTAGAAATAAAGTTGGGAGATTTCATCCCACTCAAAAAGATTGGTTGTGCAATAGATGTAATGCTTTTTATAGACCAAAGCAACCATTCTCTTCCCAGGTGCCAAAATATAAAAATAATTTTCAAAACCCGGCGCCAAAAATATTTTCTAATGTGAGTTATGATTATCATGTCTCTAATGGTTACAAATCGCCTCATCTTAATTCAATAAGATCAAGGTGGGTTTGGTTACCAAAAATCACTAACAGTAAAGGACCCAAGCAAGTATGGGTACCTAAAATTAATTAATCTTTTTTGCAGGATGTTTGGTACATCGATAGTGGTTGCTCACGCCACATGACTAGAAATAAATCATATCTAGTGAATTTCAAAGAAATCGATGGACCAAAAGTTATATTCGGAGGAAATCAAAATTATGGAGTTAAAAAAGGAGTTGGCACGATCAAGAAAAATGGTCTGAAGATTGAAGATGTTTCTTTCGTTGAAGGATTAAAATTTAATTTGTTGAGCACTAGTCAATTTTGTGATAAAGGCTATCTTGTAGAATTTTCTAAAGATAATTGCCTAATCAAAATTGAGCTCACAAATGAGATTATTTTATCTGGAAAACGGCAAAAGAATATGTATATTGTGGATTGGAGCACTAGCAAAGATTCAGTGTGCTTAATGGCCAGAAATTCAAAAGAAGCTAATTGGGAATGGCACAGAAAGCTCAACCACTTAAACTTCAAGACCATCAATCAACTTGTAAAGAAGAATCTAGTAGAAGGCTTGCCAGATATTATCTTCAAGAAGGACCAAGTGTGTGATGCATGCCAACGCGGAAAGCAAATCAAATCGTCATTCAAATCAAAGACACACGAGTCAACGTCAAGACCGCTAAGCTTACTACATATGGACTTATTTGGACCGGTTGATCCAATATGTGTAAGTGGTAAGAAATATTCTCTCGTTGTTGTTGATGATTTTTCCAGGTACACTTGGACCGTGTTTCTCAAGAAGAAAAATGAAGTTGAGCAAGTTCTACCGAAGCTGTTGAAGCAACTACAAAATGAGAAAGAATTGCAAATATCAAAAATACGAACGGATCGCGGAACCGAGTTCGTGAATGGAGTTATACAAGCTTTTTGCAATTCACATGGAATTTCTCATCAATTATCTGCCGTAAGAACACCGCAACAAAACAGTGTTGCCGAAAGAAGAAACCGGACGCTCAAAGAAGCCGCACGAGTGATGATTAGTGCTGCCGGTCTCCCGAAACGCTATTGGGCGGAAGCTATCAACACTGCTTGTTACACGCAAAATCGAAGCATTATCCATAAGCAGTACAAGAAGACGCCATATGAGCTATACAAAGGGAGAAAACCAAATATTGGTTATTTTCATATTTTTGGATGCAAATGTTTTATTCATATTAATGATAAATTGCATCTAAAAGCTTTTGATGAGCGTGCAGATGAAGGAATTTTTCTAGGATATTCAGCTACCAGCAAGGCGTACAAAGTTCTGAATAAAAGATCAATGGTGATTGAAGAATCCATACACGTGGTATTTGATGAAAAATCACAAATCAAAAATGGCGCTCTGGACGAAGAAATTGCACAAAATGGTAACAAGTGTCATATTGATTTTTGTGATACTAATGATACGTGTGAAGATGATGTTTTGCAGGGAATGGATGAATTGGAAATTAATTCTCTAGAAAATCCCATCCCTCACCCAGAAGAAGTTGGAAATTCTTTAAATAATAATTTTGGGAGTGATGCCTCACGTGGTAATGGAGATGCAGTACAAGTTGGTGATCCAATTAATGATCAAATTGCATGTGATGTTGGTAATCAATTTCAAGACAATTTAATTGATGAAATTCGAACCAACACTGCAAATTCACAACAAATGGATCCACCCAGTACCATGCACCCATTTCAACCAGATTTAAGATGGCTCAAAAATCACCCTCTAGAATTAATTATTGGGAATATCCATGAAGGCGTGAAAACAAGATCATCTACCATGGAAGCATTGTTCACGTGTTATCTATCTCAGATTGAACCAAAAGAAATTGACGAAGCTCTCAATGATCCGGATTGGATAAATGCTATGCAAGAGGAGCTCGACCAATTCAAAAGAAATGATGTTTGGGAACTTGTTCCAAGACCGCCGAACCACAATGTTGTAGGAACCAAATGGGTCTTCCGGAACAAAGCAAACGAAGAAGGCGTGATTGTTAGGAATAAAGCAAGGCTCGTTGCAAAAGGATACTCTCAAGAAGAAGGAATTGATTTTGATGAAACTTTTGCACCGGTGGCTCGACTTGAAGCAATCAGAATTTTCCTAGCCTACGCCGCACACAAAGATTTCACTGTTTATCAAATGGACATGAAAAGCTCATTCTTGAATGGTCTACTCGAAGAAGAAGTTTATGTCGAACAACCCCCAGGTTTTGAGGTAAAAGGCGAAGGTGATAAAGTCTACAAACTTAAAAAGGCATTGTATGGGTTGAAACAAGCACCTCGAGCTTGGTATGATACTTTGTCAATGTTCTTGATAAGCTGTGGATTCACCAAAGGCCTTGTTGACAAAACTTTATTTAGAATTCAAGATGGTGATCATATTTTATTAGTGCAAATATATGTTGATGATATTATTTTTGGAAGCACTAACAATTCTTTGTGTGAGAAATTTTCGAAGCTTATGCAGAATAAATTCGAAATGAGCATGATGGGTGAATTGAATTACTTCTTGGGCTTACAAGTCAAACAACTGAAAGAAGGAGTATTCATCAATCAAGCAAAGTACACCCGTGACTTGATAAAGAAGTTTGGCCTTGATGGAAAATCATCGATCAAAATTCCAATGAGCACATCAATAAGGCTAGTCAAAGATGAAGATGGAAAGGATGTCGATCAAACAAAATATAGAGGAATGATTGGTTCACTTCTATATCTTACTGCAAGCAGGCCAGACATTTCTTATGCTGTGGGTGTGTGAGCAAGATTCCAAGCAAATCCAAAAGAAAGCCACCTCACCGCAACAAAGAAGATCATACGATATCTGAAAGGCACAATCAATGTTGGATTGTGGTATCCAAAAGGTACAGATTTTACTCTAATGGGTTTTTCAGATGCGGATTTTGCAGGTTGGAAAATAGACAGAAAAAACACTTTCGGGACATGCCAGTTCTTGGGGGAAGGCTTGTTTCTTGGTTCAGCAAAAAGCAAAATTCCATCGCAACTAGTACCGCCGAGGCCGAATATATTGCTGCAGGAAGTTGTTGTGCGCAAATTTTGTGGATGAAGCAACAATTGAAGGATTACGGAGTTAATTGTGATGACGTCAGTATTTATTGTGATAATACTAGTGCAATCGCTATCACTCACAATCCGGTGCTTCACTCAAGAACCAAACACATCGACATTCGACATCATTTTATAAGGGATCACGTTGAAAAGAAAAATCTGAAGATTGAATATATCCCTACGGAAAACCAAGTTGCTGATATTCTCACGAAGCCTTTATGCGAAACGAGATTTTCTACCTTAAGGCACGAGTTGGGAATGATCGAAATGAGCTAAGTATCACTGAACTTAATCTCTCTATTTAAATTGATACTTGTGCTCAAAATTAATTGTTTACGTGGATAAATTGTTTTATGTGTTTCTATGCATGTTTTTATTCGAAATATTTATGTGATAAATTTGCAATATGTGTTAAAAATTTATTTGTGTATTTGCATGTATTATTTAACGTGAGATCATATGCCATGCAAATTAATTTGACAAAATGTGCAATTTGTGATTTATTTGATGTTTTGTTTAAAATTGCATGTTTTAATGTGTAATCAGTTTTTGAGTATGTGTTCATGTTTCTGTAAATTAACTATCTTGTTTGCATGAACAATTTGCTCTAAAAATGATTTACCATGATTATTTGTTAATATATATGTGCTATGTGCAAAATGTGATTTAATATGTTATTTGTATGTGTGTTTTGTATATATGCAGTATATGTGATATAAATTGCTATAAAATGTTTTAGAAATCTAGAAATTAGTATTTTTGTTAGTTTCTAAAATATTTTGGAATCTGATTAATATTTTTTTTATATAAAGTTGTTTCTAATTATAAATTAGGAATATGTGTGTTAATTGTGTTAATTTCCAAATTATATGTATTTTAATTTGGAATGCCGTGTATATGTGTTTAATGAAATTGGTATGTGTGATTAATTATTTGTGGAATAATTTTTGCTACTAACGAGATGTTTGAGTGATATTATGTTTGTGGTACATGAATTTGAGAAGGAAATCAGGAGATAAAGGAGGAAATTTAGAGTTTAATTGGGCATCAAACCTCCACCCATAAACTCCTACCCTTTCTAAACCTCCACCCAACCTAAATCGGCACCCATAATCCTCTCCTAGATCAAATCTTTCGAAACTGATATTCTCTCTCTCTCAAATCGGCACCCCATACCTTCTCTCAGCTTAATAATATCAATCGTCTCCCACAGAGCAATTAAAACCTAACCCCTCATTAAACTCTCCCCTCTAAACCGTTGCCCATCAAATCTCTTCCCATCCACCGCCATCTTAGCCAATGAGAAGTCTTGCTGCTATCCATCACATCCGTAAACTCTAAACGACGGCAAGAAGAATTAACTCTCCATCGGCAAGTGAACCGATTACACTCCTGATCGCCCTATATATTGGGAGACAGCCGAGACATACCTGTTGTGGAAGATTTTGTTGTTTGAATTTTTGCAGGTGCAAGATGGTGTCCAGCGAGTCTCAGGAGAACAAGGTGAGGAAGGAAACTCAGAGAACTTGGGAGAAAGTTCTCAAACAACCTCGAAGGGCAACACGCACGGACGGACGAAAAATGGCAGGAGAAACACCAAGCAACCCTCTGGTGTTAATATCTGATGAAAGGGAGCAAGAAAAGGAGTCACCAAAAATTCAAGTTGTAGCAGAATCACCACCGCGTGAGCCGGGCTTTATCTATGAAGAAGATGATGGTGCCAAGAAACCATTGGCAGAACAAGACCGAGTGGAAGGGTCTGAGCCTCCATTCATGAAATTTTCTCCGGTTGTTCAACCTGACATATATGCTGAAATTCTGAATATGAGTAATTCAGAATATCTTCAGTATTTAAAACAACTGACTTTTGGACCAGTTCTACCTCCTCCCGGTTTCGGTTTTGATGGGCTCTATCAACCTCTACCTCCACCAGAGCCTCTCCCGAAGTTTCCACCAAGTCTGCCAGTTCTTGCACCGCTGCCACAAGAAATCCCTGCTCCTCCACCGCCTCCTCAGCAGATGCCACTCAATCCGTTCATCCGTCCTCGAGTGGACTTTACTAGGTTTTTTAATCAAACCTATTCATCTTCAAGCTCAAACGGGTCGATGTTCGAGGAAAGTGAGTCAAGTGGTGACTCAGGACCGGGATATGCTCCTTCACCACCAGGATGCTATGATTCAGAAGACTGCATGAGTACGGGCTTTTCTGCCTGTTGAAGAAATGTTATGCTATCTCTCTCTCTCTCTTTCTCTGTAAGAAGGAGATAAATAAAATTTTATGGAAGGTTTTGCTACTGATCTTGTCTATCTCTATTTTCTCTCTGCCTCTCTCTCCTACAAAATGAAAAATCCCTACGTATATAAAAAGATCAAAAGTTTCGTAGCCAAAAAGACACACAAAAAAATATATGAATAAAAATAAAATAAAAATTTTTTTATGGGTACAAAAGGGATAAGAGAAGAAAAGAATTAAGAGGAGAAGTGTCAGTACGAGAAGAAATAAGAGAACAAGTGTCAGAAGAAAGAAGAAGAGATATACCAGTGGAAGTTGCAATAGAAGTTGCTACTGAGAGTAGACTGCAAATCACAGAGGATTTATCCAGTGTATTGCCGGTACACCATACCAAGTCTACCATGCCTATCATGGACCCTGTTCTAGAAAATGAAGATTTATTTACAGAGAACTACATGAGAACAGAGGTCTTAGAAGAAGAAATTGGTGAGCTCAATCAAGAAGCCGAATCACCTGAAGAAGAAGGGATGCAACTTATTGACACAGTTATTCGCACAGATCCGAATAAAAGCCCATTCGGATCCCCTCAAAACTTTGTGCAGATGAATGATCAAGATGATGGCATATTTTCATCTTTATTTGCCAAAGTGGCCGAATCCAGTGATGTTGTTTGTCAAACAATTGGAGAAAAATTGGTTGAACAAAACCAAATGCTAGAACAACAACACACTGATACTCGAGTCAATCTGAAAGAATTAATGGAGCATCAAAATTCTTTGAAGACTCAGATTGACAAAGCTGAAAGAATTCTGAAAGGAGAATTGACAAAAGGCTTACTTGAAGTGCTTCAGCTCATGAAGAAGGAACGTGAAGCAGCTGAAAAGATTCACAACGAACGTCACTTGAGACAGATCAAAGCAATTCAAGATCAAGAAAGCCGAATCAACAAACTTGAAGCTGAACTCGCAGTTACAACAAACAAGCTGGACAACGTGCAAACCGTTTCCATTGAAACACACAACAGTGTTGAAACTGTGAAGGCAAACCAAGACCGAGATTTTAAGACCTTTGCATTTTTTGTTGATAACGCCAAAAGGGGGGGAAGAAATTCTCAGTCACTTGGCTTTGCAACAACAAGAATTTATTCTTGGAAGTCAACAACAGCCAGTAATGTCTACTCAAGGTAGAGGCCGAAGCCGCGGACAATCCTCACAAGGACCATCTCAGATTGGTTTTGCTCAGTTCGCGAATCCTAGTCTTGGTACGAGTACATCAAAGGTTGCTGAACAGCGTGGCTGGTTCGAATGCTCTAAGGGTACCGCCACTTAGACAACAATATGGAACAAAGAAAATTTACCAAGCATGATCAAGAAATGGCCTACAGCCCAATGGATCTCGGAAAAGAATAAAGAAGAAGAAGGCAAAAGGAAAAGAACCGAGATGTGGTATGAACTAAGAGATTTCACCGGAAATATGGGCATGAATCTTGGAGAAGAAAGAAGCTTCGAAGAATGTGTCTTATGGTGGGAAAACGGAGTTCTTCCGGGTAATAATATCATAGAAGCTTTTGGATATTACATGGTCGGACAGCTTACAAAGAAATTTCAGAATGCAAAGTTCAAAGATGATTTCTTCAAGCTCAGAGAACATGTCAAGGAAATTTTGAAGAAAGACTTTGGTGTGAAGAAACCCAGAAGGTAATCTGAAAATTCTCTTAAGCTGATATTCTCTATTTTCGAACCTCTGTTGCGTTTTTCTCTATAAATTCGAAATATATCAATAATAATTTCCCATGGTCTATTTTGAGTCTTTAATTTTATTTGTTTATTGTAATTAGACTTTCGTGAATTAAAAGACAAGAAATATGTCAAACGCACGACAAAATTAAAAATTGATGATGATCAAAATAAAAATAATTCAAGATGCGTTTAGGAGCTTGTCTAAAATTTAATTCACAAGTTTCTTTTGATTGTGTCTAGAAAACCATTTGTTAAACTCATCTTGGCTTTGTCAAATAAAATTGAGCAAAAAGATTATTTTTCAAAGACTTAAAGCCAATGACTGAGTATAGGTTTTGGCATTATCAAAAGGGGGGAAATTGTTAGGAATAAAGTGTAATGGTTTTGATATGCCAAATTTGTATTTGTAGATCCCCCAATTTTATTTCATAGGTCTAGTAGAGTCTTAGACCATGATCGGGAAATTATTTAATTATGAAAAGAGAAAAACAGAGGAAAATGGATGAAAATAGAAGAAGAAGATATAAAGCCGAAAATCAAGAATTTGTCTGTTGAAAATGACAAATTGAAGAAGAAGATGAATGATACAATATTCACGTCGCTACTACTCAAAGAAGATATCCCAGAAGAATTTTCGTGAAGAAAATTAATATTGGAAGAATGCATGAAATTGACTTAGAGATCAAGCATCTATGGAAAGAAAGAAGTACATCAAATGTGATTGGAGAATTAATTAAAAGTTGTACGGGAGAAGTGGATGATGTTTGATATATTATTTGAAATGGTTCAAGTTCAAAACTCACTATTAACAATTTTACAAGGTAAAATTTGAGAAGTCAAAATTAAATTAATCTGATGGAGTTGGACGCTAGTTTAAGCTTTGGGCGCCGATTACAAGTGGAAATTGGGAAGCAATTTCACTTGGGTGGCAATTCAAAGGAATTGGGAGCCGATTTCATAGTAATTGAAATTGGGAAATAGTTCGAAGCAATTGAAATTGGGAGCCAGTTTCAGAGAAATCAATTGAAATTGGGAGCAAGTTTCACATGGAAATCAATTCAATATAGGAGCCAATGTAGAATTGAAATTGGGAGCCAATTGAGGATGTAGTATGGGATGCAATTTCAAAGTTGGGGACCGATTCAAAGAAGACATGGAGATCAAATTGAATTGAGATGAAATTCAAATACCAGGAGAAGTCTGGGAGCCAATTTCAAAGTCAAAGTCAACAATTCAAATTGGGAAGCAATTGAAAGCACCAGGAGCAGTTGGGAGCCAATTGCAAGTCAAAGTCAATTGCGAGCCAATTACAATGGAGAAATTCAAATTGGGTGCCAATTACAAGCCAATTAAAATTGGGTGTCAATTACAATGGTGAAATTCAAATTGGGTGGAAGTTCAAAGCCAGTTTGAAGTCAGAGAACACCCAGACGTGAGAATGAAGAAGATGAAGCCCAGACGTGAGAATGAAGAAGATGAAGCAGAACATACAGTGAAAAATATTCTCACAAGGAAAATACTAGTCTAACTAGTATGGGATTAAAATAAAGATTATTTTTGAATCCCAAAGATACAAGGACCACTTCAGAGCTGATCAGATAAGCCATTCTACACCAAAACTGAGACCCAGATATTTCCACTCAACGTTTAAACAGAGGAATATCAGATAAACTTTGGGAGCTCATTTACATGGAGATGAAACTCCATCAACGGCTAGCTTATCTTCTTCTGACATTTTTGCAGAAGATAAGATAAGATCTCTGACAAAAGATACAAGATTTCAAAAATGAGAACGTCTCTTTCCAACGGACAAATTCTCATTACCAGCTATAAAATGATGAAGATATGAAGACTTGAAGAAAACAAGAGCAGTAGAGCAGATCACGAACTCACGAACAAGAGAGCAGAAAATTCGAATCCATCAAAGGGATCGAATGGAGCAATTAAGCTTGAAAGAGCATAGAGCAAAAATCTCATTTGGTATAAGAGCATACCAAAAATCTTCAAGTGAGAAGTGAGAAAAGAAAAAGAACTCAGAGAGCTTCAAGAGAAAAATATTCAGAGAGTTCTTAAACAGAGCAAAGCAGAGCAAAAATATCAAGTGCTTTACTTCATATATTCAAAGAGAGAAAACACTCAGAGTTATCAAGAGAAATCATTCCAGAGTGTTTATCTTCATCAAAGAGACCTGCGCATCATTGAAGATCATCTACAGAGTCTCAGAAGTTGGAAGCAAGACAACACTTGTTTTGGAGCAAAACAAGAGAAGGAGGAAAGTAGCACGGAGCTGTGAAATCCTGGATTGTCACACGGAGCTGTGAGATCCGAAGCAGCAGTGTCGGAGGCACTGGGCATGATTGGTGTGGGCTTGGTGATCAAAGCACCAGATCACGGGATACGTTTCTACCGGAGTGTGGAAGACGGGGGCAAAGTAACGCGGAGTCGTGAAATCCTGGGATAGTAGCGCGGCGACGTGAAACCCGAAGCAGCAGTGTGGTGTCACTGGGCGTGATTAGTGCGGGCTTTGTGATCAAAGCACTAGATCACGGAAATTCATTGTATCTTGGAACCAAGGAGTGGTAGATATAGTGAATTGGCTCTTGGAGAAAAGAGCAAGTGGAGTAGGAGGATTACACCACCTCGCGAACCACTATAATTGTCTTGTGTTCTTTACTGCTTTCCTTACTTATCGCTCTTTACATATTCGCTCTCACGAAGATATACTGCTCACACAATCTCACACACACTTTACGTTTATTTATTTCCGCTGTGCACCATACTCTAACAATCTAGTTAAGAGTTTTGGTTTATCTCTGTCTTAGCAATTGTTGTGCTGTGCGAAAAAGTTTGAAAGTCTATTCACCCCCCCCCCCCCCCTCTATACTTTCACCCTACCTCTTTTGGGACCAACAGACGGTTATGTCATTCTTTGTTTATACGTAGATGACATGCTCATCGTTGGTAGTAACGATCGAATGATCAAGTCTACCAAAAACATGTTAAATGCGAGATTTGACATGAAGGATATGGATTTGGCTGATTTAATCCTCGGGATTAGAATCATTAGAAGACCTGATGGTTTGCTGTTAAGCCAATCACACTATATTGATAAAATCCTTGAAAAATTTAACAAGGATAATCATCAAGGGACTAGGACGCCATTAGATCGAAGCGTTCATCTAACCAAGAACCACGGGGAGTGTATTTCTCAAGTAGAATATGCTCGGGTTATTGGTAGTTTGATGTATCTAATGAGCTGTACTAGGCCGGATATTGCCTTTGCGGTTAGTAAAAACCTCAGTAGATATACGAGTAACCCCGGTGCCATGCACTGGACGGCAAAGTGAAGGTTCTGAGATACTTAAGGTATACTCGAGACCTTGGACTGCACTATGGGAGATATCCTGCTGTACTTGAAGGGTATAGCGATGCTAGCTGGATATCTGATATTAAGGACTCTAAGTCCACGAGTGGCTACGTGTTTACACTAGCCGGTGCAGCCGTTGTATGGAAATCCTCTAAACAGACCGTGATAGCTAGATCCACGATGGAATCTGAGCTGATAGCCTTGGACAAATGTTGTGAAGAGGCTGAATGGCTACGCCATTTTTTAGAGGATATTCCTAATTGGGAAAGACCTGTACCTCCAATGTGTGTGCATTGCGATAGTCAAGCTGCAATTGGACGAGTACAGAATCATATGTATAATGGTAAGTCTAGACATGTGCGTCGTAGACATAATACCATTAGACAACTTCTCACAACTGTGTTGTCTCGATTGACTACGTAAAGTCAATAGACAATATAGCAGATCCGCTAACCAAAGGGTTATGTAGAGTAGCTGTAGAGAAGTTGAGACGAGGAATGGGTCTAAAGCCCTTGGTATAAAGTTCTATAGTGGACACCCAACCTAGCTGGCACCTAGGTTCAATGGGACAACTAAATTATGGAACGGAGCGTGTCACTGTGGGGGTCTCGGATTCCCTACCACTCCTCGTTAGAAACAGTGGCTCCCGCACAAGGTTAGCATGTTAAATGCTTTAGTGATTCGAATGTCGGTTGACATATGTGAGTATGCGGGATACTCGGGAAAGAATCACCTATGTGAGAGAGAAGTGAGGGTCGCTTCAAATGAGAATTGACGGGCACAATTCTTCACAAACTCTTGCAGAACCAGGAATGGTGACCCACGACCAAAATGGGCACAATCATGAGAATAAAGCATGGTTGGGAGGTTCTTGTGTGAGATATGTCATCGTATACACAAACGGCAGTCAGTTCAAAGACATCGCGTTCTACCGTACAGCCAGTAGAGTAAATGTATCTTCACGAGGGAACGTTCAAAGGGTGTGACCCTACCTATCCTATGCAGGGATCGACCGTTGAACACAGTTGTTTCCGATTATAAAACTACCCTGAAAATCAATTTTCATTCATGTGGGGGATTGTTGGAAAAATTAGCTTAAAATGGCATAAAATGGCATATTAAGTGGCTATTTTGTGGTACAATTATCAGTGGGGTCCACTTCCGATTTGGGTCCGGTCAAAGTGGATTCGGATTCTTCGTAGTAAGACGAAGAGATTGATATATTGTACGCTCAAAACGGATATTGGGTGAATGAGATATTGATTCTCAAAGTAGACCAATTTGAGTTGGGAAATGAAGGAAAATAGAGGACTTTGTCCCACATTGGTTTGGAAACAAGATTTGCCCCCCTTATATACATGAGCTCTTTTGAAGCCTGTAGAATTGTATAGCATAGAGGCTCTCTCGCGCGGGGGGGTGGGGGGGTGCAAATCAAAATCCAACTAGAGGAGATCGAAAAGGCTTGATTCAAGCCCGAGTTCGCGTGCGCCTGCGGGCACGAATGTCGTCCGGAAATTGGTTGGCCTTGCGGGCTAAGTTATGCCAAACTTCGGTATCATTTTCCATTTTCCAACTGGAGTAGCGCCGTTACAGGTGTTACACAAGCCATGTTGAATGCTATTCCTTCCAACAGCCCTATATAAAGAGAAGTAGGGCAGAAGCATAATATACAGTACACGAAACTAAGGAATTCCAGTACAGTTTTGCTTCAAAACTTCTGCTTCTACTCTCTTCTTTACCCAGCAGTGTTCTTGCTCTTGCTTTGTTTGCCGGGTTCCTTGTTTAGGTGCTTAAACAAGGAATCGTAGCACGTTTTATCCTGGGAAACCTAGGCTACAACGCTCCTAGCACTTGTGGGAGGTAGCAAATAAGGATTTAAGGAAAAGAACTTCGTGTTCGAACTCGTGCTAAACCTATATCCCAACACTCAACCTTTTCCTTCCCAGTTTTTCTTTTTCCCATATAATTTTAATCTTTCCGTAGGATTATTATTATTTTGGGATTTTCCACCTTATTAACCAACACGACTCATGAGTCATGATTCTAACCACTTAAGTCGGTTACATTTTCTTTAGGTTTATTCACCTTCTCATTGACTGATTATCATTTGTTGGATGTTTTACTTGTTGTGTTATCCATCTTTGATCTCCAAAGATGCATATCAAGTTTATATCATGAATACAGAGTAAGCCTGGGCTGAAAAGGAGAGCATTTCGTAGCTTTAATGCTTCTGAGTAGATAGACTGTTTCAACAATATGGCTAAAGGTAAAGTAAAGGGTTACTTGCAGTCTCCATACATAAGTCACTTGTTTACTTTCTTTTCCATGGATTCATTTATTCTCTTCTGCCTGCTGCATTTATTGTTGAATTGTTTTGGACTCAGATGGAGAGCATGTCCCATTTGCTTATATTGGACGCGTATATATTGTCCATTTGCTTGGACGCGTACTGTCCATTCTATACTAGTGACTCCTAGATTGTCATAGTAAACACGTACACTTTACTTAGCACCTATTGCCATCCCGGGCAATGGCGCCATTTTGATAAAGCTATAGTATAAGTGGTGGATGGGAAAGTATAAACGGAGATGTGGAACCCCGAGTGTGGAACTCAAGGATGGCAAATCGAAGTAAGCAAAATGCAAGACAATCAATTGTCACAATGTCTCAACAAAAGTGAACTAGGAGCAAGGGGATGGTATAAGAACATTATTGATGCAAGCATGGAAGGCAAGGAAGTAAAGGAAATAAGCAAATATATAAAACGGGGATTTGGAAGGAAATGATTCATGATCATGCATTCATTGGTCTCTAGGTTGACAAGAGATGGTGCAAGGCAAGACTAACCTAGGGAGAACTATGGCACCAACAATAAGTTACGTAGGACTTAGTCTCTCAAGTCCTAAGTTGGGTGAGGCATTCTAGCAAAATCTAGGTGGGCGGTTTACCTTCTCCTCTCGAGCCTAGCCCACTCGGATCGTAGGACGGGAATTGCAAGGGCAAGACTAAGGAGAGTGCAATCTCTTGCAACTTCGCCACTCTCACACTCCTCTACAACATAGCCATTCAAGATCAAGCAATTCATACATCATGTCTCGTCATTTAATCTATACAAAGTATAAATACACAATCACAAATCAAATCCAATCCAAATCCTAGAAGTCAAGCAACTCATCATCATTGATAGATTAAAAACACAAATTGAAGATAACAAATAAGGAATTGAAGGCTAAGAAAGAGAATGTTACCAAGTCTTCAATTCAAATGTGAGATCCAATCTTCAAGAATTGTTGGGCAATGAGTGTCTAGCTAGATCTAACCCTAATCTAGAGAGAAAGTGTGTAAAACTAAGCTACAAACCTATCTAATAATGGAAAATGGTGATCTCCCCTGAAATAATCCCCTACAAGCCATTTAAAAGGCTGAAATCTGCAATTTTCGCGAAGTGCAAAATACACGTGCCCGACCCACGCGTGTGGGGAAGATGCGTGGAACTTTCTGCTCTCGACCCACGCACTTTTCGCACGTGCGATGGATGATGCGTGGGTCGGAATTTGCTCTTCTTATCTTCATCAAAGTTCCAGCTCCTGAAGTTGCCGTTCAAATGTCACTTGAATCACCTCATTTGGACACTCCTATCTCAATGTTTTGCTCTTTTCTACAAAGGCAACCACAATTAGTACTTGCTCTTATCTTTTATCGAAATAGGATGTAATAGGATCAAAGGACTCCTAAATATCCCAGGAAATGTAGCATCACCTAGCAATTCTATTCACCCCCGTAAGTAGAACTGGCCTAAACTTGGGCCGGTCCTAGGTCTCGGTCAGCACAGCTCGGGACCCGCCCACCGGCCCATAGTATTCAGGGTCGGTCCCGTGATGGGCCTGGGACCGGGCTTCTTGTGGGCCGATCCCGGACTAGGCCCGTAATTTGTTATATTTTGTTTGAAATAAGATATGGACCCTTAACCTCATTGTTACTAATTTAAATTCTTTCCAATATATATATATATATATATATATATATATATATATATATATATATATATATATATATATATATATATATATAGTGAAATCTTCAGGTGCGGTTGAATGCTTCCCGTGCGGTTGTGCGAGTGAATAATGTGCGTGACTGTGTTCTGAGTTTTTTGTTTAATGTGCGTGAGTTTTGTACTTAAGGTACGTGAGTCTTGGCTTAAGGTGCGTGAGTCTTGTGCTTAATGTGCGTGAATTTTGTGCTTAATGTGCGTGAGTGTGTACTTAATGTGAATTATTGTTGAAACTTTAAGGTGCATGAGTTTTGTGCTTAATGTGCGTGAATTTTGTGCTTAAGGTGCGTGACTTTTGTGCTTAATGTGTGTAGTGTTAAAACTTAAGGTGCATGAATTTTGTGCTTAAGGTGCGCAAATTTTAAGCTTAAGGTTCGTCAGTTTAATGATTAAGGTGCGTGAGTTTTATGCTTAATATGCGTGGATTTGTGTTCTGAATGTGTTTTGTTTGTGTGCTTTAATGTGCGTGTGATATGTATTTAAAGTGCGTCAGTTTAATGCTTAATGTGTTTCCAATCCCACAATCACACAAAAAACTCCAAATGCACTTGATCCCTTCCATATATATATATATATATATATATATATATATATATATATATATATATATATATATATATATATATATATATGTACACACACATATATATATATATATATATATATAAATACATACATACATATATATATATATATATATATATATATATATATATATATATATATATATATGTATTTATATTATTTGTGTATACATATCAATATATCATATATGTGGGCGTTAGCTTAGTATTATTTGTAAATTATTATTATATAATTTATTTTTTAACTAATTTTTTAAATTATGTTACTTAACAATATTTTAATATTGGGCATAGGTTTTCGCGCATCGCGCGTACAAAATGCTTGTATACACACACACACACACTCACTCACACGTTTTTCTAAAATTAATATTTTTGTTAAAAATAATATTTTAATTATTAATCTCAAAATTTAAAATTAACATGATTTTCCACTAAATTGAAATTTATAAATGACGTTAATACATTTGAACTTGTTGTCTTGTATTATTAAAACTTTATATAAGACTTAATATTATTTAATAACTTATAAATATTATAAAATGTAGTATAGTTTATAATGTTCATTTGATTTTTACTCATTAAATTATGTTAAGTTAATAAATTAGATATTTATAAAATACTTTTAAATTGGGTTTGCTTTTAATTTAGGGAGAATTGTTGTGAGTAGGAAGTAAGAGAGTGTAGGATTAAGAATTTTTGTGTGATAAAAATAAATTGGGTAAGAGAATTTATAGGGTAAAATCATAAATAAGAAGAAGAAAAGTAAAAAAATTTGATCGTTGCATTGGCCGAGAAGCGAGAACGGTAGTAGCCTCTATCGGAGGCTAGTCTTAATCTAGTCTCTGGCAGAGGCTACATGCAACGTGCAACGGCAACGGCCAAATATATTTGGCCATTGCACGTTGCGGGGCTTAGTAGTAAGTAAAAGGGCCAAAATTACTTTTATTTTATTTATATATATATTTTTAGGATTTTAGGCTTTTAGCGATGGTAGCAAAGCTGCCATGCTTTGTTGTCATGGCTGTGTTTGCCCGGGCCTAGGCCCGAGCCTGGGGCGGGTTCGTGCCTGGGCCATTGGTCAATTTCGTGTTGGGCCCCAAAGTTTTTTTTATATAGGATCTGAACCAGCCCTTAACAAGCAATCGTTATACCCTGCACCACGGCGCACATAGCATTGTGCTCCCCGCGTCTCCTAAAACGACATCGTTCTGTTAAGTTGTGTAGGGAGTTGACGCGATTATGTACATTATGTTATACAATTATGTACATTTTTTATACAATTAAGTATATTTATTTATACAATTATGTACATCCGAAACAGGGAATTTATGTGTATTGTGTGAAGAATTTATGTGTATTTTGTATTATGTTAGATTATGTGTATTATCTTTTCAAAAAAGAGTATGTGTATTTTGTTATACAATTATGCACCATTCTTTTATACAATTATGTACACTCTAGTATATAATTATGTACATTTTTGAAACATGCGATTTTTTTTAAAGAAAATTAACAGCCGACACAGTAAAGTGGAATTTAAAAATAAAAAAAAACGACGTCGTTTTGCACCAGGACGCACATTGCACGATATAAATGGCCCTTAACAAGCTGGTTACGGTTCGAGCTAAGCCCGGCTCAGGCCCAGTTAGGCACAAGCCCACTTTTTTTCGGGCTGGTTCAGGGTTGGTTCGACTTTAAACCGGCTCATGGCCACCTCTACCTGCTAGACTTGCTCTCAATCCTTTCGGGACCAAAATATATGTACCATGCTTCTTGGAAGTTGGTTTTAGTGGTGATTTTTTAGTGAGTGTCGTCCTCTAGGAATGACCATAAGGGAATTGAGTAGAGAGGGGTTAAACACAAGATCATTAAGTGTTTGAAAGCTAACCAAAAAGAAATATTTATTTGCATAATAGAGAACAAGTTTAAGATAAAGCAATGGATCAAGTAAAATGCAATATTGAAAGAAAGGATTTAGATAAAATCACTTTGCATAAATGCGAATAATATTCTAAGTTTCTAAGCCAAGCAAAGATCAAGAATGAAAGTGAAGGCGTTTAGCAAGTGCCAATGCCATTCTCATGGTCATTGGGCTATCACCTAAGTTCTAATTCCATTCTCATGGCAAATAGACTAGATGATGCAATTAATCAAACATCTTGTGTGCTCATTTCCTTCTAACTCCCCTTTCTCAAGAGTAAGTTAGAAATGTGACAGGTTTGGCTATGGTGAATCCCTATTCTCATAGGTGAAGCACCAAATCCAATGACCTCTTGCATAGTTCGGCCCTAACCAAACAAGAGTCAAACAATATAATTCTCCAATTTCACAATCACATTCATTCTAAAGGCATTGCAAGCCCTAGGTTTTTCAATTTTAATCTATATTGACATTCATACAAAGCAATTTAATCTAAATCCCTAACTAGTTTAACTACTCATAATGGAATTAAAAAACTAAAAGCAATTGAAATAATGCACAGTGAATTTGACTTCAAAAGTAATTTGTAAAGTACAAAAATAAGAAATAGATAGAAATCCTTACTTTATTGAATTTGTAGAATGTAAATCTAAAATTGAAAGTGAAAGTTGCAATTACATACGGTAATCTCCCTCTAAATCTTTTCAAAAAGATGATGGAATACAATGGATTTTTTGTTCTAAAGGGTTTGGATAGAGAGAAGGTGTAGAGGGAGATTGGAAATTGAAAGATAGATGAAAATAATGCCTAAAGATACTTTATACTTTTGGAATCGCGTCCTTTTAATTGCTTCTAGAATGCCTGGTCACGATGGAGGCCACGACGTGACACCATGACCAGCATCTTTGCTGGTCACGGTCAACGTCACACCGTGACCAGCATCTCTGCACAGTATCTCTGGTTTCTAGACCATTTTTCACGTTGTAAACGTTCGAACTAGCCTTTGTGGTTTTCATGAAAGTTGTAGCTCTCTGAGTTTCCTTTCTAATGCCACTTGAATCATGATATTTGGACACTCCTAGCTCGAGTCTCCTCATTGCCGGACTCACTTTCCTTCACAACTCACAACTGCCGGAATCACTAAAATTGGTCATGTCACAATAATATATATTAAGAACAAAAGAGGACGTTCTAATAAAAAAAGACTAAAAGTGGACTGCCACCTATAAATCTATGACAAAAAATGGAATTAACTCGACTAAAAAACATATTTTTTTCTTGATTCAGTTTAAAAATACACATTGAAACACGATGGAATATATTAATATATTATTAATGAAATCTTAAGAATATAAGAACAATTTGTAAAGATTTGGGATTACATAACTTTGATCAAGGCTCGAACTATAATTACTACCATTAACCTATAATAATTCTAACACAACCAGCTTCCAGAATTTAATCCTTGAAGATTGATTGAAGTTAATAACAATCATGCCAACACTCGCAAAGTCTAAGGGCAGTCCCAGGAATTGGGGTACATTGTGCTAATGGATGGAGTCCACTGTAGTCATTGTTGCACATCTTTGTGTGGGCCTGGTCTACACAATTGTGTGGACCATGGTCCAATACAGTCTCGTTTCTTTTATTTAAAAGAAACGTTTGTAGTTACTGTGAATCAATAGCGTATCACCTACGTGCATTATTCTTTTTAGAGCAACAAATTAATGTTTTCGAATTTGGACAAGAAATTTGACAAGAAGTATATTATTTAATTTGGTGAATTTGGGTTATGTAATTGCAACAATTATTTGTGAATTTTATAATGATGGTTCATCAATAGAACTAGTACAGCAATTTCATCTTAAGAGCATGTAAAAAGTAAAGGACCATTTATAGAAGACTACATGTTATATATATAACTAATAAATTACCCGTGCTATGCACGGATATATATATATATATATATATATATATATATATATATAGGTAGAGGATCAAATGAGGTCATGTTTCTAGATGAGGTTTGTGGTTAAATATTGACTGTTGATTTTAGTTAGATCTATGGCTATTGTTTGTTGGTTTATTTTTAGGATGATTCTTTTTTATTATTGCCGCCATTTTAGTTGGGTCTTTTTAGTCTTTGTATTTTTTCTTTCCTTTTAGTTGTTTATTTTATTTTCGGTGATTGCATGTTTGTAGTTGGCTTAATTATGGTAATTAAGATTTCTATTGATTCCCTGAGTTATTTACCGTGTCTTTTTATATTATCTTTCCTAGTTCACTAGTTCTTGTTGTGTTGCTTTGTGGTTTGTCAAACACTTTTACTTTTATCGGTCCTTTGGTTTTTAAATTAAAATTGCATTTACATAATTTCTTAGGGTGCACACTTTTGTCTACTAATTCATTTGCAGTTGCTCTACTTCTTAATTCTTAGTTGCACAAGTTTTGAACGGGTTAATACCCATTTTGCCAATATTAGATCACTACCAAATCCACTTAAAATTGCATTACTATAAATCGTTGCACACACTAGTGTTGTGGGGGTTTCTATTGTTTGCACATTCTTTCACGCCATCGTTGCACGAATCCTAAATAATAATGAATATCCATTACTCGTTAGCAAATTGTTATAGAATTTGATTTTCTATTAACCCTCAATCAGTAGCCAGTAGCATGTTTCTGAACCTACTGTAGCCAATGTCAGTCAGTAACTTCAATACTACAACTTAATGTATTCAAATAAATTAATGCACATTAAAGACTCTTCTAAAAAAACACCATGTTGCACAATCATCTTCTGGGAGAATTATAATGGTTGCACATTCGACAACTTCACTGTTTTTTTTTTTCCAGTAAAACCATGATTAAGCATTTGACGAAACGATAACACAAGATAGTTACTAGTAAATTTAAATGGTCTAGTTGCATGGTACTCTATGTTCTCCGTGCCTCTTTGTTGATCCCGAAAGGGGTGGCGAGAAGTCTAGAGGGGGGGGGGGGTGAATAGACTTCTAGACTTCTCTAAATTTTTTTAACTTTCTTCGAAAACACACAAGACAAATAACACTTTGATAATTTCAACTCTAAGTAACAAGCATCAACAAGATAAACAACTTAGAGTGCACAGCGGAATAAATAACGGCAAAGTGTTATGCTTAAGTAGTGCGGTGTTCAAAGAGAGATTCTAAACATGCAAAACGTTAGAAACACTTGATATGACTCAAAGATGATGTACGTAAAGTTTGGCTTGCATGCAAACGTGGGAACTATCAAACCCAGACAGATAAAGATATGCGATAAATCGTAATCGGGTTAGTTCGCAGTTAGAATAAGCATGCACAAAATATATGAGGAGTATGTAAATAGAGAGAGAGATTTATAGTGGTTCAGATGTGGTATAATCCTCCTAGTCCACTCTTCTCCTTTCACTTCAAGGAGGAAATTCACTATTCTTCGATCACCCAGATACAATAGTGAATAAGTGTCCACCGACACTTCTCCGAGTGCTTCGCACAAAGCAACACTCCTCCAAGGTTTTTCGCAAGTTCCTCTTGTTACTCCGCCTTCCCGAGTACTTCGCACCAAGCTGTACTCCTACACCACGAGAACTACGCACAAAGCTACGTCCTCACAGGGTTTTCACAAGCTCCTCTTGTTACTCTGCCCTTTACAACGAGTGATGCGCACAAAGCTACACTCAACCAGGGTTTTTCACTCTCTCTAGTTACTCCGCCCTCTTTCTTCACTCAGTAGAGAATATTACAAAGAAAATAAAATTTCTCTCTCACTCAGACTTGAATTTAATTCTATGAAGCTCTGTTTCACCCTTTTCGGCTAATTAAAAAAAACTGTATCTTTTGCTTGTATGTCTTAGCCGTTGTTCAAGTTGTTGAACTGCTCTATCTCTTGGGGTTATTTCTACTTTTTTTTTTCTTCCGCTCATTGTCTTCAAGTCTGCTTGGACAATTTAGAGCTAGTGAAAGTTATTTGCCCGTTGATCAACTTTCGATCTCGATCGTCCATTTTGAATTGTAGTTGATCAAAAGATATTGTCAACTTGATCTGAAATATTAGGTAGATGTCTTTTCTCCTTTTGTCAGATGATTTGAATAATTTGCCCGTTGCCGTGTCTTGAATTTTGTAGCCTCCAAAATTTGAATAAGTTCGGCGCGGCAAGCTTGATATTTCTTGTCCTTCATAAATGTTCTGACATGTCAAGTTGATCAAATAATTTATCTGCTGATTCTTGCTTGAGTATAAAATAATTTCTCCGCGAATCAGCCTTCTTCGAGCGTCTCCGATTCCACCGTAAAAACTTGATGTTCAGATGAAAATGTATCAGATATTTTCTCCTTCATGATCCTTGTAAATTAATATGCTGGAACCTCTGTAAAAACTTCACAGTTTGTTCACGGTGAGATGCTCTGCTTCGAATTTAAGCTTGGTCCACCATACTTGGTGTGTTTCTCCATCTGGTGCATGGCTTTTGTGAGACTTGTGCATTTACCTTACTTAGTCTCCATATTGGAGAGTCTCCATTTAGCTAGTCTCCAATACACTAGAGCTAGTCTCCCATACAGTTTGGGCTAGTCTCCCATACGGTGGAGGTTAGTCTCCCATACGGTCTAAGCTAGTCTCTCAAGCAAGTTAAAAATGCTTCTCTTAAGATTCAAACATAAGATTTCTTGACATAGCTCACACGCATTTCTTCCAACTCCTCTAGCATGGTTCTTGGTGACTTATCCGCATCATAATTATGTTAAGCTATAATCCCGCTTAACATTGAAAATCAACTTGTGATTTTCCAGACTTGTACATGGGTTGCATGATATGGGTACACCATACTCCGTAGACTCAAACTGACTCAAATAGAATAAAAATGGGGACTACTTGATTTTTCCAGAATACATTCGGCTCATCAAAATTTACAAAATATTCCTAACAATTTCCCCCTTTTTGATGATGCCGAAACTTATACCCAAGTCATTTTGGCTTTGTCAATTTTGAAAAATAATTTCATTTTATTCGATTTTATTTCGACTAGCCAATTGATGGGTTTAACAAAAATTGAGACTTAGAGATTTTAAAATTTGGACAACCTAACCGTATAAATGAGACTTTGATCGTGGGGTGTTCAATTTTATTTTAGCTTGAATTTTTCTTCCCCCTAAATTTTATATCCTCATTTTATACGTGTTACAATATTAATTCTAAGTCCAAATTAAAATCTTGTGACATAAGAACACAAAATAAATACATTAACTAATACTCACTTAGTATGGTATGAAATATTGTCATCATGCAATTTCAACCCATTTTAGCTTAACATAGATATAATATCAAAAATTAATGTGCTAGCTAAAATAAATTATACACCAAAAATTGATTTGTCAATCAAACTTGTTACCTCCCTTTCAACTTGGCATTGATGAAATCTCTTAACTTCTTGAAATCCTTCTTGAGGCCCTTGTGTTGATACGGTGCGGCTACTTGTCCGGTGATGTAGTTGCCATAAGCTTCTCTTATATTCTCTCCTTTCAACACCCCGGCTTCATGCCAAAAGATGCATTCGTCAAGTGTTCGGCCATCACTCATTTGGTCACTTCGGTGTCCGAACTCCGTTTAAAGCTCTTGCAATTTTTGTATCCTTGATGCAATTGGCTTCAGCATTTGTGGCATTAGAGCAATCGGCGTAGGTGGTAACACACCTTGAGAAGTTGAACTCGAGCTAGGACGTGTTTCTTTAAAATAATCCATCATGCTTCCTCGGCTTCTAGGTGTTGTTGACGGTCGAACAAGTTCCACAAGTGGTCCTCTTGGCCGTGGAGCCCTTGGTTGAGATGACGCATAAGCATAGGCTTGTGGTACAAAATGACTTGCCAATCCTTCCCCCTTTTCGGCAGCATTAATGAACCTTTGAAAGCTGTCGGTGGAAGAATTTTGCTTGTCACGAACTCCTTCAAGTAGATCCAAGTTGATACGGGATTGTTGAAGTAAACCTTGCACTTGTTGTTCCAAGAGTTTAAGCCTTGCGGTTGTATCGGATCCATGTCTTCCCATTTCATTGAATAACTTCATCACATCATTCTTCAATTCTTGCTTTGCCGTGTCAATTTCGGTCTTTAATAGGCCTTGCCTATTAAACAATTGTTGAGCACAGTGCACCATCTCCTTGTGATAACCATCAAGCTTTGTATCCATTGCATCCATCTTTGTGTTCAATTCACCCGTAGATCCTTGTACAATAGCCTTAACATCCCCAACAATTTCTTCCCTTAAGGCTTGAACATTGAATGTTTGTTCACTTTGTACGGGTGGTGTTGGATTCGGCAATGGGTGTGCAAAATCATCTTGCGGTGTGGTGATCATTGTGTCAACAAGATTAGGTTCGGCTTCCTCGGTGTTGTAGCAAATCATCAATGTGTTTCGGTTCCTTGGATGGTGTTGATCATAAAACTCATAGCAAGGTGGCAAAGTAGGCAAATTCCTTGTCTCATCCAAATTTAAAGAAACCCCTTGACTTGGTGCATTTCCTTCTTCACGAATAGACTCCGTAACCTCCGTTACGGGATGTGGAAAACAAAACTCAAAACTCAAATTTTCATCCCCGAGATTTGCAGGATACGGATCAATCTCCGGGAGCCCTACATTATCATTCCTCACCAAAGATCCCTCTCCGGGTCCTCTTCGGCTATCCTCCAAAGACAAAACGGTTGCCTGGCGAATATCATCTGGGTCAAATTCACCTATAGGCACTTCGAATGTGGCTTCTACTAGGACACTTTTCTCGGTCCTCTTCTTCCTTGAAAGCTTAGTGAAGAAGCATGAATTAACCACCGAAAGACGGGTAGCTCTAGCAAGGTCACGTGAGCCTAACCAACTCAACACCAATTCTTCTCGTTCCAATGTATTTGGCCCTAT
This sequence comes from Ipomoea nil, assembly GCF_001879475.1. Taxonomy (NCBI): domain Eukaryota; kingdom Viridiplantae; phylum Streptophyta; class Magnoliopsida; order Solanales; family Convolvulaceae; genus Ipomoea; species Ipomoea nil. Next base: position 1,492,196 of record NW_017617687.1, on the reverse strand, counting down.
TGTTTCGACCAACATGCTATGGTTTCCTAATCTCTATGCTCTCCATTCTAGTGCTCTTTTATACTCCTCCAAAAGTGCACTATCCGCCCCAATTGTTGATATCTCATCATCACTTCCAACTTCAACTAAGTCACTTACACCAACATCAACTTCCACTCTATTTTCCTCAACAAAGTCGTGGCTCTCAAGGATAATTGGGTTTGGATTTTGAGTGGTTAAGGGTCTTGAGATTGGGTGGCTTGATTGTTCTTCGTTGGATCGGACGGCATGGGTGTTTGATCCTTCATGGCTAGGTTCTCGGATATATTGTTTAAGATTTTGGAAGGGGTTGGGCAATTTTCTTTTTCGGGTGGGTTTTGGTACGCTTGTGGGTAAGGTAGGATTTTTAGGTTCATTGGAGTTGGGTGGCCGAAAGAGGTAGCTATGGTTTGTAATATGTTTGGCTTTGGTAAGGGTGACATTTTTGGTTCTCAAAATCTCACCAACGGCAAACCCGTAACCGATCTCCTGTTGAAACCATCCATCCACCAAAGGCTTGGCCTTCCATATAGACTCACACAACCTTCCAAACATAAAGGCACCCCAATCCACACAAACATTGTTCAAAATAATGTCCATAATCAACAATTTTTCTTTTGACAACTTGTCACGGCAATGATACCGGGATTCTACACATTTATGAACAATATCCAACAAAAGCCCGTAATCCTTCTTCAAATCTCTTTTGTTACCATTAACCTTCGGAGATAGCGGTGCGTTTGCATCGCGTACCTCGGCCCAAATGGCGTTGACATCATGCACATGATTTTCTACCCTCAAACTTGATTGAACAAGATTAAACATCCTCCGAAAATCATCGAGATTAATTTCTACATCAACACCTTTGATCATAGAAATAATTGAGTCATTTTCTATTCTAGCATTCATGTATAATTCGGTCACCTCATCTTTATAGAAACCAACATATCTAAAAGTGCAAAAATTTAACAACCCACAAGATTCGAGAGAGTTGATAATTTTTACCCCAATAGATTTGTCCTCCACTTGTTTGTTGAAGTCGGTGACATCAAGAATCATCCCGCTTAGTACACGGCTAGATTTCCTTGTTCCTCCGGTTGTGAATGACTCCATCTCCACTTGATTAATCTCCATTTGAGTAGAAATAGAATTTAGGAATTTTTGGGTGCAAGATTGGGTGATTCGGCAGTGAGGTCCGAAATAGGATAGAAGGAATGGGTTTTTTGGATTGTGAGGTTATTTGGGTAGGATTTTGGGTTTGTGTGATGGGTTTTTGTGTGTAGAAGATTTTTGTGTAGAAAAATTAGAGTGGGTATAGGAGCATTGAGAGATTTTTGGCTTCTTCTTGTGTGTTTTTCCGGCCGGCGAGAGAGGAGGAGGAAGAAGACTTTGAGTTCTTCTAGATTTCCAATTCTACCCGTTAGAATTGAGGGAGAAGGGTGAGAAATTACTCTTTTGCCCTCTAGTGGGTAGAGAGAGAGTATTAATCTCTTTAAGGATAAATTCGACCTTCCACATGATTTAAATTTGCCAGCTCAGATTTATATACTCCATTTGTGAGTACATGGCGTAAAAAATTGTGCTTCAAATAACCGCCAACCTGGAGCAAATCAGATAAAATCTCAAAAATAATCTGTTAGACCAATAAATGTACTCCAGATAAATATTATTATTTCAATTTCATGTTTCAATAAATCTGATTTTCTGAAAAGAAACCTGATAAAAATAAATTGATCAGACAGATACCTAATATCTGAAAAGAAATTTCAAGTTCCCAAATAAATTAAACCTTTTAACTTTCTAAAATTTGGCCTAACTTTTTGACATTTGATTTTCCAAATTGGGCAAACATTCATCAGAAAAAAAAAATTTCTTTAACAAACAAACCCAAATAGACATGTAAATTATATACTTAACAAAATTAACCCAATTAAAAGAACATTCCCCCTAAATTACATACTTAAATCAAATTAATTAAATTAAACACATTTAGCAAAAAAAATCACACAAATCAATTATACTAAAACGTGACAAATTAAATAGACATACGTATCGCATAAATAAATTGCAAATTTAGGTACGTAGATTTCGTAAGATAAAATTATAACACATAAAGGCACATATAAATTTTACGAAAACATGTACACAAATAAACATATATCACACGTACGTACAAAATTAAAATAAGGCACGTAGGCCACATAATTCACATGCCACATGCACAGTGCGAATAAAAAAATAAAGAGTTTAGAAATTGCTTAGCTCATTTCGATCATTCCCATTTCATGTCTTAGAGTTGCAAAACGAGATTCACACAACGACTTTGTGAGAATGTCGGCAATTTGATTCTCCTTGGGAACATGATCGATTTTCAAATCTTTCTTTTCGAGGTGGTCTCGGATAAAATGGTGTCGAACGTCAATATGCTTGGTTCGCGAATGAAGCACCGGAGTTTGGGTTATGGCGATTGCACTTGTATTATCGCATAAGATGCTAACATTTTCGCACTTAATCCCATAGTCCAATAATTGTTGCTTCATCCACAAGATTTGTGCACAACAACTCCCAGCTGCAATATTCTCGGCTTCGGCAGTGCTCGTAGCTATGGAGTTTTGCTTTTTGATGAACCAAGAGACCAATCTTCCCCCTAAGAACTGGCATGTCTCTGAGGTACTTTTTCGGTCTATTTTACAACCTGCAAAATCTGCATCTGAATAACCAGTTAGTGTAAAATCTCCTTCTTTGGGATACCATAATCCCACATTGATTGTTCCTTTAAGATATCGAATTATCTTCTTGGTTGCAATCATATGACTTTCTTTGGGCTTTGATTGGAATATTGCACATACGCCAACCGAGTAGGATATGTCCGGTTTGCTTGCGGTTAAGTATAGTAACGATCCAATCATCCCTCAATACATCGTTTGATCGACGTCTTTTCCTTCATCATCTTCATCCAATTTTTGAGATGTACTCATGGGAATTTTGACTGAGGATTTTCCATCTACGCCAAATTTCTTGATAAGATCTCTTGTGTACTTGGCTTGATTTATGAAAAGTCCTTCTTTGAGTTGCTTGACTTGCAGTCCCAAAAAGTAATTTAATTCTTCCATCATACTCATCTCGAACCTGTTCTGCATGAGCTTAGAAAATTTCTCACATAACGATTTATCAGTACTTCCAAAGATAATATCATCAACATAAATTTGTACTAATAAAATGTGATTATTTTCTTGAATTGTAAAGAGGGTTTTATCGACTAGACCTTTGGTGAATCCACAACTAATTAAGAACATTGACAAGGTGTCGTACCAAGCTCGCGGAGCTTGTTTTAACCCATACAATGCCTTCTTTAATTTGTAGACTTGATCACCAACGTCTTTTACCTCAAAACCGGGTGGTTGTTCGACGTAGACTTCTTCTTCAAGTAAGCCATTAAGAAATGCGCTCTTTACGTCCATTTGATACACAATAAAATTCTTGTGCACTGCATATGCTAGGAATATCCGGATTGCTTCGAGTCGTGCGACGGGGGCGAATGTCTCATCAAAATCAATTCCTTCTTCTTGTAAATACCCCTTCGCGACTAATCTTGCTTTATTCCTAACAATGACGTCGTCTTCATTTGCTTTGTTCCTAAAGACCCATTTAGTGCCAATTACATTTTGGTACGTTGGTCTTGGAACAAGTTTCCATACGTCGTTGCGCTTGAATTGATCTAATTCCTCTTGCATGACATCTATCCAACTTGGATCGGCTAAAGCTTCATCAATTTCTTTTGGCTCCAGTTGTGATAGAAAACATGAGAACATTGCGTCTTGTTGTGGGTTCCTAGTAGATGATCGCGTCTTTACTCCGTCACTTGGATCTCCAATGACTAAATCATGTGTGTGACTCCTTAGCCATTTCCGATTTGGTTGGAAATTTGTTGGATTCTCAGAGTTTCCTTCTTGATGTGATTCCACCTTGTGTATTATTGACGGGTGCGTTTTCAGGTTCAACTACTGGAATTTCTTCTTGTTGAATTCTGGGTGCAATCTCAGTTGTACGTGATATTTCGGCTATCACATTGGATATTGCCTCAATTTGGTGAGTACCCATATCACTTGATGCTTCTACTTCCTGCAACACATTATCTTCGAAATTGTCATTAGAAATAATTAAATCACGATTACCTTCATCATTTTTGCCATTATTGCCGTGATTTTCATCAAACGCAACATGAATCGATTCTTCTACCACCATTGTTGATTTGTTGAATATTCTATATGCCTAGCTGGTGGATGAATATCCTAAGAATATTCCTTCGTTCGCTCGCTCGTCAAAAGTCTTTAATTGAGACTTTCCATTAACAAGTACAAAACATTTACAACCAAATGTATGAAAATAGGTGAGATTGGGTTTTCTCCCTTTCCATAATTCATAAGGTGTTTTGTTATAAGACTTGTGGATTAGACTGCGATTTTGAGTATAGCATGCCGTGTTAATTGCTTCTGCCCAAAATCTTTTTGGTAGACCGGCGGCCGTTATCATGACTCGTGCGGCTTCCTTGAGTCTTCGATTTCTTCTTTCAGCTACACCATTTTGTTGCGGCGTTCATGCGGCAGATATTTGACGTAAGATTCCTTGTAAATTGCAATAGGATTGAATCACTCTATTCACGAACTCTGTTCCTCGATCGGTTCGTATTGTTGCAATCTTCATGTCCTTTTCGACTTGTAGTAACTTTAATAGCTCTGGCAGCTTTGATAAGACTTCATCCTTTTTCTTGATGAATATTGTCCATGTGTACCTTGAAAAATCATCAACAACAACCAAAGTATATTTCTTACCACTTATACTTACTGGGTCTACTGGACCAAATAAATCCATGTGCAGTAGACTTAAGGGTCTTGATGTTGACTCTTGAGCTTTGACTTTGAATGATGCTTTGATTTGTTTTCCTTTCTGGCATGCATCACAAGTTTGATCTTTCTTGAACACAATGTTGGGTAGTCCTTCGACTAGATTATTTCTGGCAAGCTTGTTGATGGTTTTGAAATTCAAATGATTTAGCCTTCTGTGCCATTCCCAACAAGCTTCATTCGAATTATTTGCCATCAAGCATACGGATTCCTTCGTTGTGCTCCAATCTACAACATACATGTTTTTCTTTCTCGATCCGGCTAGTACGACTTCATTCGTAGATTTGTCCTTGACTTGACATTTGCCTTTATAAAATTCTACGAGATATCCTTTGTCGCAAAATTGACTGGTACTAAACAAGTTGAATTTTAATCCTTCGACATAAGATACGTCATCAATTCGTAGACCATTTCTCACAATTGCGCCGGTTCATTTTGTCATTCCATATCGATCGTTTCCACCGAAAACTACTTTTGGTCCTTCGATACTTTTGAACTCAACTAGACTAGCTTTATTGCCGGTCATATGTCGAGAGCAACCGCTATCGAAATACCAAATTTCCTGCAAGAAAGATTAATTATTTTTTGGTACCCATGCTTGATTGGGTCATTTTGTGTTAGTAATTTTTGGCATCCAAATCCACCTAGATCCCACTGATCCAAGAGTAGGTGATTTGTAACCATTAAAGACTCTATAATCATAACGCACTTACGAATAATGCTTTGGTGCAGGTTGGGAAGCAAATAGTTGCTTGATCCTATGAAAGAGAACAAATCTGGACTTGGTCAATGGTTTGTCTTCAAGCGACCAATCTTGTTCTGAGGGATATAATCTCCCAGCCCCAATTCTCCGAATTCTTCCCATATTCCTATGAGGTTTTGTTGCACTAGACTCGTTGGCTCTCTTTGGAGATACAAATTTTTGCCTTTTAAAATTTTGTTGCCTATCCGAGATATTGATTTTTGGGTTCGGCCTTGCAACATTTTTCTGGGCATTTATTTGATTACCAACTCTTTGTCTCATTGTGCTATACTGACTTTTCACAAATTTTACCACTGGGACTTTATTAATTAAAGTAGTAGTAGAATTAGTCAGTTTCACAGGGGTTTGAGAACATGATGGATCGAAGCCTAGTCCGGCTTTATCTCCAGCGGGTTTCTGCATGTTTACCATTTTATCCATTATTTTGGATGAATTTGTAAATGATGCGATTACTTCCCGAAGGTTATGTTCTCGAACCTCTCTAGCTTTGCACTCTTCTTGAAGTTGAACATTTTCGACTTTCAAATTACTCATTTCATTTAGAGCATTTTGCAATTTTTGTGACATTTCATCCTTTTTCAAGAATTAACGTATTATTGCGCTCTTTGATTTGAGTATGAGTGGCCATGGCTTTTTGACAATCTTCCATAAGACTTTGAAATGATTCTTGAGTCTGGAAAGAAGTGTCAACGGAACTAAAAGAGCTAAAAGAGCTAGAAGATACCTCTTCGTCAGTTTCACGCGCCATATAACATTCTTCATGTTCGAATGTCTTGCCCACTAGGCATAGTAGCGCCGTATCTTCTTGTGATGAATCACTCTCTTCACTAGATGATTCTTCGGATTCACTTGCTTCTAACGGATCGCTTATTAGTGGCTTCCGTTTGCCCTTTTTGAATTTCTTCTCTTTGGATTTGTATTCCACCTGTGGAGAAGTATTCGAATTTTTATCCGCCTTGGGGTGTGGACATTCGGCCATAAAATGTCCAGCCTTTCTACAATTGTAACACACATTTGTGTTATCTTCGACCGGTTCCCTTCTTGATCTTCTATTTTCTCGAAAGAAATTTCCTTGTGGTGATCCTTTGTTCTTTCGCATGAACTTCTTGAATTTCCTAACAAATAAGGAAAATTGTTCGTCAGATAAAAAATCATTATTTGCTACTGACCTTGATGTTGAGGGTTGTTCGGCCATCAATGCGGATGTTCGTTCATCACGTTCTTCCTCGACTCGTGTCTTCATTTCGAACTCATATGCTTTAAGATCACTAAAGAGTTTATCCGTAGATTATGTCCTTAGATCTCTATGATCGCGCATTGCGGTCACCTTCATATCCCAATTTGTAGGTAGTCCGCGTAACACTTTGAGCGATATTTCTTTCTGGGTAATGGTCTTTCCCAGATTCGTGATTTCTCCAAGAATTTTGATCAATCGAGCTTCCATGTTGGTGATGCTTTCGTTCGGTAGCATTTTGAAATCTTCGAACCTCTTCATGGCAATGGTTAGTTTGTTGTCTTTTTCTTGTTCATCGCCTTCACCGATTCCGATAAGTGTATGTGTATCCCATATTTCTTTTGCTGTGGTGCACTTTCGAATCTTTGGGAATATGGTGTCATCGACCGCTTTGAACAAAATATCTTTGGCAATGTTGTCCAAATTATTTCGCCCTCTATCTTCCTTTGTCCACTCCATTTTTGGCCTTGGTATATATCGTGGAGCATTTGGAGTTAGTGCGACGGCAGTGTTAACTTCCATAATTTGGATAGGACCATTTGCGATGACTTCCCACATTTCGTCATTTAAGGCAGATAAGTGCACCTGCATACGTATTTTCCAATCATCAAATTAATCAAGTGAGAAAAGCAAATTTTGAGCAAGAGCCATATCTCTCTTCATCTTGAAGATTTTGAGATCTGTCTAGCAGTCAAAATTGACTCAAATAGACAACCGCTCTGATACCACTTGTTGGTCCCGAAAGGGGTGGCGAGAAGTCTAGAGGGGGGGGGGGGGGGGATGAATAGACTTCTCTGAATTGTTTAAACTTTCTTCGAAAACACACAAGGAAAATAACACTTTGATAATTTCAACTCTAAGTAACAAGCATCAACAAGATAAACAACTTAGAGTGCACAGCGGAATAAATAACGGCAAAGTGTTATGCTTAAGTAGTGCGGTGTTCAAAGAGAGATTCTAAACATGCAAAACGTTAGAAACACTTGATATGGCTCAAAGATGATGTACGTAAAGTTTGGCTAGCATGCAAACGTGGGAACTATCAAACCCAGACAGATAAAGATATCCGATAAATCGTAATCGGGTTAGTTCGCAGTTAGAATAAGCATGCACAAAATATATGAGCAGTATGTAAATAGAGAGAGAGATTTATAGTGGTTTAGAGGTGGTGTAATCCTCCTAGTCCACTCTTCTCCTTTCACTTCAAGGAGGAAATTCACTATTCTTCGATCACCCAGATACAATAGTGAATAAGTGTCCACCGACACTTCTCCGAGTGCTTCGCACAAAGCAACACTCCTCCAAGGTTTTTCGCAAGCTCCTCTTGTTACTCCACCTTCCCGAGTACTTCGCACTAAGCTGTACTCCTACACCACGAGAACTACGCACAAAGCTACGTCCTCACAGGGTTTTCACAAGTTTCTCATGTTACTCTGCCCTTTACAACGAGTGCTACGCACAAAGGTACACTCAACCAGCGTTTTTCACTCTCTCTAGTTACTCCGCCCTCTTTCTACACCCAGTAGAGAATATTACAAAGAAAATAAAATTTCTCTCTCACTCAGACTTGAATTTAATTCTATGAAGCTCTGTTTCCCCCTTTTCGACTAATTAAAAAAAACTGTATCTGTTGCTTGTATATCTTAGCCGTTGTTCAAGTTGTTGAACTGCTCTATCTCTTGGGGTTATTTCTCCTTTTTTTTTCTTCCGCTCATTGTCTTCAAGTCTGCTTGGACAATTTATAGCTAGTGAAAGCTATTTGCCAGTTGATCAACTTCCGATCTCGATCGTCCATTTTGAATTGTCGTTGATCAAAAGATATTGTCAACTTGATCTGAAATATTAGATAGATGTCTTTTCTCATTTTGTCAGATGATTTGACTAATTTGCCCGTTGCCGTGTCTTGAATTTTGTAGCCTCCAAAATTTGAATAAGTTCGGCGCGGCAAGCTTGATATTTCTTGTCCTTCATAAATGTTCTGACATGTCAAGTTGATCAAATAATTTATCTGCTGATTCTTGCTTGAGTATAAAATAATTTCTCCGCGAATCAGCCTTCTTCGAGCGTCTCCGATTCCACCGTAAAAACTTGATGTTCAGATGAAAATGTATCAGATATTTTCTCCTTCATGATCCTTGTAAAATAATATACTGGAACCTCTGTAAAAACTTCACTGTTTGTTCATGGTGAGATGCTCTGCTTCGAATTTAAGCTTAGTCCACCATACTTGGTGTGTTTCTCCATCTGGTGCATGACTTTTGTGAGACTTGTACATTTACCTTACTTAGTCTCCATATTGGAATTGGCTAGTCTCCAATCTTAGCTACTCTCCATTTTGCCAGTCTCCAATACACTAGAGCTAGTCTCCCATCCGGTCCAAGCTAGTCTCTCATACGGTTCAAGCTAGTCTCCCAAGCAAGTTAAAAATGCTTTTTTTGAGATTACTTGGCATAGCTCACACGCGTTTCTTCCAACTCCTCTAGCATAGTTCTTGATGATTTATCCGCATCATAATTATGTTAAGCTATAATCCCGCTTAACATTGAAAATCAACTTGTGATTTTCCAGACTTGTACATGGGTTGCATGATATGGGTACACCATACTCCGTAGACTCAAACTGACTCAAATAGAGTCTCTTAAGATTCAATCATAAGATTACTTGTCTCCTTTCCTTAGGCCACATACACTCCCACCTGGTTGCTTTCTCTCCGATGAATGTCTCCATGTGCCTCATTGCGTACACTCCACTATCCATTATTTCGTTTGCATCCATCCATCGCATTTGCATTCTTTGTTGCTCCATGTTTAGTATTTCAGCTCCCATCTTATGGTCTTTCGTATCATCTAGGAAACAACTCAGCATGTCTTTCTGTAGACATAAAATTTCAGTAGTTAGTAACTGAGCTTCGGTTACCATCTTTCATTATGAAAAACAGTAGGTACGCTCTAATTTTTGGTCACGGTCCATACCATGCGCTGTAATGCCCATTAAATGGTGTCCTAAATGCAAAATATTTATTCACCCAAATGCACCGTTTATTACTACGTGTGACCACTAATTTTATCACACATCATCACAGTATATTCACAACTTTATACACACCAACCATTACTCTTTCTTCAAACAGTTCTGCACTTTATTATATCACAAGAATGCACATTTCGTTTATCTTATTTTATTATCAGACTCATCTAATTATACAAACATAAAAAATGCGGGGTGCTTACCAAAGCAATTTTACTTAACCGTGCACAGGCAACTGTGTAATATGTGCACCCAGAAGCAATTAAACAATGGACTTGTCCTTCAGTTTTGTAAACTGTGGATTTTGTCCTTTAGAAGAATATAAAGTTCTCTGTAAACCTAACCTTGTTTGCACATTAGATGGTTATTCAGTTGCACATTCAACTTCGACTACATGTTGATCTGTACGGTTTTGTGCAATAGAGTGCAGTTTACAGTTTTTACTTTCACATTATTGACACTATTATAATCTTCTAAATTTTTACCTGCACTGCATCCTCTTCTTCATATACTTTGTTTGCTTCCATATCTTCTTCATCCGCAGCCTCGCCTCCATCCTAGTGTCATCAAGTATGCAACACGGTCACTAACATAAATTGTGCAACCAGTATCTTGTTTTTTTTGTCCTCAAAAAATCCAGCAATACTCACCTCATTCATATCCTTCTTCTTTGGACTTTAACCAAACTTTTTCTTTATCCAACTACTAGGTTTGTGGTCCCCCATTATTTTTTTGCCCAAATCTGTGCAGTTATCAATTTATGCATGTTTATTACTTTTTTACCAATTCTGCATATTCTAGCATGCTGTTCGTTAGCAGCACACCCAATCTGTTCCCGCAATGAATCCCATATTTCCCACCATCAATTCGTAATAATGCACACAAAAACAAACAATCCAAGTGGTGTTTTTGTGCATGAACCCTAATTCAAGCAGCGTTGCTCATACGGTCGGCGACACTCCACAACCATGGTCGGCCAATTTTTATTGTCCACAAAAGAAAAAAAAAAAACACAACTAAAGCCCACAGAACCGGACCCCCCCCCCCCTCCCCACCCTTTAGTTTGCCATCCTCCCCAACCGTGACACTTCAACGGAGTCCGATCAACTTGCGGCCATTATCAGCAAGTTTTCATCATTTTTAATTATTAAAAAAAAAAAAACAAACTTACCCAATATCCACTCTAACGCACTGTGTTCAAGCAGCCAATTTCGAACACATGGAATACAATTTTGCACACTTTCATAATAACAAAGAAAATAAGCGTTGATGCTTACGAAGTCTACTTGTTGCCTCAATCGGTGCACGTTGGTGACTTCGTCTTGGGGTTCCATTCGCCATAGCTTCGTGCTTGCTCACCGGTGTCTTCTTCTTGTGTCGTCCGACGTGTCTTCTTCTCTTTCTCGCCCTCGCGCTATCTCTTCCCACTCTGTTTATTGTGCAATGCCGACAGATTGACTAGACACCCACCGTTTAAACCCTACGCGGTACAGACCCGGTAAATTTGGCTTTTCCTTTCCCATGGTGCATAAACATTTATCTAATTACCCTTTTTCCCCATAATTAATTACTCCTTCAGTTACTTGTCTTATTTAGGGACCTTTCAATTTCTCACATTGTCCACTTTACAGCCGTTGGATGGTGTAATCTCATGGTTGCAAATTGTCCACAGACCTCACCAAACACAATAGCCTCACTTGACCTCACCCTATATATATATATATATATATACATACATATATAATTAATGATGACATTATAAACAATTTTAATATTTGAAAGTGTATATTTGTTTGAAATTATAAGATTTGTATATTAGTGTTGAAATTGATTACTTAAAAATTATATTAGGAAAAGGCTAATTGATATTATTTTAAGTAACAAAAATATACTATAATCAAATGAAAGGAATCTCTATGTTGAATACCATAGTAAGATTAAAGTGCTAAATATAGGTTGGTACTATGGACGTAATATGTGTATGTTTAATTTCCTTTAATTATGGACGTAATATGTGTATGTTTTTTTCCCTTTAATTACCCACCGTAATATGTGTATGTTTAACTTCCTATATAGACAGAAAAACTTATCGTTAATTCCAATAAAAATGAGTCGATTCCCTTAAAAATGAGATCGTTTATTATGATTACTATATAGTAATTGAGGACTATATATGATTCTTAATTAATATTATGCTAATTATGCCGTCCATGTAATCTGAATAATTATGGTACTTAAGAAGTATATATTATTCTAAATAATATAGTATGTGTATATATAATTTCGTTTAATTATGGACGCAATATGTGTATAGTATGTTTAATTATCTTTTAAATATGTCTGTAATATGTAATATGTGTATGTTTAATTTAATTTAATTATGTCCTTAATATTGTACCATTAATTCCGTTAATTGATTAGATAAAATCTATACTACGGCAAGTATAAAAAAACAATATAGTAAAAGTATAATATGTGAATGAATTTATTAATTACCATAACTATTAAGATTTTGTTCAAAAGTAACCATTATCATAATTTTTTTAATCTCCTTTAATGATGAACCTAATGTGTATTATCAATCTGATTAGATAAAATTTATATTACGGAGAGTATTAATTCCTCAATTGTCAAAAATTTTAAGATTTTATTCAAAAGTAATCAAAAGAAGTGCACCGATAATTGATATTATTTGATATAAAAAAATATAAAATCGTTGTAACAAGAAATTTCTATGTTTAATTACCATAATCAATTTCGAAGTTAAATACGCTTAGTAATTACCACGAGTTATTTAGATGGTAAATACTATATGGTAATTACCTGTATAGGTTACCATAATAAACGGATTAACATATGGGGCGATATGATGCCTTTTAGGTAAGATATATTATAAAAAGTATCCATTAATTAAAATATGATAGAGAAATTATATTAGGAAATTAATTAGCTAAAAACGAATCTAAAGTCATAATAAACGCGGTGACTGTGAACGACTCCCTTCGGCGCCGACGTCATCTTAGAAGCCGGAAGTGTAATTCAGGGCGATCGAATCCAGTTCACTTCTCGGTCGAATCCAATTGAACCCTTGAAAAATCAATGCCTGCATTATCATAGTTTGTTAGTCAAGATTGAATCATATATTCTTATAAATGGAATTATGTGGCTCCATTACTATTACCTTCCACTTCCCAAATGTTGTAAGATATGTAAGCCCCTTTTACATTAATTGTCTTGTGCATCTGATTCATTCCATTTCTTGAAATCCCTTCCTTCCTTTTCTCTATCCATAGTCTTCCATTCATAACAAAATCAAATCAAGCATTTATTAAGAAAAATTGGTAATGTTGTAATGAAGAAGGGCAATATGATAGAATAATGGTAACCAGAAAACTTGTCTTGCCATTTTGGTTATCGCCCAAGAGGCTAATCTTCAAGGCGACCAAATCGGACCCGTCATCAGCACCGCTCCATGCCTTTCCCGTGATCACAGTATTAGCATAACAAAAGCATAAGAACTAAAATCATACGAGTTTGACTTTCACTTGAAATGAACTGATTGTTGGTGGGATTTACAACGTATACGGTAGGACCACTTGCCTTCCAGACGCCATTGACATAACAACCCATGTTCTTTAGCCCGACTAAATACATAGCATTCAAAGTTGAGCATTAAAGATTATAAATCAGGATGTATACAATTACACCTATACTCTAAAACGGTAGGACTATTTTCCAAAGAATTGACAATGTTACCATCCCACTAGCTCCAATTGAACAAGTTTACACATTAATAGGATATATACCTCGGTATTGACCCCTGGGTATGTCCATGCTCTCGTTTACAAACGGTTCAGGGTCAAACAGTTCGGGTTTCGGTCCACGGATCAAAGCCAAAGATGGTGGGTCAAACCCGCCCAAACCTTTGGCCCATAAATAAGGCCTCTCGCCTCCAAGTTAGGGGTCTTCTTCCACTTTCCTCCCTTGCACTCTCTCTCTAGAAAAACTCTCTTTATTCTCTCTATAAAACATAAGAACAATTTTGAATGAACGGGATTTGGAACTAATTTCTCTTGACTACCTTATTGTTCTTCTTATACAATCTAGGTAAATTAGTACTATCATTTTGACACCGTCCGTGAGGACCCGACAAAAAGCTATGTTCCTACCATCAAAGAAAAGGCTACAGAGTTCTAAAAGCAAGGGGGTCAAACCCAAGCATTCAAGCTGTCGGGCTAGTGCCCCAACCACTAGACCACTCTGCTTTGTTGTTTATTTTCTGCGTCTATTTGGAAGTCAAGGGATCCGAGGAAGACCCGAGGCAAAGACCCGAGGTGGTGATGGAGTGCAATAGTGGTTTTGATGGTGGAGGTTGTAAGAATAGGTATATGGTTTGGGTGGTGGTGGGGTATGTTGTTGGTGGGGATAATGGTAATGTTGGGAATGTTCATAAGGATCATCATAAAAGTTATAACCACGAGAGGTCATACTTCAAAGGATTAATCTAGCATTAAAAGCACAAAGACAAGAGAAAGATTTTACAACTAAAAGTAGTTGCAAGTTCAAATGCAATTTCAATTTCAATATTTAAAAAAAAAGAAGGAGTAAGGCACACAATGTACAAATGAAATAAAAACAAATGTGGAATCACAAGTCAACACAATGGACAAAATGATGGAAAAAACAACACAATGAATTCACAAGGTAGAACAATGGAATACAATGGTTAACAAGTAAAATAAAACGGGCACCTTAAAACTCTTATCGATACACTCACTAGTACAAAAAACATCATTAAAATCGAATAATACGCGTCCAAAGTTTATACTTTGGACGCGTAATGTGGGAGGCGGTGGCATTTTTGTAATAAAAATGCCATTATATAAATAATTTTTTTAAAAGAGTAAATACCCAAAATGGTCCCTCAAGTATAGCTAAATTCACAAATTGGTCCTCGACTTTCAATTTTAACCAATTAAGTCCTTAACTTTGCAATTTTAACACGATTTGGTCCTCCGTCTATTTTACCGTTTGTTGACCATGATCTCTGAGGATATATATGTAATTTCAGTGCCACCCGCCC
Organism: Ipomoea nil; assembly: GCF_001879475.1. Taxonomy (NCBI): domain Eukaryota; kingdom Viridiplantae; phylum Streptophyta; class Magnoliopsida; order Solanales; family Convolvulaceae; genus Ipomoea; species Ipomoea nil. Next base: position 1,477,167 of record NW_017617687.1, on the reverse strand, counting down.
TGATCCCCTGCTGTGACACAGTCTAGTACCTCCTTGGTTTCGGGGTGGACCCTTTCAGTCTATTTTATTATATACGCTTAGTGAAAAGAATGTGTTGGTCCCAAAAGAGGTAAGGTGAAAGTCTAGAGGGGGGGGGGGGGGTGAATAGACTTTCAAACTTTTTCGCACAGCACAACAATTGCTAAGCCAGAGATAAATCAAAACTCTTAACTAGATTGTTAGAGTATGGTGCACAGCGGAATTAAATAAAGATAAAGTGTGTGTGAGATTTTGTGAGTATATATCTCGTGTAGAGCAAGTAAGTAAAGAGCAGTAAGTAAAGAAAGCAGTAAAGAACACAAGACAATTATAGTGGTTCGCGAGGTGGTGTAATCCTCCTACTCCACTTGCTCTTCTCTCCAAGAGCAATTCACTATATCTACCACTTCTTGGTTCCAAGATACAATGAATTTCCGTGATCTAGTGCTTTGATCACAAAGCCCGCACTAATCACGCACAGTGACACCACACTGCTGCTTTGGGTTTCACGTCGCCGCGCTACTATCCCAGGATTTCACGACTCCATGTTACTTTCCCCCAGTCTTCCACACTCCGGTAGAAACGTATCCCGTGATCTAGTGCTTTGATCACAAAGCCCGCACTAATCACGCTAGTGCCTCCGACACCGCTGCTTCGGATCTCACAGCTCCATGTGACAATCTAGGATTTCACAGCTCCGTGCTACTTTCCTCCCTTCTCTTGTTTTGCTCCAAAACAAGTGTTGTCTTGCTTCCAACTTCGAGACTCTGTAGATGATCTTCAATGATGTGCAGATCTCTTTGATGAAGATGAAACACTCTGGAATGATTTCAATTGAACTCTCTGAGTGTTTTCTCTCTTTGAATATATCAAGTAAAGCACTTGATATTTATTCTCTGTTTTGCTCTATTTAAGAACTCTCAGAATATTTTCTTTGAAGTTCTCTGAGTTCTTTTTGTTTTCACACTTCTCACTTGAAGATTTTTGGTATGCTCTGTACCAAAGGAGATTTTTGCTTAATGTATTTTTGCTTTTTTGCTCTATGCTCGTGTGTTCCCCTTTTTCTCCAAGTTTTCATATCTTCATCATTTTATAGCTGGTAATGAGGATCTGCCCGTTGGAAAGAGACGATCTCATTTTTGAAATATTGTATCTTTTGTCAGAGATCTTATCTTATCTTCTACAAAGTGTCATAAAAGATAAGGTAGCCGTTGATAGAGCTTCATCTCCATGTAAATGAGTTCCCAAACTTCATCTGATATTCCTCTGGTTTTATGTTGAGTGGGAATATCTGGGTCTCTGTTTTGGTGTAGAATTGCTTCTCTGATCAGCTCTGAAGTGGTCCTTGTATCTTTGGGATTTAAAATTATTCTTCAATTTAATCCCATACTAGTTAGACTAGTATTTTTCCTTGTGAGAAATTCTTCACTGTAAGTCTTTCTTCATCTTCTTCTTCATTCTCACGTCTGGATGTTCTCAGACTTCAAACTGGCTTTGAACTTCCTCCCAATTTGAATTTCTCCTTTGTAATTGACACCCAATTTCAATTGACTTGTAATTGGCACCCAATTTGAATTTCTCCATTGGAGATTTTGAATTATGTTGACCTTGACTTTGAATTTCCTCTCAATTCAATTGCTCCTCAATGTCTTCTTTTAATTGGTCCCCAATTTGCAATTGCATCCCATACTACAACTTGAATTGGCTCCCAATTTCAATTCAATTGCTCCTCAATGTCTTCTTTTAATTGGTCCCCAATTTCAATTGGTCCTCAATATCTTCTTTTAATTGGTCCCCAATTTGAAATTGCATCCCATACTACAACTTGAATTGGCTCCCAATTTCAATTCCTATGAAATCGGCTCCAATTCCTTTGAATTGTCTCCCAAGTGCAATTGCTTCTTAATTGGCTCCAATTCCTTTGAATTGTCTCCCAAGTGAAATTGCTTCCCAATTTCCACTTGTAATCAACGCCCAAAGCCGAACTAGCTCGCAATTGCTTCTTAATTGCCTCCCAAGTGAAATTGGTTCCACTTGTAATCAACGCCCAAAGCCAAACTAAGCCGATTTCCACTTGTAATCAACGCCCAAAGCCGAACTAGCTCGCAATTGCTTCTTAATTGCCTCCCAAGTGAAATTGGTTCCACTTGTAATCAACGCCCAAAGCCAAACTAAGCCGAACAAGCTCGCAATTGCTTCTTAATTGCCGCCCAAGTGAAATTGGTTCCACTTGTAATCAACGCCCAAAGCCAAACTAGCGCCCAACTCCATCAGACTTAATTAATTTTGGCTTCTCAAATTTTACCTTGTAAAATTGTTGATGGTGAGATTCAAACTTGAGCCATTTCACATAACATATCAAGCATCTTCCACTTCATCCGTATAGCATATTGGTTAAATCTCCAATAATCTTTGATGTACTCCTTTGTTTCCATAGATACTTGATCTCCCAGTCAAATTCATGCAATCTTCCAATCTTAATTTTCTTCAACGAAAATTCTTCTGGGATATTTCTTTGAGTAGCATTGACGTGATTTCATATCATTCATCTTATTCTTCTATTTGTCATTTTCTCCAGACAAATTCTTGATTTTAGGCTTTATATCTTCTTCTTCTATTTTCATGCATATTTCTCTGTTTTTCTCTTTTGCATCTTAAATAATTTCCCGATCATGGTGTAAGACTCTACTAGACTTATAAAATAAAATTGGGGGTTCTACAAATACATATTTGGCATATCAAAACCATTACACTTTATTCCTAACAATTTCCCCCCTTTTGATAATGCCAAAACCTATACTCAGTCATTGGCTTTAAGTCTTTGAATAATAATCTTTTTGCTCAATTTTATTTGACAAAGCTAAGATGAGTTTAACAAATGGTTTTCTAGACACAATCAAAAGAAAACATGTGAATTAATTTTTAGACAAGCTCCTAAACGCATCTTTAATTATTTTATTTTTGATCATCATTTTTTTTAATTTTTATGTGCGTTTCGACATTTCTTGTCTTTTTAATTCACGAAGGTCTAATTAAATCAAACAAATAAAATATTAAACTCAAAATAGACCATGGGAAATTATTATTGAGATATTTAGAATATTTTAGAGAAAAACGCAACAGAGGTTTGAAAATAGCGAAAACATCAGCTTAAGAGATTTTTCAGATTACCTTCTGGGTTTCTTCACTCCCATGTCTTTCTTCAAAATTTCCTTGACATGTTCTCTGAGCTTGAAGAAATCATCTGTGATTTGTTGTCTACTCTTAGTAGCAACTTCTACTGCAACTTCCACTGGTATATCTCTTCTTATTTCTTCTGACACTTCTCCTCTTACTTCTCCTCTTACTTCTTCTTGTACTGACATGTACTGGCAATACACTGGATAAATCCTCTGTGATTTGTTGTCTACTCTTAGTAGCAACTTCTACTGCAACTTCCACTGGTATATCTCTTCTTATTTCTTCTGACACTTCTCCTCTTACTTCTTCTTGTACTGACACTTCTGCTTCATTAGATCCCACGAGTTGTTCATTGCACTCCAGATTCACATTGATTGTGGGGTTCAAATCAGATATCAATAAAGAAGCATCATGGACTTTCACAGGTATGTCCATATGATTTTCAGTGCTCATGATTGGTACATCAATGAGTGCCGTCCCTTCAGTTCTTTCATCAAAAATTTCATTATCCACAAGAGATGTATTTCCGGGATAACTGATAAGGATGTGTGTCATAGACTGACCTTTGTAGAGCTAACTGAAGTGATTTTTCATTCTGTCTTTCTTGTTCGGCTATACGGTCTTGAGCCGTACTTCCTCCTTTTATTGGTCCTTTTCCTTTCTGTCTGGTTGTTTTTTCGTGTAGCTTCATGTGATAAACTTGATTTAAATCCATGTTGAGTGCATCTAACATCACGTTAGTTCCACACCATTCCAAAGAAAAATCTTCACTCCGTATCAAATCTGGGGTGATTTTTGACATGAAAGAGTGATATCTTTCAAGTTTCCATTCTCTCCAAGTTTGCACCATAATTAATTCTCTCAACAGCTCCGGATCATCTTGAATGAGTGCTGAGTCAAATACTATAGGTCCTGCACTTCCTTCGGCTACAGATTGACTCGAGAGTCTTCTTTGTAGATCATTCGAAATTTGCACATCAACTCCTGCAAATTCCATTCTTGTTGTATCATCAACTCCTTCGGCTAACATGTTTGGTTCGGCATATTTGAGTGGAACAACAGTCATAGCCGTACTGATGGCTTCTTGATCTCTTCCGGATCGATTACTTGATCCAGTTTGATTACTTGAGGCTGAGATTGCTTTGCTGCTTCTCATTCTTGAGCTTTGAGGTGTCTTTGAACTTGTAGAACTCCCACCTTCTTGTCATTTTCTCTGGCTTGATCTTTTCCCAAAATTCGGACTGAATTTTCTTAAAAGTACTCGGTAGATTCCAATATTTTTGTACTTTCTCATTGGAATTGTCTTCTTCCTCAGCAGTTCTCCAAGAGACCATATCCAACATTCTGATATAAACGATCCACCACAGCAGGTTTCTTCATTGGTTTGGCAGCATGCACAAATATAATCATCTTCCTGTAGATAAATCTTACCCATTTGAATTTGATTCCCTTCATAATTCCGTCCATCAAGCACACTATTGATGTGGTCAAATCTTTAGTACTTCCCAGTTTGTGTTCAAGAATCTTGTAAATCATATCCACCAACATCTCATATTCAAACTTCAACAAGTTCTTGTGAGCGGATACATCAGAGAAAATTGGAGCCGTAGGACCACGAATCTCATTCCAAAAATTTTGAACAACATAGCTGTGAGATTCTGGCATTAACTGAGATTCAGGAAAATTGAAGCATTTGTGTATATCATCCTCAGTTATTGAAACTTCTGATCCTCTCACTCGAGATTTGATCGAGTCCTTTTCAACGACTGCATGTAGGTAGAATTCAGCTACATCTTCTTCAAATGTTCCAAAGTAGTTGTAGGTGAAGAAATCAAACAGTCCGCAGTCTTTTAGAGCATGAAGAATTTTCTCGGACGTGTCCTTGTCGGTAGAACCTAGTTTGAAAAACTCAGGGTTGAGTACCATCCCATTAGTCACTTGTTGCGAGACGGCTGGGATGATATCGATTTGCTTTCTTCTAGATTGAGCCATGATGATCAGATCGGTTGATGGAAGAGGGATAATTTTTAAGAGAGAGTTTTCTGATATTCTGAAGGTCTGAAAGAGTTTTTGAGAGATAAGTAAGGGGTTTATATGAGGAGGATGACTCGAAGGGATTTTTCGAATTTAAGAGAGAGAGATGAGACTTCTCAATTGTAGCCTTTGGATGAGGTGTGTCGAATAGATGAGTTTAGGGTAGATGAGTCATTTGATAGATGGTGTTACGAGGAAAGAGAAAATATCATCATTAGCAGACAAGAGCATTTAATGCTCACACCTCTTTAGAAATGCCCAATGCACGTAAGGTGTAGAGGGTGGAGATTTGAAGAGACACTTAGAGAGGATTTGGGTTCTGATTTCCTTGAGATTTGTTTATGGGGATCGATTGAGAGGGTGATTTTTCTGACAGGCGAGATGGGGGTGTCGATTGAGAGAGAGGGTAAATCTATTTGGAAAGATTTGATTTAGGAGAGGATTATGGCGGGAGGTTTAAGATGGGTGGAGGTTTAGAAATGGTAGGAGTTTATGGGTGGAGGTTTGATACCCAATTAAACTCTGATTTTCCTCCTTTGTCTCCTGATTTCTTTCTCAAAATCGTGTACGACAGATATAATCGCACTCAAACATCTCGTTAGTAGCATAAATCACTCCACAAATAATTAATCACACATACCAATTATATTAAACACACACACGGTAATTTCCAGTTAAAACAAACAAATTTTGGAAACTAACAAATTAACACACATATTCCAAATTAATAATTAGAAACAATCTTCACATAATTAGCACACAAATCATATTCCAAAATATTTTAGAAATTAACAAAAATATTAATTTTTAGCTCAGGTTTCTAAAACATTTTAAAACAAATTATAACACATAAACCATATATGTACAAAACACATATATAATGCAATAAACACATTAAATTAGATTTTTAGGCAAATTGTTCATGCAAACAAATTAATCAAATTATACAAACATGAAGAAAAACTCGTAGACTAAATAACACATTAAAACATGCAATTTTAAACAAATTATCAAATAAAACACGAATTGCACATTTCATCAAATTAATTTGCATGGCATATGATTTCACGTTAAATAACACATGCAAATACACAAATAAATTCCTAACACATATTGCAATTTTATCACATAAAAATTTCGAATAAAAACATGCATATAAACACATAAAACAATTTATTCACGTAAAATAATTTATTTTAAGCACAAGTATCAAATTAAATATAGAGATTAAGTCTAGTGATACTTAGCTCATTTTGATCATTCCCAACTCGTGCCTTAAGGTAGAAAATCTCGTTTCGCATAAAGGCTTCGTGAGAATATCAGCAACTTGGTTTTCCGTAGGGATATATTCGATCTTTAGATTCTTCTTTTCAACGTGATCCCTTATGAAGTGATGTCGAATATCGATATGTTTGGTTCTTGAGTGAAGCACCGGATTGTGAGTGATAGCGATTGCACTAGTATTATCACAATAAATACTAACGTCATCACAATTAACTCCGTAATCCTTCAATTGTTGCTTCATCCACAAAATTTGCGCACAACAACTTCCTATAGCAATGTATTCGGCCTCGGCGGTACTAGTTGCAATGGAATTTTGCTTTTTGTTGAACCAAGAAACAAGCCTTCCCCCCAAGAACTGGCAAGTCCCAGAAGTGCTTTTTCTGTCTATTTTGCAACCTGCAAAATCCGCATCTGAAAAACCCGTTAGAGTAAAATCTGTACCTTTTGGATACCACAATCCAACATTGATTGTGCCTTTTAGATATCGTATGATCTTCTTTGTTGCGGTGAGGTGGCTTTCTTTTGGATTTGCTTGGAATCTTGCTCACACACCCACAGCATAAGAAATGTCTGGCCTGCTTGCAGTAAGATATAGAAGTGAACCAATCATTCCTCTATATTTTGTTTGATCGACATCCTTTCCATCTTCATCTTTGACTAGCCTTATTGATGTGCTCATTGGAATTTTGATCGATGATTTTCCATCAAGGCCAAACTTCTTTATCAAGTCACGGGTGTACTTTGCTTGATTGATGAATACTCCTTCTTTCAGTTGTTTGACTTGTAAGCCCAAGAAGTAATTCAATTCACCCATCATGCTCATTTCGAATTTATTCTGCATAAGCTTCGAAAATTTCTCACACAAAGAATTGTTAGTGCTTCCAAAAATAATATCATCAACATATATTTGCACTAATAAAATATGATCACCATCTTGAATTCTAAATAAAGTTTTGTCAACAAGGCCTTTGGTGAATCCACAGCTTATCAAGAACATTGACAAAGTATCATACCAAGCTCGAGGTGCTTGTTTCAACCCATACAATGCCTTTTTAAGTTTGTAGACTTTATCACCTTCGCCTTTTACATCAAAACCTGGGGTTTGTTCGACATAAACTTCTTCTTCGAGTAGACCATTCAAGAATGCGCTTTTCACGTCCATTTGATAAACGGTGAAATCTTTGTGTGCGGCGTAGGCTAGGAAAATTCTGATTGCTTCAAGTCGGGCTACCAGTGCAAAAGTTTCATCAAAATCAATTCCTTCTTCTTGAGAGTATCCTTTCACAACGAGCCTTGCTTTATTCCTAACAATCACGCCTTCTTCGTTTGCTTTGTTCCGGAAGACCCATTTGGCTCCTACAACATTGTGGTTCGCCGGTCTTGGAACAAGTTCCCAAACATCATTTCTTTTGAATTGAGCGAGTTCTTCTTGCATAGCATCTATCCAATTCGGATCATTAAGAGCTTCGTCCACTTCTTTTGGTTCAATTTGTGATAGATAACACGTGAACAATGCTTCCATGGTAGATGATCTTGTTTTCATGCCTTCATGTACATTCCCAATAATTAATTCTGGAGGGTGATTTTTGAGCCATCTTAAATCTGGTTCAAATGGGGTGCATGGTACTGGGTAGATCCATTTGTTGTGTACTGGATGAGTTGGTTCGAATTTCCACATTTAATTCATTTTGGAATTGACCACCAACTTCACCAATAACTTGATCACTAATTGGATGACCAACTTCAACCCGTACTACATCTCCATTCTCTCGTGCAGCTTCACCTCCAAAATTATTATTAAAAGAATTTCCAACTTCTTCTGGATGAGAGATGGGATTTTCTAGAGAATTAATTTCCAACTCATCCATTCCCTGCAAACACATCATCTTCACACGTATCATTAGTATCACAAAAATCAATATGACACTTGTTACCATTTTGTTCGAATTCTTCGCCCAGAGCATCATTTTTGATATGTGATTTTTCATCAAATACCACGTGTATGGATTCTTCAACCACCATTATTCTTTTATTCTAAACTCTGAACACCTTGCTGGTAGTCGAATATCCTAGAAAAATTCCTTCATCTGCACCCTCATCAAAAGCTTTTAGATGCAATTTATCATTAATATGAATAAAACATTTGCATCCAAAAATATGAAAATAACCAATATTTGGTTTTCTCCCTTTATAAAGCTCATATGGCGTCTTCTTGTACTGCTTATGGAACATGCTTCGATTTTGCGTGTAGCAAGCAGTGTTGATAGCTTCCGCCCAATACCGTTTCGGGAGACCGGCAGCACTAATCATCACTCGTGCGGCTTCTTTGAGCGTCCGATTTCTTCTTTCGGCAACACCGTTTTGTTGCGGTGTTCTTGCGGCAGATAATTGATGAGAAATTCCATGTGAATTGCAAAAAGCTTGTATAACTCCATTCACGAACTCGGTTCCACGATCCGTTCGTATTTTTTATAGTTGCAATTCTTTCTCATTTTGTAGTTGCTTCAACAGCTTCGGTAGAACTTGCTCAACTTCATTTTTCTTCTTGAGAAACACGGTCCAAGTGTACCTGGAAAAATCCTCAACAACAACGAGAGTATATTTCTTACCACTTACACATATTGGATCAACCGGTCCAAATAAGTCCATATGTAGTAAGCTTAGCGGTCTTGACGTTGACTCATGTGTCTTTGATTTGAATGATGATTTGATTTGCTTTCCGCGTTGGCATGCATCTCACACTTGGTCCTTCTTGAAGATGATATCTGGCAAGCCTTCTACTAATTCTTCTTTGCAAGCTGATTGATAGTCTTGAAGTTTAAGTGGTTGAGCTTTCTGTGCCATTCCCAATTAGCTTCATTCGGATTTCTGGCCATTAAGCACACTGAATCTTTGCTTGTACTCCAATCAACAACATACATATTCTTTCGTCTTTTTCCAGAGAGAACAATCTCATTTGTGAGCTCATTTTTTATTATACAATTATCTTTAGAAAATTCTACAAGATAGCCTTTATCACAAAATTGACTAGTGCTCAACAAATTGAATTTTAAGCCTTCAACGAAAGAAACATCTTCAATCCTTAATCCATTTTTCTTGATCGTGCCAACTCCCTTTGTAATTCCATAATTTTGATTTCCTCCGAATATAACTTTTGGTCCATCGATTTCTCTGAAATTCACTAGATATGATTTATTTCTAGTCATGTGGCGTGAGCAACCACTATCGATGTACCAAACATCCTGCAAAAAAGATTAATTGACTTTAGTTACCCATACTTGTTTGGGCCTTTATTGTTAGTGATTTTAGGTAACTGATAGGATAATAGGGCTAGCACCCGACCAGATCATAAGTGTGCATCTGACCTGGCACCATAGTTGACCCGACACCGCATGGATGCTCCAACGGTTAGAATTCCAACAGGTGTCGCATTTAATGTCATTGAAGCCACCATTGATGAGAGAGAGTTAAAGCCTCAACGCCTCATTCATGACTCTTCATATTCTTGCCGTTAGCTCAGCTCCCCAAGGATGTCTCTTCATGTTGTTACCGTTAGGACCTAGCATAAATAGAACTTCCCTCAGCTGAGCAGGGGACGGTACTTTCTATACTGAGACAAAAGCAATGCAACTATTGTTACTCTCTTATAGCGTTGTTATATTATTATTACCGGTAACGTTATTACCGTCATTGGTGCTTTCATTGAGAGCCTGAGTCCAATACTCAAGCAGGCTACAACACAACTCTTTTTCTCTTTCAACAGCAAGCTTGAAAGAATGGCGTCCCGCAGCTCCCACGGTTCTCGCAACGTGAACAATGGCAACGCCTCAGGTGACCTCCGTGACCTACTCACCAACAATCGCGGAGGGGACCTCCGAGAACATCTCAACAACGGGAGGCCCGGGGACCTTCGAGATCAACTCAACAATGGAGGAGACCTTCGAGACCAACTCAACAATGGAGGAGCCCTCCGAGACCAACCCCACAATAGAGGGGCGAACCAAGTCATGAACCTCCAGGCGACTGCCGATGTCATTCAGCAAGCAGTGACGGCAGCGCTAAATCAGGTGGCGGTGGGACTGCAAGGTCAAGTGCCCCCGCCGCGGCCCCAGGAAATAAGGGTGGAGACCCAAAGAAGTGGACCGGCCAGACGACAACCAGGCCCTTCCCAATCTGCACCAGAACGACTGGGACAAAGGGCGCCCGTGCGGCAAAGATTAGGATCACGGGCCGAGGGATCCTCTACCAGAGGCCCTCGCCAACACGAAAACAGAGAAGCCGAGAGATCACCCACAGAGGAGGTGGGCGAGTCTCGGGAGCCGACCCCACGCCAACACGTTGATGAGTCGACCTTACGTTGAAACTTGGAGGAGCGACGCGTCGAAGAGCCAGCTCCGCGACGGCACTCGGCGGGGAAGCGACGCATTGATGAACTAGCTCCACGACGATACATGGAGGAGCGGCAGCCGGCCCCGCGCCGGCACCCTGACGAGTCGGCCCTGGTCGAGAGGCTGCAGAGAAGAATCGAGGAGTTAGCAAGAAGGGTGGAGGCACGGGAGCAGTCGCAGGAACCCGAGGTACGGATGACAGCACCATTCTCCCCAAGCATCATGGACGTACCTTTGCCGAGGGACTTTAGGTTGCCCGCTATCGAGGAGTACACGGGGGCCACTGACCCACGTGTCCACATGACGAGGTACAAGGCTGCTATGGTAATGATCGGGGCAGGGGACGCCATCATGTGCCGAGCATTCTTGTCCACCCTGGATGGAGCGGCCCAAGACTGGTTCAACACCATCCCAGATGGGTCGATCCAAAACTTTGGGGAGTTGTCCAAGAGCTTCCTAACATACTTCTCCGGTAGCATACAGCGTAAGAAACCATTCTCTCACCTCTGTGTAGTGAAGCAAGATAGAGGCGAGAGCCTAAAAAACTTCCTCATCAAATGGAAAAAGGAAGTCAATAATGTCTACGACTTCGACTCCAAGGCGGCGATCCCAATATTTATCCATGCCTTAAGATCAGGGTATTTCCACAAGCAGCTGAACGCCCACCACCCCCGTTCTTACGAAGATTTGATGAGGACGGCTAGCCGCTATGCCGAGGCAGAGGACGTCGACAGGAAAAAGAAAGATGAGGAGGACGACAGGAAAAACGGGAAACCTAGGAAAGCTGGTCCGCCCAGCCAGGCACCACTCTCGAACCACCCGACCGCAGGGAAGGGCCGAGACTACGAACGACCTCGCCTGGTCCCCTTGCGTAATTTAACTCCTCTTACCCATCCCATCAGTGTCATTCTAAAGCAAGCTGAGGAGATGGGAATGGTAGAATTCCCCGAGGAGTGCATGAAGGTCTCCCCAAAGGCAAACCAAACAAAGTACTGCAGGTTTCATAGGCATGCCGGACACGATACGTTTTGAAGAGACAAATAGAAGACCTCATCCAGCAGGGCTACTTCCGACATTTCGTCAAGCGATCCAAGCAGCAGCAACAGCCGTAACACAATCCACCAAAAAATGTCTGGATGAATGAGGATGGCACCGAGCCGTCCACCTCAAACGCCAAAAAAAGAGACCACGACCAAATATCTGAGCAGAGTGATAGCGAGAAAGAAACCGAGGTGGCGCCCAGACGACAAAAGAAGCACACCATACACTTTATCCATGGTGGACCCGCATGGGGCGACACGCCCGCAGAAAGAAAGAAGTGGAGCCGACAGATATATGTGGGAGAAGTGGTGAGTCTTCCTAGAGAAAAGAAACAGAGGCAGGAGGCCATCACCTTCTCTAATGATGACCTCCCAGAGGGCCCGCTACCCCATCATGACGCCCTGGTGATTGAGATGGACGTCAACGATGTCATTGTCCGCCGCATCTTAGTCGACACGGGAAGCTCAGTCAATGTGATGTATTACGATGCCTTCACCAAGTTAGGGATACCTAGGAACCAGCTCAAAGAAGTACGTACCCCACTCTCTGGATTTACGGGTGATTCAGTGGAGATGGAGGGGTCGATGGCCTTACCAGTGGAGATAGGCACGAGCCCTAACATTCGCAAACTTGACATGGAATTCATCGTGGTAAGACTCACTTGTGCGCACAACATCATTTTGGGGAGGCCGGCACTGGAGGACCTCAAGGCCATAGTGTAGGTGGAACACTTGTGTATGAAGTTCCCTACTCCGAATGGGATAGGGGTCGTCAGAGGAAACCAGCGAGCAGCCCGCAGTTGTTACGTAAAAGCATGCAAAAAGATTGGCGGAAAGAATCCACAAGTCCACACCATTTGCAAGGATGATCGATCGGGTACGGAACTCAGAAAATTTAATTAGATATTATCAGTAATACGTTGTAGTCGTGGCCCGTCCAGACCTGTAAACAATATTTGGTAATCATGGTCCGCCCAAGTTACTTCGCTCTCAAATAAAAAGGTTTTCAAAACCACATTCGATCAACCACGGCCGTCACTACACATTAAAAAAAAAAAAAAAAAAAAAAAAAAAAGGCTGAGGCGCGGTGCCTCGGCTATCGGCTGAGGCTGAGGCGCGGCGCCTCGATAAAAAATAAAAAAAAATAATAAATAAACAAAATAAAAAAACAAGAAAAAAAGGGGGTCGGGCAGCGTCTCAGCTACTCCTGGTCGAGGCGACGCCTCAGCCACTCAAAAAAAAAAAAAAAAAAAAAAAAAAAAAAAAAAAAAAGGTCGAGGCGAACGCCTCGGCCACTCGAAAAAAAAAAAAAAAGAAAAAAGGGCCGAGGCGTGCGGTCGAAGCGACGCCTCAGCGACGTGGCCGGGGCACACGCCTCGGCTAGATGGCTGAGGCCGCGCCTCAGCCCAAAGCTGAGGCGCACGCCTCCGCCTCCTGGTCGTGGCGACGCCTCGGCCACTCAAAAAAAAAAAAAAAAAAAAAGTGTCGATGCCCACGCCTCGGCCACTTGGCCGAGGCGACGCCTCTGCCACATGGCCGGGGCTCACGCCTCGGCCAGATGGCTGAGGCCGCGCCTCAGCCCAAGGCCGAGGTGCACGCCTCGGCCTCCTGGTCGAGGTGACGCCTCGGCCAGATGGCCGAAGCCGCGCCTCAGCCCAATGCAGATGCGCACGTCTCGGCCACTCGAAATAAAAAAACAAGAAAAAAAAAGGGGGTCGGACAGCGTCTCAGCCACTCCTGGTCGAGGCGACGCCTCGGCCACTCAAAAAAAAAAAAAAAAAAAAAAAAAAGGTCGAGGCGCACGCCTCGGCCACTCGGAAAAAAAAAAAAAAATGGTCGAGGCGCACGCCTCGGCTACTTCCTCAGCCACATGGCCGGGGCACACGCCTCGGCCAGTTGGCTGAGGCCGCGCTTCAGCCCAAGGCCGAAGTGCACGCCTCGGCTAGATGACCGAGGTAGCGCCACGGCTGAGGCCGTGCCTCAGCCCAAGGCCGAGGCGCACGCCTCGGCCTCCTAGTCGAGGCGACGCGTCGGCCACTCAAAAAAAAAAAAAAAAAAAAAAAAAGAGGGTCGAGGCGCACGCCCCGGCCAGGTGGCTGAGGCCGCGCCTTAGCCCACGGCCGAGGTGCACGCCTCGGCTAGATGGCCGAGGTAGATCCTCGGCTTAGGCCGCGCCTCAGCACAAGGCCGAGGCGCACGCCACGGCCTTCTGGTCGAGGCGACACCTCGGCCACTCAAAAATAAATAAAAAAAAAAATAAATATATAAAAGAGGGTCGAGGCGCACGCCTCGGCCAAGTGGTCGAGGCGACGCCTCAGCCACATGGCCGGGGCACACGCCTCGGCTAGATGGCTGAGGCCGCGCCTCAGCCCAAAGCCGAGGCGCACGCCTCGGCCTCCTGGTCATGGCGACGCCTCGGCCACTGAAAAAAAAAAAAAAAAAAAAAAGTGTCGAGGCGCACGCCTCGGCCACTTGGCCTAGGCGACGCCTCTGCCACATTGCCGGGGCTCACGCCGCGGCCAGATGGCTGAGGCCGCGCCTCAGCGCAAGGCCGAGGAGCACGCCTCGGCCCAAGGCCGAGGTGCACGCCTCTGCCCAAGGCCGAGGTGCACGCCTCGGCGTCCTGGTCGAGGTGACGCCTCGGCCAGATGGCCGAAGCCGCGCCTCAGCCCAATGCAGAGGGGCACGTCTCGGCCTCCTGGTCGAGGCGACGCCTCGGCCACTCGAAATAAAAAAACAAGAAAAATAAAAGGGGGGTCGGGCAGCGTCTCAGCCACTCCTGGTCGAGGCACACGCCTCGGCCACTCGAAAAAAAAATAAAAAAAAATGGTTCGAGACGCACGCCTCGGCCAAGTGGCCGAGGCGACGCCTCAGCCACATGGCCGGGGCACACGCCTAGGCCAGTTGGCTGAGGTCGCGCTTCAGCCCAAGGCCGAAGTGCACGCCTCGGCTAGATGGCCGAGGTAGCGCCACGGCTGAGGCCGCGCCTCAGCCCAAGGCCGAGGCGCACGCCTCGGCCTCCTGGTCGAGGCGACGCCTCGGCCACTCAAAAAAAAATAAATAAATAAAGTGTCGAGGCGCACGCCTCGGCCACTTGGCCGAGGCGACGCCTCTGCCACATGGCCGGGGCTCACGCCTCGGCCAGATGGCTGAGGCCGCGCCTCAGCCCCGCGGCCTCAGCCCGAGGCCGAGGCGCACGCCTCGGCCTCCTGGTCGAGGTGACGCCTCAGCCACATGGCCGGGGCACACGCCTCGGCTAGATGGCTGAGGCCGCGCCTCAGCCCAAGGCCGAGGTGCACGCCTCGGACCAAGGCCGAGGTGCACGCCTGGGCCTCCTGGTCGAGGTGACGCCTCGGCCAGATGGCCGAAGCCGCGCCTCAGCCCAATGCAGAGGCGGACGTCTCGGCCTCCTAGTCGAGGCGACGCCTCGGCCACTCGATTGTGCCAACTCCTTTTGTAATTCCATAATTTTGATTTCCTCCGAATATAACTTTTGGTCCATCGATTTCTCTGAAATTCACTAGATATGATTTATTTCTAGTCATGTGGCGTGAGCAAACACTATCGATGTACCAAACATCCTGCAAAAAAGATTAATTGACTTTAGTTACCCATACTTGTTTGGGCCTTTATTGTTAGTGATTTTAGGTAACTGACAGGATAATAGGGATAGCACCCGACCAGATCATAAGTGTGCATCTGACCCGGCACCATAGTTGACCCGACACCTCATGGATGCTCCAACGGTTAG
This sequence comes from Ipomoea nil, assembly GCF_001879475.1. Classification (NCBI taxonomy): domain Eukaryota; kingdom Viridiplantae; phylum Streptophyta; class Magnoliopsida; order Solanales; family Convolvulaceae; genus Ipomoea; species Ipomoea nil. Next base: position 1,461,472 of record NW_017617687.1, on the reverse strand, counting down.
AATTCCAACAGGTGTCGCATTTAATGTCATTGAAGCCACCATTGATGAGAGAGAGTTAAAGCCTCAACGCCTCATTCATGACTCTTCATATTCTTGCCGTTAGCTTAGCTCCCCAAGGATGTCTCTTCATGTTGTTACCGTTAGGACCTAGCATAAATAGAACTTCCCTCAGCTGAGCAGGGGACGGTACTTTCGATACTGAGACAAAAGCAATACAACTATTGTTACTCTCTTATAGCGTTGTTATATTATTATTACCGGTAACGTTATTACCGTCAGTAACCAAACCCACCTAGATCTTATTGAATTAAGATGAGGCAATTTGTAACCATTAGAGACACGATAATCATAACTTACATTAGAAAACATTTTTGGCGCCGGATTTTGAAAAACATTTTTGTATTTTGGCACCTGGGAAGAGGATTGTTGCTTTGGTCTATAAAAAGCATTACATTTATTACACAACCAATCCTTTTGAGTGGGATAAAATCTCCCAACTTTATTTCTAGAAAAGCTTCCATCTTTTCTATGAAATCTTTTTGCACTTGACTCTTTGGCATATATTTGCTTGAAGAATTTTTGTTGCTTTGTCGTAGTGTAGAATTGTTTCGGCCTTTCAACATTCAACTTTAATTTGCTTTTGTTTGATAGCCAAGTCCTTGTCTCATCGTGCTATTCTGACCTTTAACAAATTTTACCACTTGAACTTTATTATTTAAAGTAGCAGTAGAATTAGTCAGATTTTGAGGGGTTTGAGAACATGTAGAGTCATACCCGATTCCGATTCTATCTCCTGATGGCTTTTGCATGCTCACCATTTTATCTATAATTTTAGACGAATTAGTGAACGTAGCGATGGTTGCCCGAAGATTATGTTCTCTAACCTCTCTTGCTTTACACTCTTCTTGAAGATGAATATTTTCATTCTTCAATTTACTCACTTCAAGTAAAGCATGTTGCAATTTTTTATTCATTTCTTCTTTTTCAAGAATTTGAATATTATTGCACTCCTTGAGTTGAGGATGAGTGAGCATAATCTCTTGACATTCTCGCATTAGACTGTCAATAGATTCACGAGAAAAAGAAGAATTAACAGAATTAAAAGAATTAGATGTTACCTCTTCTTCCTCTGCTTCAAGAGCCATAAGACAATCTTCACTTGTACTCAACTCAATTGATTTGCATACTAGCGCCGTATCATCATCCGGACATGAACTTTCATCGCTTGATGATGAATCCTCCGAATCATCATTTTCATTTGGTTCGTTACTAATGAGAGCTTTTCTTTTGTCGCGCTTGAACCTTTTGCTTTCGGATTTGTTCGGCGTAGATTCAACATTTTTGCATTGATACTTGCTAACAATCGGATATGGAAAATTTATTTTAAAATGTCCGGGTTTGCGGCAATTGTAGCATAAATCCTTGTTTTCTTCGACATTTTCTTCTTGTGATATGCGAGACGAATTTTCCACGAGCAGAATTTTTGTTGTCTCCTTTTCACATAAACCTTCTAAAATTTTTGACAAAAAGAGCAAACTGTTCGTCAGTCATAAAATCTAACATTATTTTCTACTGACCTGGAGGTTGACAGTTGTTCGGCCATTAGAGCAGCATTTCGAGCTTCATGAACATCATCATCTTTGGCCTTCATTTCAAACTCATATGCTTTTAGATCACTAAATAATTTGTCTGTTGACAACATTCTTAGATCTCGGTGATCGCGCATAGCCGTAACCTTCATATCCCATTCAGATGGTAAGCTTCGTAGGATTTTGAGATTAATTTCTTTTTGGCTAATATTTTTGCCAAGATCACTAATCTCTCCAAAAACTTTGATCATTCGAGCTTCCATGTCTGCAACACTTTCATTTGAGAGCATTTTGAAATCTTCAAACTTCTTCATCGCGATTGTGAGCTTATTGTCTTTTTCTTGTTCATCTCCTTCGCCAATCTTGATGAGAGTTTCCCATATTTCTTTGGCAGTAGCACACTTTCGGATCTTCGGAAATATTGTATCATCCACGACATTGAATAGAATATCTTTGGCAATATTGTCAAGATTATTCCGTGTTCTATCATCCGATGTCCATTCCGGTTTAGGCTTTTGTACGTACTGTGGAGCATCCGGGGATAGGACAAACACCGTATTGACTTTTAATATTTCGATAGGGCCAGTGGAAATGATTTCCCACATTTCATCGTGTAAAGCCGATAAGTGTACCCGCATACGAACTTTCCAATCATCAAATTTATCAAGTGAGAATAATAGATTTTGAGCTAAATCTTTCTTCATCATCATCACGAGAGATATGAAAGATAAATCCAATCACACACTTTGTAGAATGGATCTGCCTAACTGTCAAAAACAGTTAACCCAATTGGGCAACGTGTTTTAATACTAAAGGTTGGTATAAACTGACTCAAATAGGATACAGGTTCTGATACTAATTGTTGGTATCAGTTAGAGACAAATTCTGACTCGGATACGCATCCGCTCTGATACCAATTGTTGGTCCCAAAAGAGGTAAGGTGAAAGTCTAGAGTGGGGGGGGGGGGGGGGGGGGGGTGAATAGACTTTCAAACTTTTTCACACAACACAACAATTGCTAAGCCAGAGATAAATCAAAACTCTTAACTAGATTGTTAGAGTATGGTGCACAGCGGAATTAAATAAAGATAAAGTGTGTGTGAGATTGTGTGAGTATATATCTTGTGTAGAGCAAGTAAGTAAGGAGCAGTAAGTAAAGAAAGCAGTAAAGAACACAAGACAATTATAGTGGTTCGCGAGGTGGTGTAATCCTCCTACTCCACTTGCTCTTCTCTCCAAGAGCAATTCCCTATATCTACCACTTCTTGGTTCCAAGATACAATGAATTTCCGTGATCTAGTGCTTTGATCACAAAGCCTGCACTAATCACGCACAGTGACACCACACTGCTGCTTTGGGTTTCACGACGCCGCGCTACTACCCCAGGATTTCACGACTCCGCGTTACTTTCCCCCCGTCTTCCACACTCCGATAGAAACGTATCCCGTGATCTAGTGCTTTGATCACAAAGCCCGCACTAATCACGCCCAGTGCCTCCGACACTGCTGCTTCGGATCTCACAGCTCCGTGTGACAATCCAGGATCTCACTGTAACACCCCAGATTTTCAGGATATTTAAAACTTATAAAATAAAGGTGAAATCTCGTTGAATCCCAAAACATAGTACAAGAGTATGGGGTGCTATGCCACACCTAAGCTAGAGAACTCAGGTGCACAGGCTAACTGACTAATATCCTCAAATAGTATCAGTACTAAATCATGGCACGCAGGCCGAAAGGGAAAAACTATCTAAGCTACGTCCAAGCTTCTAGCGCGCTCAAGTGAACTACTCGTCTGTGCCTGAAAGCCAAATATATCTGTTCAGCGAGAGATGCTGGTAACCCACTACAACGTGTTGAAATACAATACATATAGAGATATATATAGATATACGAAAACCATTTTGAAGCATGAAGATATATCCTATGAGACTCTAGCTTTTAAAGCCGGGAATGAATCGACAAATAAGGCTAGGCACAAGCAACAGTTATAACAAGCGTATACAATCCACAACAGGTAAGACAGATAAAGCTGAGCATAATTAATAGTCATAACTCAACATAAACAATCCCCAGCATAAATCCCTTAGTCACATCCCCCAATATACTCATAAACACAAGTCCTCCATATCTCATCACATAGCACACTTTGTTGGCGCCACAGGACCAATCGCATGCCCATACATGAGGGTCAGCGCATATAGCTCTGACACGGCCCCGCAGCACCCTGCCCCGTCTCACATTACGGAGGAGCCGATCGCAACCGACTGATGGACCTTTGTCCTACATAATATTTATATACCTGACCGGTCTTTACCAGCCTGGTTAACAGTTGGGATGGTTCTCAGCCCATTCAACTACCCGTTTAGTGGACCTTTGTCCTATATAATATTTATATACCTGACCGGTCTCTACCAGCCTGGTTAACAGCCGGTATGGTTCTCAGCCCATCCGATTGCCCGTATAGTGGAACTTAGTCCTATATAATATTTATATACCTAACCGGTCTCTACCAGCCTGGTTAACAGCCGGTATGGTTCTCAGCCCACCCGACTGCCCGTATAGCCCGATTGATCTTAACCAACTCGGGGTTACATGCACACATAACACATAGCAAGTACATGCAACCCACATTAACACATTGGGAAGGGGGAGAAAACGTATAACAAAACCTATGCGTGATCCTTCACATACTAAGAATGGTCCTAAGGGGGTTCATACTTCTTTCACCTAGGTCAACGGGATACCAATTCAACTAGCATGCAATATATAAGACTCATACGACCTACGAACGGTACCCGAAAATCAATCTAGACATAGGAACGATAGACGGAGTCCGTTGGGACACCTCGGGGGTCGGGGAAACATCAAACGGGGAAGCCAAAATCCCCAATTGGGGTGCAAACCAGCGGGTAGCCGGTGGGTGAGGGATCACCCGCCGGCTGCCCGCCGGCGGTAACAAGACCGGGCAGCGGGTGCCCGGCGGGCAGCTGCCCGCCCGCCGGCTGCCCGCTGCCGGCGTTGCCCAAGGAGGCCGCGGGTAGGTGGCGGGTCCCCTACCCCCACCTACCCCCCACTGACTCTTTTCAACAAGAAACGCCCCGGGAACCTTTGTGGAACCCGAAACCATGCTTGGACACTTTCAAACGCAATTGATAACACACGTAGACAATTAACGGATCAAAATCAGGAAACAATCGGCACATAACCTATCATGCTTTTCTAAACGTAATAAACACCCAATCATGCGAATTCCCACCCAATATACCAAGAATAATTCCATACGATACAACCTAGGGTTCTAATCACTTTTATGCCAACGAGAATACGATTCGTCTTCTAATTACAAGATTCGGTACAAATAACACATAAGCATCAAGAATGCCATACAATTATCAAGAACGACATATCAACATCAAGAACTCCACATAATCATCAAGAACATCATAATTATCAAGAATCTCCCAATATCAAGATTACCCATGGAATTATCCCATCAATCATCAATAATAATATCGCAAATCATCAATACACAATAATATGGGGAAATCCTACGGGGAAAATCATAGCTATGAAAATAGGTTTTGTTGAGACATGGGTTACCTCTTAGCCTTAATTAATTCCTTGGCTATGAAGGGTCTTTCTTTAAGCTTTCTTGCTTTCTTGATTTCTTCTAAGGGAATTCTTGGAGCTCTTTGGGAGGGTGGAACGTTATTGTGGTGGGGGGTTCTAGGTGCCTCTTAAGTCCCCTATTTATATATTTAGGAGTCCTAGTTAGGAACTAATATTATGGGCTTGCTAATTCTATTCCTTTTGGGACTAAGGATTGGGTTTAGGGATAAGGGTCCATGGTCCATAGTGGACCATATTAATTAATTAAACGGAATCCTAATCGTGGTCTGAATAGTAAAAGGCCTACTTCCTTTATTCCTAATAGATAATTAGGTCTAGGATTCCTAATTAGAATCTGAATAGTAAAGGGTTTACTTTCTTTATTCCTAATAGGCTTAAGACTCTAATTTAGGCAAGGGTCCACAGTTCATGGTGGACCTTATTAATTAATTAAAGGAAACCTAACCGAATTAAATCATATTTAATTATTATTAACGGGATTAATTAAATAATTAATCCGGGATTGAAGGCCGTAACATGGGGTGTTACACTCACAGCTCCGCGTTACTTTCCCCCCGTTCTTCCACACTCCAGTAGAAACGTATCCCGTGATCTAGTGCTTTGATCACAAAGCCCGCACTATTCACGCCCAGTGCCTCCGACACTGCTGCTTCGGATCTCACAGCTCCGTGTGACAATCCAGGATTTCACAGCTCCGTGCTACTGCTTCGGATCTCACAGCTCCGTGTGACAATCCAGGATTTCACAGCTCCGTGCTACTGCTTCGGATCTCACAGCTCCGTTTGACAATCCAGGATTTCACAGCTCCGTGTTACTGCTTCGGATCTCACAGCTCCGTGTGACAATCCAGGATTTCAAGGATTTCAAGTGGCTACTGCTTCGGATCTCACAGCTCCGTGTGACAATCCAGGATACTCTGTAGATGATCTTCAATGAAGATATGAAAGTCTCTGGAATGATTTCTCTTGAACGTGTTTTCTCCATCCCATACTACAACCTGAATTGGGCTCCCAATTTCAATTTCTCTAAACTAGTTCCCAATTTCAATTCCCCATGAAATCGGCGCAATTGCTTCTTAATTGCCACCCAAGAAATTGCTTCCCAATTTCCACTTGTAATCAACGGCCAAAGCCGCCAAACTAGCGCCCAACTCCATTACTAGTTCCCAATTTCAATTCCCTATGAAATCGGCTTCGAATTCCTTTGAATCGGCTCCCAAGTGCAATTGCTTCTTAATTGCCACCAAAGAAATTGCTTCCCAATTTCCCGCCAAACTAGTGCCCAACTCCATTAGACTTAATTAATTTTGGCTTCTCAAATTTTATCTTGTAAAATTATTAATGGTGAGATTCGAACATAAGCCATTTCGCATAACATATGAAACATCTTCCACTGCCTTATGCTTTAATTTGTATACCCATCTGCAACCAATAGGTGATTTTCCCTTAGGGAGATCTATTAGAGCCCATGTGTTGTTCTAAATCAAGGCATCAATTTCAGATTGCATGGCCTCTTTCAACTTATTATGTTGTACTGCTTCATGATAAGATTGTGGTTCATGTGTTGAAGTAAAAGATGAAACATAGGATTTTTTGTTAGGGGGCAAGTTCTCACAGGAAATGAAATTCTCTATGGGATGAGGAGAGGATCTCAAAGTGGATTTATTTCCCACCATGGAATGGCAATAGTAGTCACTTAGTTTAGAAGGAATAGCTCTTGTCCTTGTTGACCTTCTAGGTTCTGGTTGACTATCATGTTGATGTGGAACATTGATGTCTATGTGAAGGGCATTTGCCATGTTACTGTATGGTTCATCTCTATCAGTGGCTGCCTGATTAATTGGCTCAGCATTATAGTCAAAATTTCTGTCATGACAATTCTCATTCTCATCTGTTCTTCTGTCAATGGCATCTGTCATAACTATGGTATTTTCATTTCTTCTCATGGTCTGCCAGGAAGTTATCTCTGCATCAGTAGAAATAGGAATCATGGGAAGGGATGGATTGAGCTCATCATTATCACAAAAGTAGTTTTATCATCAAGATCATATAAGATAAAACCTTTCACATTGGCTGGAAATCCCAGAAAAACACATTTCCTTGCTCTTGATTGCATTTTATTTTTACACTGTGAAACAGTAGTACCAAAACTCAAACAGCCAAAAATTCTGAATTGGCCATAATCTATATTTTTCCCTGTTAACACCTTGAAAGGAGTATTTCCATTAAGCACCTCAGTGGGCAGCCTGTTGATAAGATAAGAGACATGTATAACACAATGGCCCCAGAATTCCATAGGCAAACCAAATAGAAATCTCAAAGCCCTAGCCACATTTAGGATATGTTGATGCTTCCTTTATGCCACCCCATTTTGCTGGGGTGTGTAAACACAGGATTTCTGATGGACAATTCCCTTCTCATTATAAAAGGAATGCATAGGAACTCGGTTCCATTATTAGTTCTCACAGTTTTGATCATAGCAGAAAATTGAGTGCACACAAAATTGTAGAAATTCTGGAAGATAGACTTAACTTCTTACTTACTTATCATCATATGCAACCAAGTAAATCTACTGTGATCACCAACAATTGTTAGGAAATAATGTTCACCTTGAAGAAATGCTATAGCAAAAGGCCCCATACATCCATATGTATTAGCTCAAAACAATGTTCAATGATCAGTTTTGGAAATGCTAACTGGGAAGGTGGACTTTTTGTGTTTAGTAAAATGACAAGCATCACATACAAAATCACAATGTTTCTTATTACAATCAATCTTTATTCCATTCAACATAGGAATTTTATTGCTAGGATAGTGTCCTAATCTATTGTGCCAAAGTTCCATAGTGAAACTGTTACATTGAACATTATTCTCAGTCATTGACTGGCTTCTTCTTGGTAGGAGGATCAGTAATTAGGTATAGAACATTCCTCTCACTAGCAAAACCAGCCATTGTTCCAAGATATCCCTGGACAGTACAAGAATCAGCTTCTATGACAAGTTTGCATCCTGACTACTTGGTTAATTTGCTAGCAGAAATAATATTGAAAGCAAAGGATGGAATATACAACACATTTGTCAACAATATGTCCTTGTCAAGCCAGATTTTCCCTATGTGTGTCAAATTTACAGTTTCACCATTTGGTAATTTAGCAGATAATCCCTGAACCTCAGAACATTTTTCAAAATAGTCCAATGAACAAGTTATATGGTCTGTTGCCCCTGAGTCCAGTATCCATGCTATATGTGAATTTTGAACAATATTAACAAGGATGTCAGGATTAAAAATACCTTCATCATGCACTTCTATAGAGCTTTTGAAGTCTAATCTGATCCCAGGGGTGGTGACTGTCACAGCTACACTACTTGAGCCTTGATTTCCATGGCTCTAGTTCTGCACAAGAGATAACAGCTTTTGGAATTGATCAGTAGACATACATATGTCATTTATTTGGCTCACAGAAGCATTTGATGACTGATGTGTTTCTTGGAATGTTTGTTTTTGGATTTGTAGCCTGCAACCCATCCCGGAGGGTATTCATGCTTCTTGTAGAATTTCCCAATTGTGTGACCAAGCATGCCAAAAAATGTGCATTTAGGCACATTCTTACCTCCATTATTAGTGAATTTCCTTCTATTGTTTGATATTGTGAATGCCACGACAGATTTTTCTGATGCAGCCTGATTCTGATTGTTGAAAACTGCATTGGACTGATTAATTTCATTGCATTTTAACATCATTGATCCCCTAAATTTCCTTTCAAGCTTCAGGGCCATATTCAATACCTTTTCCATATCTGGAATGGGGTCCATAACCAGAATTCCAGACTTGATAGTCTCATAGTCTTCATTCAAGCCTTCCGAAAACCTAATTATGTAATCTCTTCCCTTAGCTTTTGCATTATACTCAAGAGAGTGCACGAACATCTAGGTATACAGTCACACATGAGTAAAGGTCTTAAAACATTCATTTGTTGCCATAAGCATTGAAGTAACACCCCTAAAATTTAAAACTTTGAATACTTATGAAATAAAGGCAATACTATCATTAATCCCAAAACATAGCATGCTCCCTAAGGTCACAAGATTATACCACATCAAACATATCAGTATTCAATCATTATCAAAACACAGAAGCACACTTTGGTGGTGCCGCAGGACCAATCGCATACCCATACATGAGGGTCAGCGCATATAGCGCTAACACGGCCCCGAAGCACCCTGCCTCGTACCGCAGCACGAAGGGGTTGATCGCAACCAACGGATGAACCGCAGCTCATTTATAATGTTTTATCGCAACCAAACGGTGGACCGCAGCCCGAATAGTGTGTATTTCTGATCGCAACCAGATTATGAACCGCAGCTCATTTATAACGTTTGATCGCAACCAAACGGTCCACCGCAACCCTATATATATTTATATACCTGACCGATCGCAACCGGCCTGGTTAACAGCCGATGGTTCTCAACCCATCCAACTGCCCGTATAGCCAATTGATTGCAACCAATTGGGGTATCATACACACATAACACATAGCAAGCACATGCAACCCAGACATTAGCACATAGGGAGGGGGAAAATGTGTATATAAAACTTATGCGTGGTCAACCACATACTAAGAATATTCCTAAGGGGTTCATACATCTTTCACCTAGGCCAACGGGTCACCAATTCAACGAGCATGCAATACACTAGCATGCAATACACAATTCAACTAGCATGCAATACACTAGCATCCAATGGGACACCACGGAACACGGGGAAACATCAAACGGGAAAAACCACCAAGTCCACACTGGGAAAACCAGCGGGTGGCCGGCGGGTGAAGGACCACCCGCAGGCTGCCCGCCGGCGGCACACATAAGGCAGCGGGTGCCCGGCAGGCAGTTCCCCTGCCCCCACTTACCCCCCACTGACTCTTTCGTAATAAATTGGTACCGGGATCTTTCATTGAACCCGAAACCATGTCCAGAGACACATTTAAACACAAACGACAACACCACGTAATCAAGTAATGGGTTAAAACCAAGAATCACATTAAATACATCCTAACATGACTTCTAAAGATAAACAAGACTCAATACACGAACATGCAAAATCCCACCCAAATATACCAAGGACATCACAATACGAAATCCATGATTTAACCTAGGGCTATAATCATATTTAAAGCACAAGATCATAACTTTATCTTTAAAATCAATAACATCAAGATTATCAAGATCAACACAAAATTATCAAGATCCTCTCATAATCATCAAGATTATCAAGATCAACACATAAGATCATCTCATAAACATCAAGATTATATCATAATCATCATAAAAGCCTTATCAAGACACAAGCATAGAATTACATATCAAAGGAGCCAATGAAGAAGATTATAGCAAGGAAAATAGGTTTTGTTGAGACATAGGTTACCTCTTAGCCTTAATTAGAATCCTTGGCTGTAAGACCCCCCAAAAACAAGACCTAAAAACAAGTCTTAACACATGCAGATTAACAACAAAACTAGCACAACGGAAGATAAACGGAAACTAGATAAGAGGAATCCAAATAGGGGTGTTATGCCACGTATACCACACTAGGTAACGCTGAGGCGACAATCTACAAGTGTATCACACTAACCCAAAACATCAGTCTAAAAACAATCTAAAACCATTGGCGCGCAGGCCACAAAAACACAGTGGTGCTAAAGATACAGGTGCTAAGCTACCAGGCTCTAGACATCGCGCTCGACTACTCAACACCTGAAAGATACAAAGATAAACATCGGGGCGACGCCCGGTCAGCGAATAATGCTGGTAACCCACCAATACCGTTAAGTATCATAAATAGGTAGATATAAGATATAAAAACCATTTTCGAAACGGAATACATATATGTAAGTCAAAAGCCAAGATCAAAAGACAACACAAGACTCACCACTCACAAGGATAACACCGGGAACACATCCCAACCACAAAGGTTAACCACACACAAGGATAAAGACTCACCCAGCGGCAACACATGCCAAAACACCACAAGCCTCCGTGACTACACACGTCACGAGAGAAGATCACACAACACCGGCTTTAAAAGCCCTCGCAACATCACCCATCGCGAGTTGGTATGCCTTCCTTATGCCCTGTTCCAACCTTATGGCTACCCCCAACCTTGTATCTTCTTTCCAACCATTACCTCCAGAATCCCCTGTACAGCCAAGTCCAACCTTATTCCGCCGGGACTGTCGTCCCCCACCAACAGACCACCAACGAACCACCACCAATCACGGCAACACATGCCCGAATAACACAATGTTATCCCCCAATCACGTGAACCTTTCTCGAAGGAACACAACTCCATAATCACGTCACGGCCACCACGAGGATCGCTGCAATACCTTGGTGACTAGCGTCCCATACCACTAATCGTGCAATCCAGGTAGAGCCACACACGCACCACCACTCACACGAATCAATCAACGGATTGCAAAGAAGGTATGAAACACACTCAATCAAGGAACGGGTCACAGCCCAACGACAACAACGATGAATAACACAAGTTATCATCAACCAAAACAGAAAGTACGAACAACACCCACGCTAGCATTAAGACAACGAACTAGCATGCTTAACAACGGGGAAACTCAAGATAGTTCCGAGGAACACACAAGACACCTCTTGGTTCAACGAAATACAATGTTGAACACTTAGCACGATTCAAGACACCAAAGATCCTACATGGATACCTACCATATAGCTCTAGACCTACGAAACATCAAGAAGACACTCAAATAGTTCCACAAAAGAACAACGGGAAGCCAAAAGATCAAACACCACGACAACCAAGTCACGGGGAACAAATCCCGACATCACCACAACCATGTACCCGCGGGTGGACCCACGGGTAGTGCCCCACCCGTGGTCTCGCCTGCGGGAACAATATCCCACGAGGCTGTACCCGCGGGTAGGCCGGCGAGTGGTGCCCCGCCCGCCGTTCCGCCCGCGGGAACACACCTGTTCCACAACAAATCCCTTCGGGGATTTTCTCCTCCAAACACAAATTCAAGTCCAAAACATGCCAAATCTCACCAAACACAACAAAATGACTTAAACAAAGGAACATGCGAAGCAATGGCACAAAGGAATCCTAAACACAAGCTCTAGATATGCAATATCACAAGATAAATGTATAGAACCCTCACATTTCATAGCAAAAACACAAGTAGAATCCAAGAAATTACATATAGGTAAGCAAAATAGGTTTTGTAGAGCATGGGTTACCTCTTGAAGACCAAAAGACTTCTCTTAACACCACAACAAGCTCTCCACTAAGCTCACTAGCCAAACCCACTTCCAGATCAAACCAAAAGATCATAAAGATCCTACCTTTAAGAAAAAGACAACTAAGATGGAACCAAAAAGACTAGACAAGCTTAGATCTTACCCTTCTAGATGCCCAAATAGATGAAAGTTTGAATCTTGGAAGCAAAACTTGGAATCTTGACAAAGGTCTCACTTGGCTTGAAGAACAAGCTACTCTTCTTTTCTAGAGAGAAGGTAGAGATATTTTTCTAGGAATTGTAAGGAATGAAATGAAGAAGTCTTCTAGGTTTAGATTACAAAACTAGCTCTTGGTGAAAAGACAAGGATACCCTTACTAACTCTTAGAAAGTGTAAGGAACAAAAGAACTCCTCTCTAAGCACAAGGTACAACACAACTTAAAGATTGACTAGTCAAATTCTAGTCCTTGAGTATTAAAAATCAGGATTTTAGGAATCAATTCCTCAAGAGAAATATAATTAATTACTCAATTAATTCATGGATTGGAGTGTGGATTTTTGGGGTGTCACATTGGCTACTAAGGTTCTTTTCTCTAAGATCTCCTCTTCTTGATTTCTCCTACGTTTGGTGATAGGGGAATTCTTGTGTGGTGGAATCTATTATGGTGTGAATTCTAGGTGCCTCCTATGTCCTTATATATATATCTCTAAGAGTCCTAATTAGGGCCTGAATGGTAGGGACTTACTAATTCTATTCCTCATAGGACTAAAGGTTGTTTTAGGGATACGGGTCCATGGTTTATGGTGGACCCTTCCTAATTAATTAAAGGAGTTTAATTCTTTTTTAAGGGTGAATAATTAAATAATTAGTTTGGGTTAGAGACCGTAACACGGGGTGTTACAATTGCTCTTGGTGAAATATTCATTAATAGTCATTTTTCCTTGAACACTCTTAAAAATTTCATTCTGGATTTCAGAAATCTTGTGAGGATCAGACTATGAGTACCTCTTTTGTAGCACGCTCCATATATCTGATGCACTGTCAAGGTACATCACGCTTTCTGCAATGTTAGGGTTGATAGATTTCAGCATCCATGAACACACGATCTGATTGCACCTCTTCCATGATGCAAGCTTCGGATCACCAACTTCTGGACATAGAACAGTTCCGTCGACAAAATCGAACTTGTTCTTCACTTCTAACGCAATTCTCATGGATCTGCTCCATGATGCGTAGTTAATCTTAGATAGGGATGGCAAAACAAGGCTTAGGTTAGGATTTTTAGCGACGTGAAGATACAAGGGATCATCAAACTCATCGTTCCGCTGCATCTGATTCGCTAAAGTTTGATTCGAAGAAGTTACCACATGCTCCGCGTGAGTTTGATTCCCACCGCCATCTGTATTCATCACTACGGCTGCTGCGTATGTCCGGCGAAGCTTTGATACCATGACGAGCTATTGAGCATCACATTAAGGAAGAAAGAAAGATTCTAGTGGATTGAAAGCTCCAAAGTTTTAAAGAGATCAGCATAATGTTTTTGTGACAAAAAAAAAAAAAAGAAAAAAATGAAAAAAAATAAGAGAGGGAAAAACAAAGCTTTTAAACTAAACTGCTGGGAAAGCCAATTATAACTAACTGATGGTGAAAGGACACAAATGCCCTTAAAGCTATGAGTGAACTCAAGCTGTTCTGCTGTGTGCATCTGCTATGCTCATCAGAATCTTTATTGTATATTTTTTTATTTCCATAATTTTTTTCTTTCTGCAAAGGCATTGTTACAAGGAGGCCTTTGGTGCTGCAACTCCATAAGACTGAGGGAGGGGCTGAATATGCAGAGTTCTTCATGCTCCTAAAAGAAGATTTTCTCCTATTTAGCTGCTTTCTCCTACTTCTTCTTCTTCTTCTTCTCTCTCTCTCTCTCTCTCTCTCTCTCTCTCTCTCTCTCTCTCTCTCTCTCTCTCTTTCACTTTGTTTAAGAAAATAATTTGTCTAAGGGTAACTCTTTGTAACTCACTACCTATTTTTTCCTATCTATTACTGGATTTCTCGTATATCTTTTATGTACATTTTCCTTAAGCACAAAACTTTTAAATCCCCTCTAGGATGCATCACTATGAAATGGGTTTTTGTTTTGCAGTGGTAAACTTAACCCTCATTGATCTTCCCGGATTGACGAAGGTTGCTGTAGGTGAGCACTGAATCATTATTCTTCCTTACATTTCCTTTAAATGCAAAGTTCTACAAATTTGTTACCCTTACTTTTCCTTTAAATTTCTGGTGTTAATGCTAGTGATGTAAGTTCTATTATATCTCAAATAATATGCTGGTTGATTTTATATACTAGCTAGTAGCAGGTAAATTTTAGCTTTGGACGTTACCTATCCACAGGCTGCATCTGGGACAAAAGGGGATTCAAGTGGCTCTCATAATTGACTGGCAGGGCAGAGCAGTTGCTTTGAATGCTGGTAGCAAGTCATCGAGTGCCTCTGCATTTTTCCTCCCTTTAGAGCGAGTAAGAACATATTTTTTGTATACGTTCATGGTTCTATGCTTCTGATAACACAAAAACATGTACCTTTGTGATTCCATTTTCTATCAGATTTGTGATTCTTACATAGGACTAATTAAAATATAACATTGATTCGCACTATAATTTTCAGCTGGGATGGCATGCAATGCATTCAACTCTTTTCCACATTTACATTTTGCTTGTTGGAGCCATACAGTTGATTTTTAATAAATTTGCTTGAATTTGCACATCAGTATGACATTCACTTGGTTTTAGGTTGTAAGGGCTTTAAAATTTTTGCAAGAAGGAAGAGATTCTGCAAACAAATGTAGGATGGTAGCTAACATCCAATAAATTGTAATTGCAGCTTGCAAAATTAGCTGGAAATACAGTAGTTGCAACTTCAATCTGATGGTAGCTAATTAACATCCAATATACTCTATAGCTTGACAAACCATTTTAAAAAGATGTGCTACGGATGTTACCAATTATATTACTCCATTATGACTCATGAGTCATGACTCTAACCACTTAAGTCAGTTACATTTTCTTTAGGTTTATTCAACTTCTCATTGACTGATTACCTTTTGTTGGATGTTTTGCTTGTTGTATTATCCATCTTTGATCTCCAAAGACGTATATCAAGTTTATATCATGAATACAGAGTCAGCCTGGGCTGAAAAGGAGAGCATTTCGTAGCTTTAATGCTTCTGAGTAGATAGACTATGTCAACAATATAGCTAAAGGTAAAGTAATGGGTTACTTGCAGTCTCCATACATAAGTCACTTGTTTACTTTCTTTTCCATGAATTCATTGATTCTCTTCTGCCTGCTGCATTTCTTGTTGAATTGTTTTGGACTCAGATGGAGAGCATGTCCCATTTGCTTATATTGGACGCGTATATATTGTCCATTTGCTTGGACGCGTATTGTCCATTCTATACTAGTGACTCCTAGATTGTCATAGTAAACACACTTTACTTAGCACCTATTGCCATCCCCGGCAATGGCGCCATTTTGATAAAGCTATAGTATAAGTGGTGGATGGGAAAATATAAACAGAGATGTGGAATCCCGAGTGTCGAACTCAAGGATGGCAAATCGAAGTAAGCAAAATGCAAGACAATCAATTGTCACAATGTCTCAACAAAATTGAACTAGGTGCAAGGGGATGGTATAAGAACATTATTGATGCAAGCATGGAAGGAAAGGAAGTAAAGGAAATAAGCAAATATATAAAACGGGGATTTGGAAGGAAAGGATTCATGATCATGCATTCATTGGTGTCAAGGTTGACAAGAGATGGTGCAAGGCAAGACTAACCTAGGGACAACTATGGCACCAACAATCTAGGTGGGCGGTTTACCTTCTCCTCTCGGGCCTAGCCCTCTCAGATCGTAGTATGGGAATTGCAAGGGCAAGACTAAGGAGAGTGCAATCTATTGCAACTCCCCCACTCTCACACTCCTCTCTCATTGGAGCTCTCAATGAAAGAGAATCTATATGCACACCTCTACAACATAGCCATTCAAGATCAAACAATACATCATGTCTCGTCATTTAATCTATACAAAGTATAAATACACAATCACAAATCAAATCCAATCCAAATCCTAGAAGTCTAGCAGCTCATCATCATTGATAGATTAAAAACACAAATTGAAGATAACAAATATGGAATTGAAAGCTAAGAAAGAGAATGTTACCAAGTCTTCAATTCAAATGTGAGATCCAATCTTCAAGAATTGTTGGGCAATGAGTGTCTAGCTAGATCTAACCCTAATCTAGAGAGAAAGTGTGTAAAACTAAGCTACAAACCTATCCAATAATGGAAAATGGTGATCTCCCCTAAAATAATTCCCTTGCAAGCCATTTAATAGGCTGAAATCTGCAATTTCCGCGAAGTGCAAAATACACGTGCCCGACCCACGCGTGTGGGGAAGATACGTGGAACTTTCTGCTCTCGACCCACGGACTTTTCCCACGGGCGAGGGACGATGCGTGAGTCGGAATTTGCTCTTCTTATCTTCATCAAAGTTGCAGCTCTTGAAGTTCCCGTTCAAATGTCACTTGAATCACCTCATTTGGACACTCCTATCTCAAGATATGCTCCAATCACCGAACTGTTGCCGGAATGCCCTATAAATAACAATGGTTTGCTCTTTTCTACAAAGGCAACCACAATTAGTACTTGCTCTTATCTTTTATCGAAATAGGATGTAATAGGATCAAAGGACCCCTAAATATCCCAGAAAATGTTGCATCACCTAGAAATTCTATTCACCCCCGCAAGTAGAACTGGCCTAAACTTGGGCCGGTCCTTGGCCTCAGTCAGCACAGCTCGGGACCCGCCCACCGGCCCATAGTATTCAGGGCCGGTCCCGTGCTGGGCCTGGAACTGGGCTTCTTATGGGCCGATCCCGGACTAGGCCCGTAATTTGTTATATTGTTTTAAATATATAATATTTTTTACAAATTGATGTATTTTGTATGAAATAAGATATGGACCCTTAACCTCATTGTTACTAATTTAAATTCTTTCCAATTAATATATATATATATATATATATATATATATATATATATATATATTGAAAAGTTCAGGTGCGGTTTAATGCTTCCCGTGTGGTTGTGGGAGTGATTAATGTGCGTGAGTCTTGTGCTTAAGGCGTGTGGGGTTTATGCTTAATGTGCGTGAGTGTGTTCTGAGTTTTTTGCTTAATTTGTGTGAGTTTTGTACTTAAGGTGAGTGAGTCTTGTGCTTATGGTGCGTGAGTTTTGTGCTTAATGTGCATGGGTGTGTACTTAATGTGAGTTATTGTTGAAACTTTAAGGTGCATGAGTTTTGTGCTTAATGTGCGTGAATTTTGTGCTTAAGGTGCGTGACTTTTGTGCTTAATGTGTGTGAGTGTTGTGCTTAATGTGCATCAGATTTGTGTTCCTAATGTGAGTAGTGTTGAAACTTAAGGTGCATGAATTTTGTGCTTAAGGTGCGCAAATTTTGTGCTTAAGGTTCGTCAGTTTAATGCTTAAGGTGCGTGCGTTTTATGCTTAATATGCGTGGGTTTGTGTTCTGAATGTGTTTTATTTGTGTGCTTTAATGTGCGTGTGATATGTATATAAAGTGCGTCAGTTTAATGCTTAATGTGTTTCCAATCGCACAAAAAACTCCAAATGCGCTTGATCCCTTTCATATATATATATATATATATATATATATATATATATATATATATATATACATATGTATGTATGTATTTATATTATTTGTGTATACATATCAATATATCATATATGAGGGTGTTAGCTTAGTATTATTTGTAAATTATTATTATATAATTTTTTTTTTTTTGTTTTGATCACTATATTATTCAAATATATGATAATTCAAAAGTATCATCACTTTAAGGAATTGCGAAACATAATTTTAACTAAATTTTAAAATTTTGTTACTTAACAATATTTTAATATTGGGCATAGGTTTTCGCGCATCGCGCGTACAAAATGCTTGTATACACACACACACACACTCATTCACACGCTTTTCTAAAATTAATATTTTTGTTAAAAATAATATTTTAATTATTAATCTCAAAATTTAAAATTAACATGATTTTCCACTAAATTGAAATTTATAAATGACGTTAAATACATTTGAACTTGTTGTCTTGTACTATTAAAACTTTATATAAGACTTAATATTATAAAATGTAGTATAGTTTATAAAGTTCATTTGATTTTTACTCACTAAATTATGTTAGGTTAATAAATTAGATATTTATAAAATACTTTTAAATTGGGTTTGCTTTTAATTTAGGGAGAATTGTTGTGAGTAGGAAGTAAGAGAGTGTAGGATTAAGAATTTTTGTGTGATAAAAATAAATTGGGTAAGAGAATTTATAGGGTAAAATCATAAATAAGAAGAAGAAAAGTAAAAAAATTTGATCGTTGCATTGGCCGAGAAGCGAGAACAGTAGTAGCCACTACCAGAGGCTAGGCTTAATCTAGCATCTGGCTGAGGCTACATGCAACGTGCAACGACAACGGCCAAATATATTTGGCCATTGCACATTACGGGGCTAAGTAGTAAGTAAAAGGGCCAAAATTACTTTTATTTTATTTATATATATATTTTTAGGATTTTAGGCTTTTAGCGATGGTAGCGAAGCTGCCATGCTTTGCTGTCATGGCTGTGTTTGCCCGGGCCTAGGCCCGAGCCTGGGGCGGGTCCGTGCCTGGGCCATTGGTCAATTTCGTGTTGGGCCGTGAAGTTATTTTTAAAAGGGATCTGAACCAGCCCTTAACAAGCAATCATTATACCCTGCACCATGATGCACATAGCACTGTGCGCCCCACGTCTCCTAAAACAACATCGTTCTGTTAAGTTGTGTAGGGAGTTGACGCGATTATGTACATTATGTTATTCAATTATGTACATTTTTTATACAATTATGTATATTTATTTATACAATTATGTACATTCGAAACATGCGATTTTTTTTTAAAGAAAATTAACAGCCGACACAGTAAAGTGGAATTTCAAAAAAAAAAAAAAAAAAACGACGTCGTTTTGCACCAGGGCGCACATTGCATGATATAAATTACCCTTAACAAGCTAGTTACGGTTTGATCTATGCCCGGCTCAGGCCCAGTTAGGCACAGGCCCACTTTTTTCCGGGCTGGTTCAGGGTTGGTTCGACCTTAAAACGGCCCATGGCCACCTCTACCTGCTAGACTTGCTCTCAATCCTTTCCGGACCAACAATATATACCATGCTTCTTGAAAGTTGGTTTTAGTGGTGATTTTTTAGTGAGTGTCGTCCTCTAGGAATGACCATAAGGGATTTGAGTAGAGAGGGGTTAAACACAAGATCATTAAGTGTTTGAAAGCTAACCAAAAAGAAATATTTATTTGCATAATAGAGAACAAGTTTAAGATAAAGCAATGAATCAAGTAAAATGCAATATTGAAAGAAAGGATTTAGATAAAATCACTTTGCATAAATGTGAATAATGTTCTAAGTTTCTAAGCCAAGCAAAGATCAAGAATGAAAGTGAAGGCGTTTAGCAAGTGCCAATGCCATTATCATGGTCATTGGGCTATCACCTAAGTTCTAATTCCGTTGTCATGGAAAATAGACTAGATGAGGCAATTAATCAAACATCTTGTGTGCTCATTTCCTTCTAACTCCCCTTTCTCAATAGTAAGTTAGAAATGTGACAGGTTTGGCTATGGTGAATCTCTATTCTCATAGGTGAAGCACCAAATCCAATGATCTCTTGCATAGTTCGGCCCTAACCAAACAAGAGTCAAACAATATAATTCTCCAATTTCACAATCACATTCATTCTAGAGGCATTGCAAGCCCTAGGTTTTTCAATTTTAATCTATATTGACATTCATACAAAGCAATTCAATCTAAATCCCTAACTAGTTTAACTACTCATAATGGAATTAACAAACTAAAAGCAATTGAAATAATGCACAGTAAATTTGACTTCAAAAGTAATTTGTAAATTACAAAAATAAGAAATAGATAGAAATCCTTACTTTATTGAATTTGTAGAATGTAAATCGAAAATTGAAAGTGAACGTTGCAATTACATACGGTAATCTCCCTCTAAATCTTCTCCAAATGATGATGGAATACAATGCATTTTTTGTTCTAAAGGGTTTGGATGGAGAGAAGGTGTAGAGGGAGATTGAAAATTGAAATTTAGAAGAAAATAATGCCTAAAGATACTTTATACTTTTGGAATCGCGTCATTTTAACTGCTTCCAGAATGCCTGGTCACAATGGAGGCCACGAGGTGTCACTGTGACCAGCATCTCTGCACAGTATCTCTGGTTTCTAGACCATTTTTCACATTGTAAACGTTCGAATTAGCCTTTGTGGTTTTCATGAAAGTTGTAGCTCTTTGAGTTTCCTTTCTAATGCCACTTGAATCACGATATTTGGACATTCCTAGCTCGAGTCTCCTCATTGCCGGACTCACTTTCCTTCACAACTGCAGCGGCGTAGCTTCTTCGCTCTGATACTCTGTTGGATAAGCTAAGATCACAATAACGGATATAGAAGGAAAGATAGAGAGAAGATGAAAAAGGTTTATTGTTTGGAAAGTGATGAAAATCTGTGTACAAAAGCAGTTACACCATGTTATATATGCATGACAGTTACAACATAATGAAATGAACTACGATGAATAGAAAATAATTCTCTTTGACTGTTAAAGATATTCATGTTTACTTCATCAGTCCCTTTAGACTTGGTTCTTATTTCACATAAAATTGACCATCCAAAATGCTAAAATGTATATTCTATGTACTTCAATTTCCATCCCTACTTAATGATAATTCTAATGTAAAAAATAAAATTAAAAAAATCTATTACTCCTTAAGAAGGTAACCAAAATCACCTAAATCATGAATAATTGATAGACTAAATAAGAGTTAATTCCATTTTTGGCCGTATATTTATAGTCGACAGTCTATTTTTAGTCATTATTTAAAAACATCCTCCTTTGATCCTAGTATTATTGTGACATGATCATTTTTTATCCTCTATCAACAAAACAATTTAAACGCCGTTAAATAAAAGGGTATTTCAGTATTCAATCATGATTTTTTTCAAAAACATAAACATAAAATATATAATGGGTCAATGCACTTTGTATTAAAAAGATAAAAATATCTTTGTATTTAACAAAATTTCAATGATATTGTTGATAGAGTACCAAAATTGGTCATGTCACAATAATATATACTTGGACCAAAAGAGGACGTTCTAATAAAAAAAGACTAAAAGTGGACTGCCACCTATAAATCTATGACAAAAAATGGAATTAACTCGACTAAAAAACATATTTTTTTCTTGATTCAGTTTAAACATACACATTGAAACACGATGGAATATATTAATATATTATTAATGAAATCTTAAAAATATAAGAACAATTTGTAAAGATTTGGGATTACATAACTTTGATCGAGGCTTGAACTATAATTACTACCATTAACCTATAATAATTCTAACACAACCAGCTTCCAGAATTTAATCCTTAAGATTGATTGAAGTTAATAACAATCATGCCAACACTCGCAAAGTCTAAGGGCAGTCCCAGGAATTGGGGTACATTGTGCTAATGGATGGAGTCCACTGTAGTCATTGTTGCACATCTTTTCGCAACATGTTGCATCACACGACGCTATGCTGCATGGACCCAAATTTGCAACGCAATTTGGTTCATTAATTCGTGCATCCATCCCTATTACCACTTCACTTCTTTTTCCTTCTACTGGTGGACTCGCTGGTAACCACTTGTCGCCGCCCACTGCCATCTTGCCTAAAAATCAAGATATATATGTAATCAAGATATATATGTATACTATACATAAGTGGTGATGTATACATTGATGGTATAATCACATAGATATAAGATATTCTATATATCCTCTAAGTATTAGAAGGATTTTGATTATGCAATTCAACACACTGTATTTCAAGATTTATTTATATAATTGATGAAAAATGTTGTAATTCTAAATTTACAGAAAATGTTATAATTTTGATCTAAAATAACACACATTCTAATTAACGTTGTTAAGGTTCTAGCTACCTTGTATAGGAATATTTAAAGAATATTTCATTCTGGATTTCTAAAGTGGTTGGAAGTTAATTGGTTAGACTATTTCCTCCCATAAGCCCTAGGTTTTTTTTTTTTTTTTTTTTTAACAGAAAAATCCTAGGTTTTGATAACTTTATTGTGGTAAAAAATAATAAAATAAAATATAATTTAGTGAGGGGATTTTTCAATGTGTTCGACGGTGGAAACCCTAGATATACAAATAATATATACATATAATAAAACATTGGAATTTCTAAAATATAGTGAAAGAGAAGATAATATATGTTACCTGATGATGCAAAAATAAGAACAAAAAAGAAGCAAAACGTAGATTTTAAGGTGGCCATTTTGCTAATGACAATGGAAGAGATAATTATGTAGCTCAAAATCTATGCTTGAGTTTGTACTGGAATTTGTGTCGTTGAAATGCTGTATATATAATGTTGGTGGTCAAGATAGAGCAAATTGGAAATGATTGAAATATATGGATAGGAAAAAAATTAAGGTAATTATATATAATTAATGTACCATATTTATATTAAATTATGCATAGGAAATAGTTAATATTTAAATTCTGCACATAATAAAATTTCAAAAAAGTAATTAATTCTGCAAATTTAGACAAAAATATTATTTTAAATTGTATACTATATGCATTATCAATTGTTATATTGTAGGCCTGGTCTACACAATTATGTGGACCACGGTCCAATACGGTCTCGTTTCTTTTATTTAAAAGATACGTTTGTAGTTACTGTGAATCAATAGCGTATCACCTACGTGCATTATTCTTTTTAGAGCAACAAACTAATGTTTTCAAATTTGGACAAGAAATTTGACAAGAACTATATTATTTAATTTGGTGAATTTGGGTTATGTAATTGCAACAATTATTTGTGAATTTTATAACGATGGTTCATCAATAGAACTAGTACAGCAATTTCATCTTAAGAGCATGTAAAAAGTAAAGGACCATTTATAGAAGACTATATGTTATATATATAACTAATAAATTACCCGTGCTATGCACGGATATATATATATATATATATATATATATATATATATATATATATAATGATGACATTATAAACAATTTTAATATTTGAAAGTGTATATTTATTTGAAATTATAAGATTTGTATATTAGTGTTGAAATTGATTACTTAAAAATTATATTAGGAAAAGGCTAATTGATATTATTTTAAGTAACAAAAATATACTATAATCAAATGAAAGGAATCTCTATGTTGAATACCATAGTAAGATTAACAGGGCGTTTGGTTGGAGGGGGGAAATTATGTAGGAAAGGAATTGTAATTTCATGGGAGTTGAATTACTGGGAATAAAGTGGGAATTTAAATTCCAGTGTTTGGTTTACAGGAATAGAATTACTGGGAATTTCAATTGTAATGTTTGGTATACATGGGAATTGAAAGGGAATAAATAGTATAAAGTCAAAAATGTCAATTATTGTTGTTAGACATTAATTTTAGGTTAAAAAAGGAAGGGGTAATTTTGACTCATCACTATCTTTTTTTCCCAGGAATTAAAATCCCAGAGAGGGACATGAGATTTTAATTCCAGGAAAATAGGGGAATTGCAATTTCATGGAATTGCAATTCCCTCCAACCAAACTACGGAATTTAATGGCCTTTGGAATTAGGTGAGAATTAAGTGGGAAGGGAATTTAAAATCCCTCCACCCAAACGCCCTGTAAAGTGTTAAATACAGGTTGGTAATATGGACGTAAAATGTGTATATTTAATTTCCTTCAATTATGGACGTAATATTGTATGTTTTTTTCCCTTTAATTACCCACCGTAATATGTGTATGTTTAACTTCCTATATAGACAGAAAAATTTATCCTTAATTCCAATAAAAATGAGTCGATTCCCTTAAAAATGAGATCATTTATTATGATTACTATATGGTAATTGAGGACTATATATAATTCTTAATTAATATTATGCTAATTATGACGTCGATGTAATCTGAATAATTATGGTACTTAAGAAGTATATATTATTCTTAATAAAATAGTATGTGTATATATAATTTCGTTTAATTATGGACGCAATGTGCGTATAATATGTTTAATTATCTTTTAAATATGTCTGTAATATGTAATATGTGTATGTTTAATTTAATTTAATTATGTCCTTAATATTGTACCTTTAATTCCGTTAATTGATTAGATAAAATCTATACCACGGCAAGTATAAAAAAACAATATAGTAAAAGTATAATATGTGAATGAATTTATTAATTACCATAACTATTAAGATTTTATTCAAAAGTAACCAATATCATAATTTTTTTAATATCCTTTAATGATGAACCTAATGTGTATTATCAATCTGATTAGATAAAATTTATATTACGGAGAGTATTAATTCCTTAATTGTCAAAAATTTTAAGATTTTATTCAAAAGTAATCAAAGAAAGTGCACCAGTAATTGATATTATTTGATATAAAAAAAAATATAAAATCGTTGTAACAAGAAATTTCTATGTTTAATTACCATAATCAATTTCGAAGTTAAATACGCTTAGTAATTACCACGGGTTATTTAGATGGTAAATACTATATGGTAATTACCTGTATAGGTTACCATAATAAACGGATTAACATATGGCGCGATATGATGCCTTTTAGGTAAGATATATTATAAAAAGTATCCATTAATTAAAATATGATAGAGAAATTATATTAGGAAATTAATTAGCTAAAAACGAATCTAAAGTCATAAAAAACGCGGTGACTGTGAACGACTCCCTTCGGCGCCCATGTCATCTCAGAAGTTGGAAGTGTAATTCAGGACGATCGAATCCAGTTCACTTCTCGATCGAATCCAATTGAACCCTTGAAAAATCAATGCCTGCATTATCATAGTTTGTTAGTGAAGATTGAATCATATATTCTTAGAAATGGAATTATGTGGCTCCATTACTATTACCTTCCACTTCCCAAATGTTGTGAGATATGTAAGCCCCTTTTACATTAAATGTCTTGTCCATCTGATTCAGTCCATTTCTTGAAATCCCTTCCTTCCTTTTCTCTATCCATAGTCTTCCATTCATAACAAAATCAAATCAAGCATTTATTAAGAAAATTGGTAATGTTGTAATGAAGAAGGGCAATATGATAGAATAATGGTAACAAGAAAACTTGTCTTGCCATTTTGGTTATCACCCAAGAGGCTAATCTTCAAGGCGACCAAATCGGACCCGTCATCAGCACCGCTCCATGCCTTTCTCGTAATCACAGTATTAGCATAACAAAAACATAAGAACTAAAATCACACGAGTTTGACTTTCACATGGTGGGATTTACAATGTATACGGTAGGACCACTTGCCTTCCAGACGCCATTGACATAACAACCCATGTTCTTAGGCCCAATTCCGACCTCCCTAAGGAACTCGTCTCCATGCCGGAGACGAAGAAACCTTCTTTGTCTCCGGCCATGGAGTCGAAGAAACCTTCGTCTCTGGCCGGAGCCAAAGAAACCATTTTCATCTATGGTCGGAGATGAAGAGTCTCTTCGTCTCCGGCCAGAGAGGAAGGTTTCTTCGTCTCCGGCATGGACACATTTTTTTTTTTTTTTTAGTTTAAATAATTGTTTTTAAAAAATATTTTAAATTTGGGGTGATATGCTAAAAACCTGCAAATTGAACTAATTGCATGAAATTATTTAGTTTAGGAATCCAATTGCATGTGTTTTTTTGAGTTCAATGACCAAATTGCATTTTGGTGTGTAATTCGATGGCCTATTTTACCGTTCAATCCACCACGATCCATTCAATCCATCAACATAATATCCTACATAAATAAAATATCTACATACAAATCTAATAAGAGCCAATAATGTTAAGCCCTTAACAAGAACAAAAACAATGTCGGTGTAATTGTTTCCTGAAATGAATGGTCCATATTATTTTAATTTTAGTATTTTTTTTATGATTTTCCTTATTAACAACCCTCTATTATATTATTTTATTCACTTAAATATCCCTGCATTCCGTTACTATAAACTTTAGTAACGGGATATTCATTTAACTATTTATTATTCTTAACTTACTTTTTAATCTATATAAGAAAGGTCTTAGATTCGAACACATCCCAATAAGAGTTGACATAATTGTTAAACATATACTACAAATATGTCAAAATGTACTAAAAAATCCAATATAAAATATAACATAAACTTTGATCAAATAATTAGCCCGACTAAATACATAGCATTCAAAGTTGAGCATTAAAGATTATAAATCAGGATATATACAATTACACCTATAATCTAAAACGGTAGGACTATTTTCCAAAGAATTGACAATGTTTGTAACACCCCCCACAACAACAAGACTTAAAACGAGTCTTAACACATGCAGATTAACAACAAACACTAGCACAGCGGAAGATAGAAAGATAACTGGATAAAAGGAATCCAAAACGGGGTGTTATGCCACGTATACCATACCTGGCATACGCTACGGCGACAATCTGCAAGTGTAACACTATCCCAAAAACAACAAACTAAAACAATCTAGAGACATTGGCACACAGGCCTCAACAACACTGTCTAAAGATACAGGTGCTAAGCTACCGGCTCTAGACATTGCGTTCGACTACGCATCACCTGAAAAATACAAAGATAAACATCGGGGCGACGCCCGGTCAGCGAGAGATGCTGGTAACCAACCAATACCGTTAAGTATCATAAATAGGTAGATATATAATATGAAAACCATTTTCGAAACGGAATACATATATATAAGTCAAAAGCCAAGATCAAAAGACAACACAAGACTCACCACTCACAAGGATAACACCGGGAACACGTCCCAACCACAAAGGTTAACCACACACAAGGATAAAGACTCACCGAACGGTAACACAAGCCAAAACACCACACCACAAGCCTCCGTGACTACACACGTCACGAGAGAAGAGAACTCACCACAACAACGACTTCACAAGCCCTCGTGACATCACAAATCACGAGTTGATATGCCTTCCTTATGCCATGTTCCAACCTTATGGCTACCCCCAACCTTGTACCTTCGGTGCCAACTAGTACCTCCAGAAAGCCCCTGTATAGCCAAGTCCAACCTTATTCCTCCGGGACCATCGTCCCCCACCTATAACCACCAACGAAAACCCACCAATTCACGGCAACACATGCCTGGATAACACAATGTTATCCCCCAAACACGTGGACTCAGCCACAACTCCAAAAAATCACGTCACGGCCACCACGAGGACCGCTGCAATACCTTGGTGACTAGCGTCCCATACCACTAATCGTGCAATCCAGGTAAAGCCACATACGCACCACCACTCACACGAAACAAACAACGAATTGCAAAAGAGGTATGAAACATACTCAAACAACAGACAGGTCACCACCCATCGACAACAACGACGCTAGCATTAAGATAATAACTAGCAAGCTCAACAACGAGGAAACTCAAGATAGTTCCGAGGAACACACAAGACACCACACGGTTCAACGAAACACAATGTTGAACACTTAGCACGATTCACAACACCAAAGATCCTACATGGATACCTACCATAAAGCTCTAGACCTACGAAACATCAAGAAGACGCTCAAATAGTTCCACAAAAGAATAACGGGAGGCCAAAAGATCAAATACCAAGAAAAGCGAATCACGGGGAACAAATCCCACTCGACTCCTACGTGTTCCCCGCGGGTGGACCCACGGGTAGTGCCCTACCCGTGGTCCCGCCCGCGGGTACAACACCCACAAGGCATACGTTCCCGCGGGTAGGCCGGCGGGTGGTGCCCCGCCCGCCGTTCCGCCCGCGGGTACGTCCCTGTACCACAACAAATCCCTTCGGGGATTTTCTCCTCCAAACACAAATTCAAGTCCAAAACAAGCCAAATCTCACCAAGCACAATAAAATGACTTGAACCAAGGAAAATGCCAAGCAATGGCACAAAGGAAACCTAAACACAAGCTCTAGATATGCCATATCACAAGATAAATGCATAAACACTCACATTTCATAGCAAAACACATGTAGAAGCCAAGAAATCATATATAGGTAAGCAAAATAGGTTTTGTAGAGCATGGGTTACCTCTTGAAGACCAAAAGTCTCTTCTTACACCACAACAAGCTCTCAACTAAGCTCACTAGCCAAACCCACTTCAAGTTCAAACCAAAAGATCATAAAGATCAAACCTTTAAGAAAAAGACAACTAAGATGGAACTAAAAAGACTAGACAAGCTTAGATCTTACCCTTCTAGATGCCAAAATAGAGGAAAGATTGAATCTTGGGAGAAAAACTTGGAATCTTGACAAAGGCTTCTTTTGGCTTGAAGAACAAGCTACTCTTGTTTTCTAGAGAGAAGGTAGAGATATTTTCTAGGAAATGTAAGGGATGAAAAATGAAGAAGTCTTCTAGGTTTAGGTTACAAAACTTGCTCTTGGTGAAAAGACAAGGATACCCTTACTAACTCTTAGAAAGTGTAAGGAACAAGGGAACTCCTCTCAAAGCACAAGGTACAACACCACTTAAAGATTGACTAGTCAAATACTAGTCCTTGAGTATCAAAAATCAGGATTTTAGGAATCAATTCCTCAAGAGAAATAGAATTAATTACTCAATTAATTCATGGTTTGGAGTGTGGATTTTTGGGGTATCACAATGTTAACATCCCACTAGCTCCAATTGAACAAGTTTACACATTAATAGGATATATACCCCGGTATTGACCCCTGGGTACGTCCATGCTCTCGTTTACAGACGGTTCGGGGTCAAACAGTTCGGGTCCCGGTCCACGAATCAAAGCCAATGATGGCAGGTCAAACCCGCCCAAACCTTTGGCCCATAAATAAGGCCTTTCGCCTCCAAGTTAGGGGTCTTCTTCCACTCTCCTCCCCTACACTCTCTCACTATAGAAAAACTCTCTTTATTCTCTCTAAAAGACACAAGAACAATTTTGAATGAACGGGATTTGGAACTAATTTCTCTTGACTACCTTATTGTTCTTCTTATAAAATCTAGGTAAATTAGTACTATCATTTTTGGCACCGTCCTTGAGGGCCCGACAAAATGCTATGTTCCTACCATCAAAGAAAAGGCTACAGAGTTCTAAAAGCAAGGGGGTCAAACCCAATCATTCAAGCTGTCAGGCTAGTACCCCAACCACTAGACCACTCTGCTTCGTTGTTTATTTTCTGCGTCTATTTGCAAGTCAAGGGACCCGAGGAAGACCCGAGGCAAAGACCCGAGCTGGTGATGGAGTGCAATAGTGGTTTTGATGGTGGGGGTTGTAAGAATAGGTATATGGTTGGGGTGGTGGTGGGGCATGTTGTTGGTGGGAATAATGGTAATGTTGGGAATGTTCATAAGGATCATCATAAAAGTTATAACCACGAGAGGTCATACTTCAAAGGATTAATCTAGCATTAAAAGCACAAAGACAAGAGAAAGATTTTGCAACTAAAAGTAGTTGCAAGTTAGTTCAAATGCAATTTCAATTTCAATATTTAAGAAGAGGAGTAAGGCACACAATGTACAAATGAAATAAAAACAAATGTGGAATCACAAGTCAACACAATGGACAAAATGATGGAAAAAACAACACAATGAATTCACAAGGTAAAACAATAGAATACAATGGATAACAAGTAAAATAAAACGGGCACCTTAAAACTCTTATCGATACACTCACTAGTACAAAAAACATCAATAAAATCGAATAATACGCGTCCAAAGTTTATACTTTGGACGCGTAATGTGGGAGGCGGTGGCATTTTTGTAATAAAAATGCCATTATATAAGTAATTTTTTTTAAAGAGTAAATACCAAAATGGTCCCTCAATTTTAAAGAGTAAATAGTTTTTTTTTTTAAAGAGTAAATAGCTAAATTCACAAATTGGTCCCTGACTTTCAATTTTAACCAATTAAGTCCTTAACTTTGCAATTGTAACACGATTTGGTCCTCCGTCTATTTTACCGTTTGTTGACCATGATCTCTGAGGATATATATATGTAATTTCATCGCCACCCGCCCTGATCCCCTGCCGTGACACAGTCTAGTACCTCCTTAGTTTCGGGGTGGACCCTTTCAGTCTATTTTATTATATACGCTTAGCGAAAAGAATGTTTTTTAATACACATAGGACATGGATTCTATATGAACCAATGGATCGTGACAAGTCGTTACTACTAGCAATGACTTCCTCTTTCACTACTTCATTGTTTCCATATCCTTCACCTTTGTTCTCAGTTACTCATCAAATGACACTCTGTTCATATCTTTAAGTCTCCCTCATCTACTGCCATGACACACTCCACCGCCTAGCCTTCACCTACTGCCACGACACAATCCACTGCCCAAACACCTTCGCATAATTCATCATTGCCGGTGCTACATCCCAATTTTCAATCTTCATCAGGTCCAACGCCATAAACAACCGTGTTTGAGTCTACTGGGCGGCGCCGCAATTCTCGTGTCCAACAAGAAGCGCGATTCGGGTCAGGCCAAGTACCGGCTCATACACGTGGTCCGCACGCACAAGGACGCTGACGATAAAGCCTATTGCTGCGTTACGAGCAGGAAGATCCGCATGGGAAAGTCGGAATCAACCTCTCAAAAGACCTAATGGTGATCGCCCGCGAAGCCCTCAAATCCAACATAACCACAATCGGCTCGCTCGTTCTTCCGCCGTCGGAGGAACTCCTCTTCCTCTTCACCCTAATCGACCGGAAAATCTTTATTCACAAATGGAGACCCTACATTCTCGACTTCAAACAGGCATTCGAACACTTCTGCATCAACACCGGCGGTCGCGCCGTCATCAACGATCTCCAGAAGAAACTGCAACTCTCGTCAGAGCACGTGGAGGCCTCTAGGATGACACTGCACCGGTTTGGAAACACGCCGTCTTCTTCGCTCTGGTACAAACTCAACTACATTGAATCCAAAGGGAGGATGAAGAAAGGCGACAGGATTTGGCAGATTGCTTTCGGTGGTAGATTCAAATGTAATAGTGCGGTCTGGAAATGCAACCAGAACCTTAAAAAACCAACGATGGGCATATATATCCTCAAAAATCACGGTCAACAAACGGTCAAATAGACGGAGGACCAAATCATGTTAAAATTGCAAAGTTAAGGACTTAATTGGTTAAAATTGAAAGTCGAGGATCAATTTGTGAATTTAGCTATAGTCGAGGGACCATTTTGGGTATTTGCTCCTTTTTTTTTTAATTTTAGAACACTATAAGCGTCAAAAGCTAAATACTTTGGAAGCCTATAGTCGAAGCATTTTAGTAATACACGTCCAAAGTGTATAACTTTGGAGGCGTGTTATTTTTGCTTTATGTAAAAAACCCTTTCAACCACAACCCCGTCATCTTCAACATCCTCCATCTCCCTAAACCTAACCACCAAATACCCACAACTTGTTGCCGACGCCGACGCTCTCCATCTCCCCGTCCTCGCACAGCTCCATCGCCGCCGCCGACCACAGCCTCGTCGTGGAGACCATCCTCCATCTCCATAAACCTAACCACCAAAATACCCATAGCTGACTTTGCTCTCCATCTCCCGTCCTCGCACTGCTCCATCACCACCATCGTCATGGGAGTAGCTTCCGCAGTCGCTCCTAGCACAGCTTAATCGCCGCTGCTTGCCAGAATCCAACGAGCCTGCACTGTCTTGGGAGATCACGGCGGTGAAGGCTCCCTTTGGGAAGCCCTTCTTTCAGTTGCCGTTGTTAAAGGCCAGGTCCCTACATCTCCACTTTTTTCTTCAAGGACATTTTCGTTCCTACGCGAGTTTGTTTTCTCAATTTTTGTTTGTTGATCAGAGTTCTGGGAAATCATCAGTGCTGGAAAGCGTTATCAGGAGAGATTTTCAACGTCGTGGATCAGGTAATTATATTTTTAGTCAAGAGTAAATACCAGCGGAGGTCCTCTGACTTTGGTGGCACCGCCACTTATAGTCCTTAACTTTTAAATCAATCACTCTTAGTCCTCTTACTTTTTGTTTCTAGCCATCTATGGTCCTTCCGTTAAACTTGACCATCTAATGCCGTTTTCTCAAAGATAATTCAGTCCTTTCATAATTAATTTATTAATTACTGTGTTTGTTGAGTCATATCGAGATATCCCGACGTCGTTTTGGCACAACCTTCGTACCAGCTTTTGTACGTCATTTTGATTCATGAGCTGGTTTTGTACACGTTCATAGTTGAGGAAACCATTGTTTGACTATTCTGATGAGGAAATTAAACATAATAATTAATGAATTAATTATGAAAGGACTGAATTATCTTTTAGAAAACAACATTAGATGGTCAAGTTTAACGAAAGGGCCATAGATGGCTAGAAACAGAAGTAAAAGGACTAAAAGTGGTTGATTTAAAAGTTGAGGACTAAAATTGGCAGTGCCACCAAAGTCGGAGGACCTCCGCCGGTATTTACTCTTTCAGTCAATTATGCTCCGCCAATCTGTATGCGATGAGTTCGACTATTCAGTTCAGAAAATGTTAGAGCGTTTAGTTCAGTTGTGAATTTGTGATGCACACTGGGATGCTGAATATTGAGCTCTAGCTCAAGAGCATTCCATACAAACCTGATTGCACCTTTGCCTAAGGCGAGGTGGCTCCTGTTATAATGTGCAATGCACTGTGAATACTATTGAGTTATTGAAATTTGAAATGTCTTAATAGAAACCGAAGCTATTAGCCCAAGTTGTTTCTCCTAGTTCTATTTGGGTTATCAATTGTAGTGATTTCAAATTAGCTTGTTCTTTTTTTAAATATATATAATTATGAGTAACAATTTGTGAAGAAAGAAAATTATATCATTGGCCACAGATCATTAAGCTTGTTGAGCACTTGTTTTTTCAGTGAATGCTCATCATTGTAATGTTCAATGTTTTTGAAGTAAATCTCCATAGAAATGCCAATTGTGAGCCATGGCTTTCCTAGTATGCCAAGTTATATGTCCCCTGGGGTTCTTGTACAACAATGGAGTTTGGACAGTTTCTTGTTGGAATCTGATGAGCTATGGAGCATCACATTAAGGAATAAAGAAATATTCTGGTCGATTGAAAGCTCCAAAGTTTTACAGAGATCAGCATAGTGTTTTTGTTACATAAAAAAAAGAAGGAAAAACAAAGCTTTTAAACTAAACTGCAGGGAAAGGCAGTTATAACTAACTGATGCTAAAGGACACAAATGCCCTTAAAGCTATGAGAGAACTCAAGCTGTTCTGTTGTGTGCATCCGCTATGCTCATCACCACCCCCCCCCCCCCCCCCCCCCCGGTAAGATGGAGCATGAAGATCCTGAAGGTCCAGCTTAGCATGAAAAATATCAAACAAAGGGATAGGGAAAGCCTTAGTGAATCCATCTGCTAGTTGTTTATTTGAAGGAATGCTCACCAGTTTCACCACTCCTTCTTGCACCTTTTGCCTCGCTACATGCCAATCAATTTCAATGTGCTTAGTACGTTCATGGAACACATAATTTTCCCCTATAGCCACAGCTGAGTTGTTATCACAAAATAGAGCAATGGGATTTTCGTTTTCTATTTTCAAATCTGCCAACAAGTACAACAGCTACTGAAGCTCACATACAGTGGAAGCCAAAGCCCTATATTTTGCTTCAGATGAGGACCTAGATACGGTGGCTTGGTTCTTAGTCTTCCAAGATATAAGGGACTCCCCAAGGTAAATACAATAGCTTGTAATGGACTTCCTAGTTTAAGGCTGGATTTTGAGGAATAGAAGAATCCTTTTCCAGTAGAACCTTTGAGATATCTCAGTATTCTATGTGCTGCTGCTAAATGTGAGTCTCTTGGCTTATTAATTAACAAACTGGCTGAGTTGCTGAACACTGTAAGAGATGTCAGGCCTTGTGTTGGTCAAATAGAGTAGCTTCCCAACTAACCTTCTAAAGATTTCAGGATTGTCTAGTAGTGTGCCTTTAGTATTGTTGAGTCTTAAGCCTGGAGTGAAGGGAGTTTTAGCAAGTTTAGCATCTAAGAAACCATTTTCCTTCAAGATTTACAAAGTATACTTCCTTTGATAGAAACTAATGCCATTAGGATTCCTGAATGCTTCAATTCCCAGAAAATAATTCAGGTTGCCAATATATTTAATTTTGAAGGATGTATCTAGCATATGCTTTAATCCTTTGATCTGATTAGGATCTGTACATGCCACTAATATATCATCAACATACATAAGTAATGCAACAAAAGAACTGTCTGAAGTTTTGGTGAACAAAGATGGATTAGCTATGGACTGTTGAAAACCATGAGCTTGCAAAGCTTTTGTTAACTTTGCATTCCATTGCCTGCTAGCCTGTTTTAAACTATATAGGGATCTTAACAGTTTACATACTTGATTGGGCCTATCACTTTTAAAACCTGGGGCAAGACCATATAAACTTCGTCATTCAAGTCACCATGTAGCAAGGCATTGTTGATATCAAGCTGCGGAATATCCCAGCCCTTTGCAACAGCCACAGCTAGGAAGGTTTTAATGGTTATCGTTCTTGCTACAGGAGAAAAAGTGTCAATGTAATCAACTGCTAACTGTTGAGTGTATCCCTTAGCAACTAACCTGGCTTTATATCATTCTATGGTTCCATCTGTCTTATGCTTTACTTTGTATACCCATCTGCAACCAATAGGTGATTTTCCCTTAGGGAGATCTATTAGAGCCCATGTGTTGTTCTAAATCAAGGCATCAATTTCATATTGCATGGCCTCTTTCAACTTATTATGTTGTACTGCTTCATGATAAGATTGTGGTTCATGTGTTGAAGTAATAAATGAAACATAGGATTTTTTGTTAGGGGGCAAGTTCTCACAGGAAATGAAATTCTCTATGGGATGAGGAGAGGATCTCAAAGTGGATTTATCTCCCACCATGGAATGGCAATAGTAGTCACTCAGTTTAGAAGGAATACCTCTTGTCCTTGCTAACCTTCTAGGTTCTGGTTGACTATCATGTTGTTGTGGAACATTAATGTCTATGTGAAGGGCATTTTCCATGTTACTGTATGGTTCATCTCTATCAGTGGCTGCCTGATTAATTGGCTCAGCATTACAGTCAAAATTTCTGTCATGACAATTCTCATTCTCATATGTTCTTCTGTTAATGGCATCTGTCATAACTCTGGTATTTTCATTTCTTCTCATGGTCTGCCAGGAAGTTATCTCTGCATCAGCAGAAATAGGAATCATGGGAAGGGATGGATTGAGCTCATCATTATCACAAAAGTAGTTTTATCATCAAGATCATATAAGATAAAACCTTTCACATTGGCTGGAAATCCCAAAAAAACACATTTCCTTGCTCTTGATTGCATTTTATTTCTTCACTGTGAAACAGTAGTACCAAAACTCAAACAGCCAAAAATTCTGAGTTGGCCATAATCTATATTTTTCCCTATTAACACCTTGAAAGGAGTATTTCCATTAAGCACCTCAGTGGGCAGCCTGTTGATAAGATAAGAGACATGTATAACACAACGGCCCCAGAATTCCATAGGCAAACCAGATAGAAATCTCAAAGCCCTAGCCACATTTAGGATATGTTGATGTTTCCTTTCTGCCACCTCATGTTGCTGGGGTGTTTAAACACAGGATTTCTGATGGACAATTCCCTTCTCATTATAAAAGGAATGCATAGGAACTCGGTTCCATTATTAGTTCTCAAAGTTTTGATCTTAGCAGAAAATTGAGTGCACACAAAATTATAGAAATTCTGGAAGATAGACTTAACTTCTTACTTACTTATCATCATATGCAACCAAGTAAATCTACTGTGATCATCAACAATTGTTAGGAAATAATGTTCACCTTGAAGAAATGACACCGCAAAGGGCCCCATACATCCATATGTATTAGCTCAAAAAAATGATCAGTTCTGGAAATGCTAACTGGGAAGGTGGACCATTTGTGTTTAGCAAAATGACAGGCATTACATACAAAATCACAAAGTTTCTTATTAGAATCAATCTTTATTCCATTCAACATAGGAATTTTATTGCTAGGATAGTGTCCTAATCTATTGTGCCAAAGTTCCATAGTGAAACTGTTACATTGAACATTATTCTCAGTCATTGACTGGCTTCTTCTTGGCAGGAGGATCAGTAATTAGGTATAGACCATTCCTCTCACTAGCAAAACCAGCCATTGTTCTAAGATGTCCCTGGACAGTACAAGAATCAGCGTCTATCACAAGTTTGCATCCTGACTGCTTGGTTAATTTGCTAGCAGAAATAATATTGAAAGCAAAGGATGGAATATACAACACATTTGTCAACAATATGTCCTTGTCAAGCCAGATTTTCCCTATGTGTGTCAAATTTACAGTTTCACCATTTGGTAATTTAACAAATAATCCCTGAACGTCAGAACATTTTTCAAAATAGTCCAATGAACAAGTTATATGGTCTGTTGCCCCTGAGTTCAGTATCCATGCTATATGTGAATTGTGAAAAATATTAACAAGGATGTCAGGATTAAAAATACCTTCATCATGCACTTCTGCAGAGCTTTTGAAGTCTAAAATTCATTTTTTGCCATAGAGCATTGCTGTAACACCCATAAAATTTAAAACTTTGAATACTTATGAAATAAAGGCAATACTATCATTAATCCCGAAACAGAGCATTACTAAACATAAGTGTTTGGGGTGTTATGCCATATCTGAGCTGGAAAACTCAGATGCAAAGGCTACACTATCTAAATATCCTCAAAACAGTGTCATTACATCATCATGGCATGCAGGCCGATAAGGAAACTAACTATCTAAGCCTCGGGTCCTCTAGCACACTCCGGAGCTACTCATCTGTGCCTGAAAGCCAAATATATCTGTTCAGCGAATAATGCTGGTAACCCACTCCAACGCGTTAATGTGCGTGAGATTTGAACTCAATGTGCGTGAGTGTTGTGTTTAATGTGCCTGAGATTTGTACTTAATGTGCGTGAATGTGTAAAATGCAGTAGAAAATATTGATGTCAGCTTCTTCCCCATCCCTAGTAGCCATTTTCCCCCTCCCTGATGATGATGATTGATGTGTAGTAAAAATAAGATGTGAGCTCGGGTGTATTATATCGTCCTCAGGGGATTGGGGGATATGGCACGCAATATGCAATCACAATAAACTAGGCACTAGCATAAGGAAATCAACAAAAAGCTAAGCAAACTACAAGTTTAAGGAAATGATAAGACTAACACATATACACAAAGATAAACAAAAAATAAAGAAATAGGACTCAAGCTAGGGAGCATTATCATCTAGATGCTTTAACAACCTAAGGGATTAGGGAGAACAAGTAAGCAAGGAATCAAGCGGGAATGCACGTAGGTATCCTAGTCTACGAACCATTTTCGTGATTAATAAACAAGGATCAGAACAAGGAATTGCCCCACTTTTGTGGTGAATCAATTCCAAGTCCATCAAGCACACAAAGCATCTAAAGCCCCCAATTTCCCCTATTTTCGTAGGAAGAAATCGGGTCTATGCAAGGGGTGGCTTTGATTCATCACCCAACTCTCGTTGTGGAAAGGAATCCTCCAAAAACAAGCTAATGAATGTGTACACCAAACATTAACAAAATATAAATACAAAACCTTCACAAACACATGAACCCTAGGTTGGAGTTCTTCCCCTTTTTTGCAATAATCACAAATCAAGCATCAAGATAGAAAATACAACCCTAACTCAAGTCCATAAACTAACT
This sequence comes from Ipomoea nil, assembly GCF_001879475.1. Classification (NCBI taxonomy): domain Eukaryota; kingdom Viridiplantae; phylum Streptophyta; class Magnoliopsida; order Solanales; family Convolvulaceae; genus Ipomoea; species Ipomoea nil. The sequence continues at coordinate 1,423,099 of NW_017617687.1, read as the reverse complement.
ACTCATGATTAAATAGCATAAAGAACACAAAAGCATAAGTAACAAACATAAATCTTGCAAAAGAAAGAGATAAAAGGAAGGAAAGCTTCTATATTGAAAATGGATGGTGGAATCTTGAAATGTTGGAATCCAAGCTTCAAATCCAAGATTACAAGCATCAAAAGTGTTAAGAAACATAAATCTAAGCCTATTCTAACCTAAAAATATGAAGGTGAATGAAAGAGAGTGCCTAGGGTTCTAACAAGAGTCAAAACCAAGTAGAAATGACCAAAATTCGTGCATATATAAAACAGAGCGCAGGTGACACGGCCAGGGACATGGCCATGTCCCTGGCCGTGCCATGTCCCTGCCCGTGTCCAAAAACATCAGTGAACACTGGAATTGCACAGAAAATACACGGCCGTGTACTTGGCTGTGTCTTTTGGCCTTCAAAACATCAGAATTTGGAACTATGATCTTCATAAAAGTTGTAGCCCTTCGAGTCTTATTTCCAATGGCGCAAGAATCACTTCATATGGACTTTCCTAGGCTGAGATATGGTCCAAAAACAAAACAGTGTTCTGTTTTGGACTGTAAGTTCAGAACTTCAACTTCAAGGACAATTTGGACCCCTGTAGCTTCCTTTTTAGGCTTTGATGTATGAAAATGAGTTGTAGATCTTTGAGTCTTCTTTCCAATGGGACAAGAATCACATAATTTTGATATTTTTAGACCGAGATATGGCCCGAAATCAGAACAGTGACCAATCCATGCGAGAATTTCAGCTTGTTGACACTTGTTCCACTTTTGCCTTGGTTTAATTTGTCCATATGATCAACACCATTGAAAACATCACTCATTGACTCCTTTGGAAGTGTTGCATCCATCTCCTTAGCTTCACCTTGGCTCCCCTTGACTCCAAATGCATCCAACATGATCTAAAATCCTTCATTTCTACTCAAAGATAATGAATTGTGCATAATGGATCAAATGAGCAAAATAAAGATCATTTTGAATAACATTGTGACACTTCATAAGCAAAACAAGGCTAAATATGGGGTAGACATAGGGTATAAATATGAACAATTATGCACTTATAATGATGCGGAGGCGAGCTATGGTGATTAAGAATTATAGGAATAATACAACAGAAATCACACTTAGCTGTTGTAAGTGATATAACAATTGGAGCTAGAAGAGATATAACTTCTATGGACTAAGGAGTAAACAAGACTTAAAGGACAAAACAAACCTCTAAAATGGTGGGGGTTGAGTACAACTCTCAAAACAAACTTCAAACTTTTATTCTTCTTCTTTTCTTTTCTTTTTTTCTCTTTTCATCTCTTTTTTCATGACTTTTTTTTCTCAATTTTCTCATCATTCCTTTTTTTTTTTTTCAAAACAATAAAAAAACTTATTTCATGAACCGATACCCCCACACTTAGACAAAATTATCAAGAGGATTGCTAACAAAACAAGCTCCAATAAAGATCTCTTCAAAGAAAAAGAATAAATGTTCTATTCTCTCAAGGGTGGAGGAAAATATTTTTGGCTAAGGATTGAAGGTTAAATGATGATGGTTAACACAAGGAAAAACAAACACAAAGAAGGGACAAGTGCTTAGCACTTATTAAACAAACAAATGGCTCAACGGGGACAACTAGCGGTAAACACATGTGTAAAGGTTAGGCTTGAAAGGCTCGGGCTAAACAAAAATGGCCTAAATCATTTCTAAACATGCAAATCTTAGACTTAACTTAGAGAGTAATGAGGCAAGTTCTAGCAAAACAACCATGACCGGAATCTCACATAAGCCTTCACTAGCAATGCATAACACACAAGATCAATAATTAATTCAATTATTAAGTGGTTAACAAGACTACTGGCAAGAGAATAGATCAATCATGTATTATCCCTTGGCTCATCAATCACAAGTTGAATTGCAACAAATTCCACCAAAACAAACCACCAACCAACAAAGAGAGAGTAATCACAACTTCAAGCAAGGAAAGGCAATTTACCAAACATTATGCACAATGAGTCATCCAAGCAAAGTTTCAATAATTTTCAAAAAATTTCCAATTTTTTGTCCTCCGCCACACTTAGAAAATACATCGTCCTCAATGTGAAAGACAACAAAGAACAAGGGGGGAAGGATAGCACAATAAGCACAAGGAGCACAATCTCTACTATCTACACAAAGTAAAGCATTATACACAATTAAAGAAAGTAGAGAAGGTAGATGAGACTCCCCTAATGAATCTTCTTGTGCCAAAGAATCACCATGAAGCCTTCTTGAAATTGAACATACTCCTTTGTGTCAATCCTAGGAGTCAAGAGCATATAGACATGAAAGCACAAGTGAAAGCATGATATATCAAAAATAAAAAATGTAAAGAAAAATAAAGAAGAATGTAAAATACAATAAAATGAAAGATAACATGAATTGTTAAACCTTGTATTTGAGCCTTCATGTTGTCTAGTAGAACTTGTTGCCCATTCATTTGCTTAAGCATGTTGGCCATCATAAACTTCATCTCGGGATCTTGATCAAATGGTTGGCATTCTTTTTGAGGTTCTTGATAGAGTGGCTCTTGAGGTTCCCATTGATTATTGGCATACTCTTCTTCACTCGGTCTCATGGGATAGCCATCATCCTCAATGTCACCATCGGGTACAATAGTGACTCCCAACGCTTAGCTAATGCTAATGTCTCCTCATCTAATCCATTCCTCCTTACACTTGGTGAGCATTGAGTGGGTGGGGAAAAATGATTTAGAGATGAGCCTTGGTGGTATGGATTTTGGGGTGGTGGAGGTGAGTTTGGTTGGTAAGAAGAGTAGGTGGAGTATGGAGATGTTTGTTGGGTGTGAGGGTATTGATCACATGAAGCATATTGGCGGTCTTGGAAATGGTAAAGTGAGTTTTGGTAGGATTGTGGTGGGTAAGAATTTTGGTAGTTTGGAGTGTATTGAGAGTATGAGTTTTGGGAGTGAGTATGAGTATGAGTAATTAAATAATTAGTTTGGGTTAGAGGCTGTAACACGGGGTGTTACAATTGCTCTTGGTGAAATATTCGTTAGTAGTCATTTTTCCTTGAACACTCTTAAAAATTTCATTCTGGATTTCAGAAATCTTGTGAGGATCAGACTGTGAGTACCTCTTTTGTAGCACGCTCCATATATCTTATGCATTGTCAAGGTACATCACGCTTTCTGCAATGTTAGGGTTGATAGATTTCAGCATCCATGAACACACGATCTGATTGCACCTCTTCCATGATGCAAGCTTCGGATTACCAACTTCTGGACATAGAACAGTTCCGTCAACAAAATCGAACTTGTTCTTCACTTCTAACGCAATTCTCATGGATCTGCTCCATGATGCGTGGTTAATCTCAGATAGGGATGGTGAAACAAGGCTTAGGTTAGGATTTTTAGAGACGTGAAGATACAAGGGATCATCGAACTCATCCTTCCGATGCATCTGATTCACTAAAGTTTGAATCGAAGAAGTTCCCACATGCTCCGCCTGAGTTTGATTCCCACCGCCATCTGTATTCATCACCATGGCTGCTGCGTATGTCCGGCAAAGCTTTGATACCATGACGAGCTATGGAGCATCACATTAAGGAAGAAAGAAAGATTCTAGTGGATTGAAAGCTCCAAAGTTTTACAGAGATCAGCATAGTGTTTTTGTTACAAAAAAAAAAAAAGAAAAAATAAAGAAAAAATAAAGAGGGAAAAACAAAGCTTTTAAACTAAACTGCTGGGAAAGCCAATTATAACTAACTGATGGTACGTGAAAGGACACAAATGCGCTTAAAGCTATGAGAGAACTCAAGCTGTTCTGCTGTGTGCATCTGCTATGCTCATCAGAATCTTTATTGTATACTTTTTATTTCCATAATTTTTTTCTTTCTGCAAAGGCATTGTTACAAGGAGGCCATTGGTGCTGCAACTCCATAAGACTGAGGGAGAGGCTGAATATGCAGAGTTTCTTCATGCTCCTAAAAGAAGATTTTCTGATTTTAGTAAGTAGAAATTGAAGAGTACTCAATAATATATTTCTCTCCTTTTCTCTAGTGATTTTATTTATTTCTTTATTCTGTAACATTGGTTGTATAATTTTGAGGTATATATAATTATATATGCATGAAGAAAGCTACAAGAAATCAAATATCTTGAAATTCTAAATGATATCTGAAAGAATTTCCTTTGTAAAATATTCCCTAGGTTTACAATCAAGCATATGTATTGTACCAGATTATATCTTTGATCTGGTTAATGAATTGATTTTATTTTATTTTCGGTTACTCATTTATCATCAAAGAAAATCAAATCCATCTGACCCATATCTTGTATGCTTTTTATATTAATAATTCTTTAATGACAATGCAGCTACTGTAAGGCAAGAGATTGCAGATGAGATAGATCGCATTACAGGGAAGTCAAAACAAATCTCAAATGTCCCAATTCACCTGAGCATATATTCTCCTAGGAGCAATAGTAATAAGAGTAGAGTTGATAGCTCACAGCATGTAGCTGCCATTGAAACACGGTTACATTTGGCAAAATGGCAACTACATTTCTTGTAACATTTCTATTGAGCTGCTTTCTCCTACTTCTTCTTCTCTCTCTCTTTCTCTTTGTTTAAAAAAATAATTTGTCTATGGGTAACTCTGTGTAACTCACTAGCTATTTTTTCCTACCTATTACTGGATTTCTGGTATATCTTTTAATCATTTATGTACATTTTCCTTTAGCGCAAAAAACTTTTAAATCCCCTCTAGGATGCATCACTATGAAATAGGTTCATTACAAGAAAATGCACATAGACAATGGTTAAAAACCGTAGTCGTAGGGGTAAAATTTATGTTGTTGAAGCCGGTGTTGTTGTAAGTCCCGCGTGTAGACAACGGTTAAAAACCGCTGTCTTTCCTAGAAACGACAACGGTTTTTTAACCGTTGTCTATTAAGTGTTGTTGAAGCTGGTGTTGTTGTAAGTCCGCACATAGACAACGGTTTTAAACCGTTGTCTTTTTTCGAAATGACAACGGTTTTGTAACCATTGTCTATTAAGTGTTGTTGAAACAAGTGTTGTTAAAAGTCACACACAGAGACAACGGTTTTAAACCGTTGTCTTTTCTAGAATCGACAACGATTTTTTAACCGTTGTCTATTAAGTGTTGTTGAAACCGGTGTTGTTAAAAGTCACTCACATAGACAACGGTTTAAGAACCGTTGTCTATTGAGTGTTGTTGAAACCGGTGTTGTTAAAAGTCACGTATATAGACAACGATTTTAAACCATTGTCGTTTCTTTCTAAGACAACGGTTTTTGACCCGTTGTCTATTCAATGTTGTTGAAATCGGTGTTGTTAAAAGTGATGCACATATATAGACAACGATTTTTAATTGTTGTCGTTTCTATAAAAGACAACAGTTTATAACTGTTGTCTATTGTGTGTTGTTGAAACCGCTGTTGTTAAAAGTCACGCCCATAAACTATTGTCTTTTGTAGAAAAGACAACAGTTTGTAAAATAGACAACTGTTTTTAACCATTTTTAACCTGCTTAAATTTTAATCATATAAAAAATCAATTTATCCATTCACCATGGCCAAGTGTAGTTACATATAATTTTGCACAAGCTAAGGTTCAAAATACAAAAGAACTAATTAACAAGTCTAAATACTTCCATGACAAATTCAAATCGAATCATATATCATCCAAGTCATAATACTACAAAAAACAATTCCACGAACCAAGTCTAAATGATCACAACGTTCTAATGATCAAATCATACCTACTCTATATAACTTGATAGAATATCGGCCCATTTAAAATGCATCATATCAATAACCGCTTTGTCATAATCAACTTGTTGGAACTATATGTAAAAAGTGAGTAAATAAATTAGTACGTAGTCAACAAAACATTATAAGAGATAGCTAGCTAGATAGATAGTGAGACTACATAAATAAGCCAAAACTACTGGCATAATGTAGTAGTATATGCACTGGTCATTCATTATTCTTTGCATTTGCTTGGATTTGGACAGCTCTAATATATGCCCAACAGGTACAGCTTGGATTTGGACAGCTCTACTAGTGTTCATCACATGCAATGGTATGTTGTTAGACACTTAGGCTAGGCCACATGGCAATAAACCGAGCTGAGCCACGTTTTTAATTTGTTTGGTCTAGTCCTTTATGAGAACATTTAATTGTTCACTACCACAGTGACTACATGTCTACATATATCTCACAGTTAAGCAGGTGGTCTTGATGAATAATATGATGCATTAGAATTAGGTTAAAGTTAAGCACAAGCACATTTTCATCATTGATTCTCAACATGCCATAGGTGAATTATGTAGAGCACAAATGTCCCGATGATGTTTGCAAAGATGTTCAATTTACACTCTGTAAAACATATCAAAACATATCCTCCAAAATAAATACAATATCCTCCAAAATAATAATAGTTTTCCTAGAAAAGTTTTCATAAATATTCTCATTTTCCCGTAGGCTATCAAAATCATAGTTTTCAAATAATTCAAGGCATTATAACCCATCAATATCCACATTTTCCATAATAATAATCATTTCTCCAAAGATAGATATAGTTAATACCTTCCAATTTGAATATACATATAGATTTCCCAAATATAGTATTCCGTCATCCAATTAGAATATAAGATTCAAAAATAGTATTCCGTCATCCAATTAGAATATAAGATTCAAAAATAGTATTCCTCCTTCAAGGTAAATACACATATGAATACATTTATATAATTTCAAAGTAGATCACTCCTCTCAACAATATAAGGTAACATACTAGCCCTTGAGACCACTCTGAAATTTACAATTCTACCATAGGTTATACACTTCTCAAAACATAATTCAATTCATATAATTTCCATCATATAATACTTAGATTTACAAACACAAGCCAATTCAAAATATATACTTTTAGCTATTCATCATGCTTTTAAATTCAAACACATTTTCAAAACAGTTTAAGGATCCAAACCAGGCAAATAGCATATTTAATAGGGCAAAGTAATTTTGACAGACATAGAAACTTACCTCAAATTAAGCTCCAAAGGTCAACACCCGATCTAGGCTCAAATCCTAAGCTAGCCACTTTAATAGGAAGCCTATGAATCAATCAAATCTAATCTAGTTTAATATTACTATTACTAATGTTATAACTAACCTTGTTAGTCATGCGCTAGCTGGAAGGGTCAATTACCAACCCCGGCCCCAATCATACCGCCCTTACCCCTCCACACCATACCGCACCATTCTGAACACCACACCACACAGCGTAGAGCCGTTCTAGGCCATGTCAGACCGGCGCGACCGCACAAGGCCCCCAATTTTTTTAAAAAAATATTATTAGATATAATCTATTATTTTTTTATACTTGATAATCATTATTATTATTATTTTTTTTTTTTGAATTCATAGATTGGTCTTAATTGTAATTTAAAATAAAACTTTAATGAATTGACATTGAAATTTTGTGAATAATTTTATATTTAAATATGAACGAAAATAGAACTATTAAATTATAGGGTGGTCAAAGCTGCCAGCCCAAAATTATAGATAAAAGAAAAGGTGTAACACTTTAGTAAACAAGAGTTGGTGTAGCTTTGTTTGTTATGTAAGTGTTGGTGAGGTTTGGTGGGTTTAGCTAAGTTTGTTATGTTAAAGGTTTTGGGTTCTATTCTTCTTGGGGCATCCTTAGCGTATTTTATAAAATCGTTGTCTGGTTTTCACAGACAACACAGAAGCAACCCAGTTATATACCAGATGTTGCACTTTTGTATATAAGAGTTTGTGTTGCTTAGTTGGTTAAGTCATATTTTTGCTATGTTTGAGGTCATAGGTTCGACTCTTATTGTTAACATCCTTGTTTATATTTTATACCCGTTGTCTTTGTAGTGTTGTGTATTCAAATACGCTTAAAGACAACATACCAAAGGACAATGGTTAAATAAAACCGTTGTCTTAAAAGACAACATACCAAAGGACAACGGTTAAATAAAACCGTTGTCTTAAAAGACAACATACCAAAGGACAATGGTTAAATAAAACCGTTGTCTTAAACAAATAAAGAACACGCAACGACAATGGTATAAAACCGTTGTCGTTGTAGTGTTGTGTATTTAAATGCTATTAAAGACAACACATAAATGACAACGGTTAAATAAAACCGTTGTCTTTTAAAAAATAATAATGCGCAAAGACAACAATTTTAAAAAACCGTTGTCTTTGTAGTGTTGTGTATTCTAGTGCGCTTAAAGACAACACACCAACGACAACAGTGAAAACAATCGTCGTCCTTTAAATAAAAAAGAGCGTGCAAAGACAACGATTTTTAAAAACCGTTGTCTTTGTAGTGTTGTGTATTCGAGTGCTCTTAAAGACAACACACCAACGACAACGGTTAAATAAAATTGTTGTCTTTTTTTTAAAAAAAAAAAGAGCGCACAAAGACAACGGTTTTAAACAACCGTTGTCTTTCTAGCTAGTGTTGTGTATTCCAGTGCGCTTAAAGACAACACACCAACGACAACGGTTAAAAAAACCGTTGTCTTTTTTAAAAAAAAACACGCACATAATAACGGTTTTAAAAAACTGTTGTCGTTATGGTGTTGTCTTTTCACAAAACGCACAAAGACAACACACTAATAACGACGGTTAAGTAAAAACCGTTGTCTTTGACAAAAGTGTTGCATCAAAGACAACGGTTTTGGACCAAACTGTTGTCTTTTATACAAAAGACAATACTTTTCTTAAAAACTGTTGTCTTTCCAATGTTGTCTATGTGCATTTTTCTTGTAGTGGTTTTTGTTTTGCAGTGGTAAACTTAACCCTCATTGATCTTCCCGGATTGACGAAGGTTGCTGTAGGTGAGCACTGAATCATTAGTTTTCCTTACATTTCCTTTAAATGCAAAGTTCTACAAATTTGTTACCCTTACTTTTCCTTTAAATTTCTGGTGTTAATGCTAGTGATGTAAGTTCTATTATATCTCAAATTGTTATAATAATATTATTATTAATATTATTAGTAATTAAACAAAGTCAAAGAATTTAATAAAAACAAACATGGGTGAGTCATGTATGTTAATGTGGAACATGCCTAGATTATAGGAGTAGTACATGGAGCATTAGCTTCCTATTTATTAGCTTTCTCTTTGTATAAATATGTGGTGTATTTTCATTTGTTAAATCATCCCAGTGAATAAACATTATTCATTCTAATCTTTCTCTCTCTCTTCCTATTTATATATTATTATATATAAATACATAAATATATTATATATAATATATATATTATATTTAATATATCTTACATTTGGTATCAGAGCAGTCAACCTTTCAACCCTGAGATATTGTTCGTAGTGAAATATGGCTACAAATTTCAATATTGTATGGTCGGGTCCCAAATTGGACGGGAAACTCGATTACAATTATTGGCAAATTATGATGTCCACACATTTGCAAGCTCAAAATCTTTGGAGCTTTGTTGATCCCGGTCTACCCGAAGGAGCTGATGCAGCCGCTATACGACGAGATAAATTGGCCTTGGGTCAGATTCACCAAGGTATTCATTATTCCATTTTGGATAACTAGCTCGTGCTCAAACAGCAAAGCAAGCTTGGGACATCTTAAAGGTGTCAATCAAAGGAGTCGATCGGGCACAGAAGTCTAAGTTGCAGTCGTTGAGAAGGTTGTACGATAATTGTGAGATAACCTCTACAGAAACAGTAGCTGCGTATTTCACTCGTCTTATTGATATGGTGAATAAGATGAGGCTATATGGAGATACGATTGAAAATGGTGCAGTGTTTGAAAATGTTCTTCGAACTATGCCGATGAAGTATGACCATGTGGTGGCTTCAATCACAGAGTCACACAAAACCGAGCTCATATCAATTGCAGAGCTGAAAGGTATGGTAGAAATTCATATTGACAGAATTGCATCAAAATCGGAACCACCAGCATAAGAAGCTTTGAAGAGTCAAGTCACCCTTAATGTGACTGGCACTAATCAAAGAGGTGGAGGATCTGGAAGGGATCGTGGTAACTTCAACCAAGGAGGAGGACGTGGTAACTCTATCCAAGGAAGAGGTGGAGGTAATACCAAACAAGGTAAATTTCCATTTCATTGCTACAATTGTAGCAAGTATGGGCACAAGATTGCAGATTGCTGGTATAATGAGGACAACAATCGTGGAAATCAAGCAAACATTGCTGAAAATACTGCTGAAAAGTCTGGTGAGTGTTCTGAAACCTTACTTTTGGCCAGCAATAGTTTTTCTGCAGATAAGAACATATGGTTCTTGGATACTGGGTGTAGTAACCATATGTGTGGGAAGAAAGAATTGTTTTCTGAACTAGATGAATCAGTCCGGTCTGAAGTGACATTTGGCAATAAGTCAAAGGTGCTAATTTTGGGAAAAGGTAAAATCTCTATTCAGTTGAAGGATGGTACTCACAATTTTATATCCGATGTGTTCTATGTTCCTGAACTAGACCAAATTTGTTGAGTATGGCTCAACTGTCAGAAAAAGGATATAAGATAGATATTGCTCATGGGTGTTGTACCATTGCAGATGCTAAAGGAGCCTTGATTGCAAAGGTAAATATGTCCCAAAATCGACTATTTCCTTTGAAAATTAAGCATACTCTCCTTGCTTGCTTTAATTATGAAGTTTGTGATGAAAATTGGTTATGGCATATGCGATTTTGGCATTTCCATTTCTCTGGATTACACTATCTTGCGAGAAAGGAACTTGTTTCTGATTTACCTGTTGTGAATGTCCCTAATCGTATCTGTGAGATTTGTGTGATTGGGAAAAAGCATAGAGATCCCTTTCCCGTGGGCAAGTTAAGGAGAGCTACAAAACAGTTGGAGATTGTTCACTCAGACCTGTGTTCGTTGGAGGTTCCCTCACATGGAGGTTGTAAGTACTTTATTACTTTCATTGATGATTTCAATAGGAAAACATGGGTTTACTTTCTGAAGCAAAAGTCTGAAGCATGTGATGTATGTTTTCAAACAATTTAAGACTTTTTTTGAAAAGCAGAGTGGTTATGAAATTAAAATCTTGAGAACTGATAGAGGTATAGAATATATTGCCTGTGATGATTTTCTGAAAGAAAAGGGTATTCAGCACGCACCAAATGACAGCTAGATACACTCCACAACAAAACAGAGTGGCTGAGAGGAAGAATAGGTTTATCATGGATATGGCGAGGTGCATGTTGAAATCTAAGAATTTGCCTAAGCCTTTTTGGGCAGAAGCTGTTGCTTGTGCTGTATATGTGTTGAATAGGTGGCCAACTAAAAGTGTCCGTGATAAGACGCCCGAAGAAGCTTGGAGTGGGAGAAAACCCTCTATCAAATATCTCAAGGTTTTTGGATGTTTGGCATATGCACATGTGCCAGATCCATTGAGAAAGAAGTTGGATGATAAAGGTGAGAAATGCATATTCATTGGTTATAGTGACGCTTCAAAGGCTTATAAACTATACAATCCTGAAACTAAAAAGGTTGTTATAAGTCGTGATGTCACTTTTGATGAATATGGTGCCTGGGATTGGTTAGCTAAAGATGAAAGTTCAGTTGTTATTCCTGTTGTTGAAAATATTGTTGATGAGCAACCGATTCCAGATAATGTCCAGTCTCCTTCACAACCAGAATCGTCAGTTCGACGATCTCAGCGCGAGCGCCACTTATTACCAGCTCGCTTGTAAGATTATGTTTTGGGTCATGATAGTGACCTATCTGATGAAGAGATTGTTCAATTTGCTCTCTTTGCAGATTGTGATCCTTTAACTTTTGAGGAGGCTGCTACAGAAACTCATTGGTTTAAGGCGATGGATGAGGAGATACGTGCCATTGAGAAGAATGGTACCTGGGAGTTAACAGATTTACCTCCTGGAAAGAAGCCGATTGGAGTAAAGTGGGTTTACAGAACGAAGTACAAGTCAAATGGAGAAATTGACCGTTTTAAGGCACGGTTAGTAGCAAAGGGTTACAAGCAAAAACCAGGTATTGATTATTTTGAGGTTTTTGCTCCTGTAAGTATACTTGATACAGTTCGAATGGTTATTTCTCTTGCTGCTCAAAATGATTGGAAATTGCATCAAATGGATGTCAAGTATGCTTTTTTGAATGGTTTTCTTGAAGAAGAAATATATGTTGAGCAACTTGCGGGATTTCTGAAGAAAGGGGAGGAAAATAAAGTGTACAAGTTGAGAAAAGCCTTGTATGGCTTAAAGCAAGCGCCTAAGGCGTGGTATGGTTGCATGGCATGCAATGCATTCAACTCTTCCACATTTACATATTGCTTGTTGGAGCCATACAGTTGATTTTTAATAAATTTGCTTGAATTTGCACATCAGTATGACATTCACTTGGTTTTAGGTTGTAAGGGCTTTAAAATTTTTGCAAGAAGGAAGAGATTCTGCAAACAAATGGGAGGCAATCACTATTCTTCGTGGTATGCTTCAGGTCTGTTAATTTGCATCCTTTTGAATCTTTCGTGGTCTTTATTCTTATTGCCTAAACTGAAATGTGAAATACTGGTCGGAGTATTAAGTATACTTAATTTGTTGACAGTTTAAATCACTCTTCTACCTCAGAGAGTAAACAATCACATTCTTGGGACATTTGGTTCAATTCATTTTTAGATTTAATATTAAATATTCATTAGGCATTTTTCAAGTCTGTTGTGTTTGTCTCATATAAGGATTAGGAATATGAGTTTGTCTCATATAAGGAATAGGAGTGAAAGGGAGATTATATGCCTATAAATATAATCAATGTATCTCATCACCTGGTACACCATCACAAATAATAAGAGAATACTTTCACTCCCGTGGATGTAGGCATATTGTCGAACCACGTAAATCTTGTCTTTTTACCTTTTTGTCATTATTATTTTTCTTGTTCTTGTTAATCTCAACAAATTGGTATCAGAGCACTGTTGAGATGACCAGTTCAAACACAAAATTTGAGGTATCAAAATTTGATGGTACAGGGAATTTTGGGTTATGGCAATCTAGGGTAAATGATTTGTTGGCACAACAGGGTCTTCTGAAAACTTTGAAGGCGGATAAGACAACTAATCTGGAAGAGGAAGATTGGGAAGATTTGAAGGAGCGTGCGGCAGGAACCATTCGGTTATGCCTAGACGATGGAATTGTGTATCACGTTATGGCCCTGGAAGCCCCAAAAGAAATTTGGGATAAATTGGAAACTCAGTTCATGGAAAAATCTCTAGCGAACCAAATGTATCTAAAGCAAAGGCTTTATGGGCTTAAGATGGAGGAGGGTTCAGACTTGGTGCATCATATTAATGTCTTCAACCAGATAATCTCAGATCTGGCCAGGCTTGATATCAAGATTGAAGATGAAGACAAGGCGATGATCTTGCTATGTTCATTACCTTTTTCCTTTGAACATTTGGTGACTACTCTAACATACGGGAAAAACACGATAAAATACAGCGAGATCTCTGCGGCCCTGCAGGCTCATAATAAGCGCTTGCAGAGTGGATCGTCTGTTGGTGAAAGTTTGTATGCTAAAGAGGGTCAGGATCGTGGAAGGAAACAAGAAAAGGGTAATTCTGGGAGGAAAAACTCTAGGTCTAAATCCAAAAATAGCAGGAAAATCCGGTGCTACAAGTGTTATGAGATTGGGCATATAAAGAGAGATTGTCCAAAGTTGAAAAAACAACAAGAGGCGGCGAACGTGGTGCATGCTGATGACTCAGATTATAGTGAAGGTGATGTTCTAGCAGTTTCATCGAGTAAGTTGTCAGATGCTTGGATTCTAGACTCAGGATGCTCTTATCATATTACACCTAACAGGGAGTGGTTCACAACCTATAAGTCAGGTACTTTCGGTTCTGTTTTTCTGGGTGATGATAGATGTCATAATATCATAGGTATTGGTGATGTTAACATCCAAATGTATGATGGTATTGTCAGAACTTTGCATGATGTCAGACATATATCGGGATTAACTAAGAACCTGATTTCTCTTGGCAGTTTGCATGCTAATGGTTTTATTCATAAGTCTGAGAGTGATAAGGAAACCATTAAAATTAGTAAGGGTGCTTTAACTGTGATGAAAGGGAAAAGGACCACAGGGAACATTTATAGGTTGTTGCGTAGTACTGTTGTAGGTGGAGCACATTCTGTTGAATCTAGTGATGATACTACTAGGTTGTGGCATTTACGTTTGGGTCACCTTGGTGAACGTGGTCTGTCTGATTTGCACAAAATGAATTTGTTAAAAGGAGTTAAATGTTGTAAGCTAGATTTCTGTGAGTTCTGTGTCCTTGGGAAACAGACTAGAGTCAGTTTTTCTACTGGGCAGCATAAAACTAAAGGGATTCTGGATTATGTGCATTCTGATGTTTGGGGACCTACCAGGGAACCTTCAATGGGTGGCTCTCGATATTATGTTACATTTACTGACAATTTTTCTAGGAAAGTCTGGGTGTATTTCTTGAAACATAAATCTGAAGTGTTTGAGAAATTTAAGTTGTGGAAAGCCGAGGTTGAGAACCAGACTGGAAGAAAAATCAAGTACTTGAGGTCTGACAACGGGACAGAATATACTGAGAAAGAATTTCAAAAATTCTATGCAGAACATGGAATTCAAAGGCACTATACAGTGCGTAAGACACCACAACAGAATGGTGTTGCTGAGCGGCTGAATAGAACCATTGCTGAGAGAGCAAGGTGTCTCAGATTGAATGCTGGGCTCTCTAAGTGTTTTTGGGCAGAAGCAGTGAACATGGCATGTTACTTGATCAATAGATCACCACGGACATCACTTGGTGGCAAGGTTCCTGAGGAGGTTTGGTTAGGTAATCCTGTAAGTTTTGATCACTTACGAGTTTTTGGTTGTCCTAGCTATGTTCTTATTCCAGGTGATGAGATATCAAAGTTAGATCCCAAGTCGAAGATGTGCATCTTTTTGGGTTATAAGAAAGGTGTAAAAGGATATAAGTTTTGGGATCCTGCAACCAAAAAGGTGGTGATTAGCAGAGATGCAGTGTTTGATGAGAATTTCATGTTCCAGTCAAAGAAAGAAGATACACTAGTTGATGGTTCTAGCACAGTAGAAGTGGATATGGATCGTGTACCTTTGAGTGAGAAAGTAGTTCATCCACCTACGGTTGAGACTCAAGAAGTTGCAGATTCTACATCTGCAGCAGGTTCGGATTCAGAAAATTTACAAGATTACAGTTTGGCTAGAGATAGACCGAGACGCACTAATGTCAAACCACCTAGTAGGTATGGGTTTGAGGATATGGTTTCTTTTGCACTTCTTGTTTCTAATAATGATCCAGTTACCTTTCAAGAGGCTATTTCTAGCCAGGAGAAAGATAAATGGATGGCAGGTATGATTGAGGAGATGGAGTCTTTACATCATAATCATACTTGGGAGTTAGCTCAACTTCCTCAAGGAAAGAAGGCTATAGGGTGCAAGTGGGTCTATAGGAAGAAGCCACCAGTATTAGAAAAAGAAGGGGAAAGGTTTAAGGCTAGGTTAGTTGCGAAGGGGTTTTCTCAACAGAAGGGGATAGATTATGATGAGGTTTTCTCTCCTGTTGTTAGACATACTTCTATCAGATTAGTACTTGCTTTGGTAGCCATTTGGGATTTGCATTTGGAACAAATGGATGTGAAAACTGCTTTTCTACATGGTGATCTAGATGAGCAAATTTACATGAAGCAAGCTGAAGGGTTTGTTAAACCCGGAGGTGAGCATCTGGTTTGTCGACTCAAGAGGTCTTTGTATGGGCTGAAACAGGCTCCATGGCAGTGGTACAAGCGGTTCGATGCTTACATGATTCAAATTGGCTATACACGTTGTGAGTATGATTGTTGTGTCTATGTTAAAAGCCTTGGTGATGGTTCTTTTATTTTTCTGTTACTGTATGTGGATGATATGTTGATTGCTGCTAAGAGTATGAATGATATTACTGCATTGAAAGTGTTGTTGGGTCAGGAATTTGATATGAAAGACTTAGGAGTTGCACAGAAAATTCTTGGCATGGAAATTCACAAAGATAGAGGTGCAAGAAAGTTGTGGCTAACTCAACAGAGTTATATAGAGAAAATTCTTGACAGGTTTGGGATGAGTAAGTCTAAACCGGTTAGTACCCCTTTGGCTAATCATTTTAAACTCTCATCCAGTCAGTGTCCCCAAACAGTTAGTGAGATTGAAAATATGGCAAAGGTTCCTTATGCTAGTGCAGTTGGCTGTTTAATGTATGCAATGGTTTGTACTCGACCTGATTTGGCTCATGCTGTTAGCCAAGTTAGTAAGTACATGTCTAAACCTGGGAAGCAGCATTGGGAAGCAGTTAAATGGATTCTCCGGTACTTAAGGGGAACTATGGAGCATGGTATTGTATTTGGAAGTCAACAAAGTGAGCATGTACTCATGGGATATGTGGATTCTGATTATGCTGGTGACATGGATAATAGACGTTCTACAACAGGGTATGTTTTTACTCTTGGGGTGGTCCTATTTGCTGGAGATCATCAGTTCAGTCTATTGTAGCTTTGTCTACAACTGAAGCAGAATACATGGCTGTGACTGAGGCAGCTAAAGAGGCTTTGTGGCTTTCAGGTTTGATTAAGGAGTTGGGTATTGAGCAAGATGGAGTTCAATTACACTGTGACAATCAAAGTGCCATTTTCTTAGCTAAAAATCAAGTATACCATGCCAGAACCAAACATATTGATGTAAGGTTTCATAAGGTCAGAGAGTTGGTTGCTTCTGGTGAGATTTTGTTGCAGAAAATTCATACGAGTGAGAATGCAGCAGACATGTTGACAAAGGCAGTTACTAGTGACAAGTTCAAACATTGTTTGGACTTGTTTGGTGTTTCCAGATGTTAAATGAACATGGTGGTCCTAATCCAGGGAGACTATGAGATGAGTTTTTTCTCTTAAAGGGCTTATTTGCGAAGGTGGAGATGGTTAGATAAGTATTTTCTCCTAAAGGGCTTATTCGCCAAGGTGGAGATTTGTTGAGTTATCTTTTTCTCCTAGAGAGCATATTCGCCAAGGTGGAGATTTGTTGTGTTTGTCTCATATAAGGATTAGGAATATGAGTTTGTCTCATATAAGGAATAGGAGTGAAAGGGAGATTATATGCCTATAAATATAATCAATGTATCTCATCACCTGGTACACCATCACAAATAATAAGAGAATACTTTCACTCCCGTGGATGTAGGCATATTGCCGAACCACGTAAATCTTGTCTTTTTACCTTTTTGTCATTATTATTTTTCTTGTTCTTGTTAATCTCAACAAAGTCCTTCCAGGATATTGGATATAGGGGTTTTGCTGCTTTAGATATCCTTTAGAAGCATTAGAAGTTAATAAGTAGTTGAGATGCTTTATAAATGCTTGGTTATAGAATTTCAAATGAAATTCATCTTTTGGAGTTTAGGTCAGGTAGTGTTTGCTTTGGCTTTAGGATTAAATTTTTGTATATAAGTGGTATTCACTAATCTAGGATCTTCCTTTAATTACTTCTTCAATCTGATGGTAGCTAACATCCAATAAATTGTCATTGCAGCTTGCAAACTTAGCTGGAAATACAGTAGTTGCAACTTCAATCTGATGGTAACTAATTAACATCCAATATACTCTATAGCTTGACAAACCATTTTAAAAAGATGTGCTACGGATGTTACCAATTATATTATTCCATTACGACTCATGAGTCATGACTCTAACCACTTAAGTCAGTTACATTTTCTTTAGGTTTATTCAACTTCTCATTGACTGATTACAATTTGTTGGATGTTTTACTTGTAGTATTATCCATCTTAGATCTCCAAAGACGTATATCAAGTTTATATCATGAATACAGAGTCAGCCTGGGCTGAAAAGGAGAGCATTTTGTAGCTTTAATGCTTCTGAGTAGATAGACTGTTTCAACAATATGGCTAAAGGTAAAGTAATGGGTTACTTGCAGTCTCCATACAATAAGTCACTTGTTTACTTTCTTTTCCATGAATTCATTGATTATCTTCTGCCTGCTGCATTTCTTGTTGAATTGTTCTGGACTCAGATGGAGAGCATGTCCCATTTGCTTATATTGGACGCGTATATATTGTCCATTTGCTTGGACGCGTATTGTCCATTCTATACTAGTGACTCCTAGATTGTCATAGTAAACACACTTTACTTAGCACCTATTGTCATCCCCGGCAATGGCACCATTGTGGTAAAGCTATAGTATAAGTGGTGGATGGGAAAGTATAAACAGAGATGTGGAACCCCGAGTGTCGAACTCAGGGATGGCAAATCGAAGTAAGCAAAATGCAAGACAATCAATTGTCACAATGTCTTAACAAAAGTGAACTAGGTGCAAGGGGATGGTATAAGAACATTATTGATGCAAGCATGGAAGGCAAGGAAGTAAAGGAAATAAGCAAATATATAAAACGGGGATTTGGAAGGAAAGAATTCATGATCATGCATTCATTGGTCTCAAGGTTGACAAGAAATGGTGCAAGGCAAGACTAACCTAAGGGAGAACTATGGCACCAACAATAAGTTACGTAGGATTTAGTCTCTCAAGTCCTAAGTCGGGTGAGGCATTCTAGCAAAATCTAGGTGGGCGGTTTACCTTCTCCTCTCGGGCCTAGCCCTCTCGAATCGTAGGACGGGAATTTCAAGGGCAAGACTAAGGAGAGTGCAATCTCTTGCAACTCCCCCACTCTCACGCTCCTCTCTCATTAGAGCTCTCAATGAAAGAGAATCTATATGCACACCTCTACAACATAGCCATTCAAGACCAAGTAATACATCATGTCTCATCATTTAATCTATACAAAGTATGAATACACAATCACAAATCAACTCATCATCATTGATAGATTAAAAACACAAATTGAATATAACAAATATGGAATTGAATTCTAAGAAAGAGAATGTTACCAAGTCTTCAATTCAAATGTGAGATCCAATCTTCAAGAATTGTTGGGCAATGAGTGTCTAGCTAGATCTAACCCTAATCTAGAGAGAAAGTGTGTAAAACTAAGCTACAAACCTATCTAATAATGGAAAATGGTGATCTCCCCTGAAATAATCCCCTTACAAGCCATTTAATAGGCTGATATCTGCAATTTCCGCGAAGTGCAAAATACACGTGCCCGTCCCACGCGTGTGGGGAAGATGCGTGGAACTTTCTTCTCTCGACCCATGCACTTTTCCCACATGCGAGGGACGATGCGCGGGTCGGAGTTTGCTCTTCTTATCTTCATCAAAGTTGCAGCTCTTGAAGTTGTCGTTCAAATGTCACTTGAATCACCTCATTTGGACACTCCTATCTCAAGATATGCTCCAATCACCGAACTGTTGCCGGAATGCCCTGTAAATAACAATGTTTTGCTCTTTTCTACAAAGGCAACCACAATTAGTACTTGCTCCTATCTTTTATCGAAATAGGATGTAATAGGATCAAAGGACTCCTAAATATCCCAGAAAATGTAGCATCACCTAGCAATTCTATTCACCCCCGCAAGTAGAACTGGCCTAAACTTGGGCCGGTCCTAGGCCTCAGTCAGCACGGCTCGGGACCCGCCCACCGGGCCCATAGTATTCAGGGCCGATCTCGTGCTAGGCCTGAGACCGGTTTCTTGTGGGCCGATCCCGGACTAGGCCCGTAATTTGTTATATTGTTTTAAATATATAATATTTTTTACAAATTGATGTATTTTGTTTGAAATAAGATATGGACCCTTAACCTCATTGTTACTAATTTAAATTCTTTCCAATTAAGCTACTTCAACTTCTTGATACATTAATACTAATTAGTATATATATATATATATATATATATATATATATATATATAGTGAAAGGTTCAGGTGCGATTGAATGCTTCCCGTGCGGTTGTGCGAGTGATTGATGTGCGTGAGTTTTGTACCTAATGTGCGTGAATCTTGTGCTTAAAGCGTGTGGGGTTTATGCTTAATGTGTGTGAGTGTGTTCTGAGTTTTTTGCTTAATGTGCGTGAGATTTGTACTTAAGGTGCGTGAATTTTGTGCTTAAGGTGCGTGAGTTTTGTGCTTAATGTGCTTGAGTGTGTACTTAATGTGAGTTATTGTTGAAACTTTAAGGTGCATGAGTTTTGTGCTTAATGTGCGTGAATGTTGTGCTTAAGGTGCATGACTTTTGTGCTTAATGTGTGTGAGTGTTGTGCTTAATGTGCATCAGATTTGTGTTCTTAATGTGAGTAGTGTTAAAACTTAAGGTGCATGAATTTTGTGTTTAAGGTGCGCAAATTTTGTGCTTAAGGTTCGTCAGTTTAATGCTTAAGGTGCGTGAGTTTTATGCTTAATATGCGTGAGTTTGTGTTCTGAAGGTGTTTTGTTTGTGTGCTTTAATGTGCGTGTGATATGTATTTAAAGTGCATCAGTTTAATGCTTAATGTGTTTCCAATCGCACAACCGCACAAAAAACTCCGAATGTATGTATGTATGTATGTATGTATTTATAGTATTTGTGTATACATATCAATATATCATATATGTGGGTGTTAGCTTAGTATTATTTGTAAATTATTATTATATAAAAATATTTATTTTTTTTTTGTTTTGATCACTATATTATTCAAATATATAATAATTCAAATGTATCATCACTTAGCTTTAAGGAATTGCGAAACATAATTTTAACTAATTTTTTAAATTTTGTTACTTAACAATATTTTAATATTGGGCATAGATTTCGCGCATTGCGCGTACAAAATGCTAGTATATATACAGACACACTCACATGCTTTTCTAAAATAAATATTTTTGTTAAAAATAATATTTTAATTAATAATCTCAAAATTTAAAATTAACATGATTTTCCACTAAATTGAAATTTATAAATGACGTTAAATACATTTGAACTTGTTGTCGTGTACTATAAAAACTTTATATAAGACTTAATATTATTTAATAACTTATAAATATTATAAAATGTAGTATAGTTTATAAAGTTCATTTGATTTTTACTCACTAAATTATGTTAGATTAATAAATTAGATATTTATAAAATACTTTTAAATTGGGTTTGCTTTTAATTTAGGGAGAATTGTTGTGAGTAGGAAGTAAGAGAGTGTAGGATTAAGAATTTTTGTGTGATAAAAATAAATTGGGTAAGAGTATTTATAAAGTAAAAAAATTTGATCGTTGAATTGGCCGAGAAGCGAGAACAGTAGTAGCCTCTACCCGAGGATAGGCTTAATCTAGCCTCTGGCAAAGGCTACATGCAACGTGCAACGACAACGGCCAAATATATTTGGCCATTGCACGTTGCGGGGCTAAGTAGTAAGTAAAAGGGCCAAAATTACTTTTATTTTATTTATATATATATTTTTAGGATTTTAGGCTTTTAGCGATGGTAGCAAAGCTGCCATGCTTTGCTGTCATGGCTGTGTTTGCCCGTGCCTAGGCCATTGGTCAATTTCGTGTTGGGCCCCGAAGTTTTTTTTTTAAAAAGGATCTGAACCAGCCCTTAACAAGCAATCGTTATACCCTGCACCATGGCGCACATAGCACTGTGCGCCCCGCGTCTCTTAAAACGACATCATTCTGTTAAGTTGTGTAGGGAGTTGACGTGATTGTGTACATTATGTTATACAATTATGTACGTTTTTATACAATTATGTATATTTATTTATACAATTATGTCAATCCGAAACATGGAATTTATGTGTATTGTGTTAAGAATTTATGTGTATTTTGTATTATGTTAGATTATGTGTATTATCTTTTCAAAAAAGAGTATGTGTACTTTGTTATACAATTATGTACCGTTCTTTTATACAATTATGTACACTCTAGTATATAATTATGTACATTTTCGAAACATGAGATTTTTTTTTAAAGAAAATTAACCGCCGACACAGTAAAGTGGAATTTCAAAAAAAAAAAAAAAAAACGACGTCGTTTTGTACCAGGGCGCACATTGCACGATATAAATTGCCCTTAACAAGCTGGTTACGGTTCGAGCTAATCCCGGCTCAGGCCCACTTTTTTCCGGGCTGGTTCAGGGTTGGTTAGACCTTAAACCGGCCCATGGCCACCTCTACCTGCTAGACTTGCTCTCAATCCTTTCGGGACCAACAATATGTACCATGCTTCTAGAAAGTTGGTTTTAGTGGTGATTTTTTAGTGAGTGTTGTCCTCTAGGAATGACCATAAGGGAATTGGGTAGAGAGGGGTTAAACACAAGACCATTAAGTGTTTGAAGCTAACCAAAAAGAAATATTTATTTGCATAATAGAGAACAAGTTTAAGATAAAGCAATGAATCAAGTAAAATGCAATATTGAAAGAAAGGATTTAGATAAATTCACTTTACATAAATGCGAATAATGTTCTAAGTTTCTAAGCCAAGCAAAGATCAAGAATGAAAGTGAAGGCGTTTAGCAAGTGCCAATGCCATTCTCATGGTCATTGGGCTATCACCTAAGTTCTAATTCCATTCTCATGGCAAATAGACTAGATGAGGCAATTAATCTAACATCTTGTGTGCTCATTTCCTTCTAACTCCCTTTCTCAAGAGTAAGTTAGAAATGTGACAGGTTTGGCTATGGTGAATCCCTATTCTCATAGGTGAAGCACCAAATCCAATGACCTCTTTCATAGTTCGGCCCTAACCAAACAAGAGTCAAACAATATAATTCTCCAATTTCACAATCACATTCATTCTAGAGGCATTGCAAGGCCTAGGTTTTTCAATTTTAATCTATATTGACATTCATACAAAACAATTCAATCTAAATCCCTAACTAGTTTAACTACTCATAATGAAATTAACAAACTAAAAGCAATTGAAATAATGCACAGTGAATTTGACTTCAAAAGTAATTTGTAAAGTACAAAAATAAGAAATACATAGAAATCCTTTATTGAATTTGTAGAATGTAAATCTGAAATTGAAAGTGAAAGTTGAAATTACATACGGTAATCTCCCTCTAAATCTTCTCCAAAACATGATGGAATACAACGTATTTTTTGTTCTAAAGGATTTGGATGGAGAGAAGGTGTAGAGGGGGATTGGAAATTGAAAGATAGATGAAAATAATGCCTAAAGATACTTTATACTTTTGGAATCGCGTCCTTTTAACTGCTTCTAGAATGCCTGGTCACATGGAGGCCACGACGTGACCTTCATCGTGACTAGGCCTAAGCCTTGCAGGTCTCTGCTGGTCACGGTCAACGTCACACCGTGACCAGCATCTCTGCACAGTATCTCTGGTTTATAGACCATTTTTCATGCTGTAAATGTCCGAACTAGCCTTTGTAGTTTGCATGAAAGTTGTAGCCCTCTGAGTTTCCTTTCTAATGACACTTGAATCACTATATTTGGACACTCCTAGATCGAGATATGCTCAAATTACCGAGACTTCGCCTGACAGAAAAAAAGTACAAAGTATAATGTTGGCAATCACGGCGTGACCACCAGCGTGACCCACATTTTTCACTTCAAAATGCATAATTCTTCATCTCATTTGTTCCTTTGGGTCCCCGGGTCATGTTGTGATACTTCCACTCGCTTTATTTCATTTTCTTGACCTCTAATGACGCCCGGAACTTGCCTTTCTGTCAAGATGACTTCAAAACACAACCAATTGAGCTCCAATTTACATGAAGTTACAACCAATGCCTCCAAATAACCTAAATGACACAAAGGAATCAAATATGCACATACTTAGCTTTCAATCACTACTGGAAATTATGGAATTTCCGATCACCTGAAAGTGATCTTAAATCAAGTCGAAAGCCTTGTTTCGACCACTTTTGGTATCCGGAAAAACCTTTCTTGCTATTTCCGACTACTTTTTTATTTCAATTTGATTTAAGATCACTTTCAAGTGGTCGGAAATTCCATAATTTCCAGTAGTGAATTAACATGAAATCATATGAGTTTGATATCAATTATGCACATAAAAGTACTAAGAATTAGCACTTATCACTTCTTATAACATTTTCAACACATTATGTGGTCGAGCGTACCACATAATGTGCATTTTGGCACAGTTTTTCCACTATTGTTATTATTGTATCTCCTTTTATTATTTGATCCTGATACAACCACAACACTTTGTTTAGTTGCAGACCACACTTCATTATTCTTAATGGCAATATACTTAATCAATTCATTACTTTTGTGATTAATAAAGCCATTAAGTTTCCTTTCAATTTTCAAAGCCATGTTATAGACTTTGCCCATAGCAGGGATTAGATCCAAGACAAGAACACCAGATTTAGTGGTTTCAAAACCATCATTTAGACCCTCTAGGAATCTGATCACTTGATCATCTTCCCATTCCTTTTTTATTTTGCTCACAAGAGTGCTTGAACACCTATGCATGCATTCGTATAGGAATCATCTGCTCCTATAGGGCGTTCCATTTTGTAAAGTATTCATTAATGGACTTATTACCTTATATGTTTATGAAAATTTCATTATAAAGCTTTGCAATTCTTTGAGGATCATCAGTTCGAGAGTATGTACCTATTTCTAAGGTTAATCCAAATATCTGCTGCTTTTTCGAAGTATAGAACACTTTGCATAATGCTGGAGCTCAGCGATTTGAGAATCCAGGAACACACTATGGTGTTGCATCTCTTCCACATCGCGTATCTCAGATCTGTTTCTCCTGGACTAGCAATTGTTCTTTAAACGAGACCGAACTTGTTTTCGACTTCCAAGGCCATCTTCATTGATCTGCTCTAGGATGCATAGTTGTGTTCTGTTAATGCAGGCGAAACAAGGATTATATTTGGATTCTCTGTGATGTATATGATGATACAGAGGATCGTCAATTTCATCACGCGGCGTGTTACTGTATGGCCGGATTCAAAACATAGATTTATAGGCGGCAGTCTATTTTTAGTCATTTTTTTAAAAACATCTCATTTGGTCCTAGTATTATTGTGACATGACCATTTTTTTATCCTCTATCAACAAAACAATTTAAATGCCGTTAAATAAAAGGGCATTTCAGTATTCAATTATGAATTTTTTCAAAAACATAAACATAAAATATATAATGGGTCAACGCACTTTGTATTAAAAAGATAAAAATATCTTTATATTTAACAAAATTTCAACGATATTGTTGATAGAGTACCAAAATTGGTCATGTCACAATAATATATACTAGGACCAAAAGAGGACGTTCTAATTAAAAAAAAAAAAAAAAAAAAAGTCTAAAAGTGGACTGTCACCTATAAATCTATGACCAAAAATGAAATTAACTTGACTAAAAAATCTATTTTTTTCTATATTCAGTTTAAACATACAAATTGAAACACGATGGAATATATTAATATATTATTAATGAAATCTTAAGAATTTAAGAACAATTTGTAAAGATTTGGGATTACATAACTCTGATCAAGGTTCTAACTATAATCAGTACCATTAACCTATAAGAATTCTAACACAACCAGCATCCAGAATTTAATCCATGAAGATTGATTGAAGTTAATAACAATCATGCCAACACTCGCAAAGTCTAAGGGCAGTCCCAGGAATTGGGGTACATTGTGCTAATGGATGGAGTCCACTGTAGTCATTGTTGCACATCTTTTCGCAACATGTTGCATCACACGACGCTATGCTGCATGGACCCAAATTTGCAACGCAGTTTGGTTCATTAATTCGTGCATCCATCCGTATTACCACTTCACTTCTTTTTCCTTCTACTGGTGGGCTCGCTGGTAACCACTTGCCGCCGCCCGCTGCCATCTTGCCTAAAAATCAAGATATATATGTATACCATACATAAGTGATGATGTATACATTGATGGTATAATCGCATAGATATAAGATATTCTATATATCCTCTAAGTATTAGAAGGATTTTGATTATGCAATTCAACACACTGTATTTCAAGATTGATTTATATAATTGATGAAAAATGTTGTAATTCTAAATTTACAAAAAATGTTATAATTTTGGTCTAAAATAACACACATTCTAATTAACGTTGTTAAGGTTCTACCTTGTATAGGAACATTAAAAGAATATTTCATTCTGGATTTCTAAAGTGGTTGGAAGTGAATTGGTTAGACTATTTCCACCCATAAGCCCTAGTTTTTTTTTAATAGAAAAATCCTAGGTTTTGATAACTTTATTGTGGTGAAAAATAATACAATAAAATACAATTTAGCGAGGGGATTTATTAATGTGTTCAACGGTGGAAACCCTAGATATACAAGAATAGAAAGACATTGGAATGACTAAAATATAGTGAAAGAGAAGATATATGTTAACTGATGATGCAAAAATAAGAACAAAAAAGAAGCAAAACGTAGGTTTTAAGATGGCCATTTTGCTAATGGCAATGGAGGAGATAATTATGTAGCTCAAAATCTATGCTTGAGTTTGTACTGGAATTTGTGTCGTTGAAATGCTGTATATATAATAATAAATTAAAATTTAGATTTTATTAAATCGATATAATAAAATTTACGTGTCACAAAGTGAAAGCCTATTATAGAAGTGTTATAATGTTGGTGGTCAAGATAGAGCAAATTGGGAATGATTGAAATATATGGATAGGAAAAAAATTAAGGTAATTATATATAATTAATGTACCATATTTATATTAAATTCTGCATAGGAAATAGTTAATATTTAAATTCTGCACATAATGAAATTTCAAAAAAGTAATTAATTTTGCAAATTTAGACAAAAATATTATTTTAAATTGTATACTATATATGCATTATCAATTGTTATATTGTGGGCCTGGTCTACACAATTGTGTGAATCATGGTTCAATACGGTCCCGTTTCTTTTATTTAAAAGAAACGTTTGTAGTTACTGTGAATCAATAGCATATCACCTACGTGCATTATTCTTTTTAGAGCAACAAACTAATGTTTTTGAATTTGGACAAGAAATTTGACAAGAATTATGTTATTTAATTTGGTGAATTTTGGGTTATGTAATTGCAACAATTATTTGTGAATTTTATAACGATGATTCATCAATAGAACTAGTACTGCAATTTCATCTTAAGAGCATGTAAAAAGTAAAGGACCATTTATAGCAGATAACATGTTATATATATAACCAATAAATTACCCATGCACAGTTAAAATTTATATATATATATATATATATATATATATATATATATATATATATATATATATATATAGGGTTGAGTTCAAATGAGGACAACAATATATAGAGGACTGTGAGGACAAATAATGGGCACACAACAAATTAATACCAGGCACACAACTTAATACATAATGGCACACAAAAATATATGTAAATATCATGTTTCGAACCCGGGCTCTATAAATTAACAAATCTAGCACGCGACATACAAACTGTGGCACACGACTACATTCGGCCATGCACACGACATACCGGTTAATGACACACACTACATTTGTCCTCACAGTCCTCTATAATATACTTGTCCTCATTTGAATATACACACACACACACACACACACACACACACACACACACATATATATATATATATATATATATATATATATTAATGATGGCATTATATATAAAAAAAAATTTAATATTTGAAAGTGTATATTTATTTGAAATTATAAGATTTGTATATTAGTGTTGAAATTGATTACTTAAAAATTATATTAGGAGAAGGGTAAACAAAAAAGGAAGAGGGGCAGGTTGCCACATCCAGATGGTTTGATAGAGGGTTTTGGAGAGGCTTTGGATGACTGTGGTTTAATGACGCTACCCATGAACACCTGCACCCAAAGATCAACAGTGTTCAATTCCAACTGCGCAGGATTATCATCCCCCTCAAGAGGTTGACAGAGGAACAATGCATTCTCAAAGGCCCACGACCCTTCCTCCAGGACACGGCACCGATCCGCCTCATCGAAAAACGTAAACAAATAGAGCCCAGGCTGAACATCAGATATCTCTATCCCCATCAGCGGACGCCATGCAGACACCATAACCCTCTTCATCATCTCAACCTTCAGATTCCGATTAGTCAGGAACCGGCCGACTACAGACCACGTTTGTCGTTCATCGCCATGGTCGACACCCCCCGCCGGCTCATCCTCAAAACGGACCCCCAGGTCCTCGTCCTCCAAAGTGATATCAGCTGTGCTATCAATAATGCCCTGAACATCCATGTCGTCTGTTCGCAATCACGTAACCAGTAGAAAGCTCCGATGGCCGTCGCCGTTGAAAACCATAGAAACCAGTGATGAAAATCGGGAACCCTAGATACCAGGGATGCTAATAAAAAATCAATTAGTTGTGCGGTACAGGATGCTGGTTAATGGAAGACCAACTGAGGAAATAGTACCGACGAGGGGACTCAGACAAGGAGATCCTTTGTCTCCGTATTTATTTATTATCTGTGCTGAAGGCTTATCATTGTTGTTGCAGGACTCGTAGGCAAAAAGGGCTAATACATGGTTGTAGAGTGGCCAGGGGGCACCATCTATCTCACACTTGTTTTTTTGCAGATGACAGTCTGTTTTTCTTTAAAGCTAACTTGCAGGAAGCATTGGAAGTAAAGAAATTTATGGGTATTTATGAGTCTTTCTCGGGTCAGGCGGTTAATTTCCAAAAGTCTAGTATTACTTTTAGCCGTAATACAAATGTGGAGGATAGGGACCTTGTGGCGGATGCATTGGCTGTTGGCTAGGCTGATGATTTTGGTAAGTATCTTGGTTTGCCTTCTGTTTTAGGCAAGAATAGAAAGGTGGTCTTTGCCTATGTAGAGCAGAAGCTGAAACAACGGTTTGGTTCGTAGAATAAGAGACTATTATCCAGGGCAGGAAAGGAGGTGCTATTGAAAAGTGTAGCTCAGGCAATGCCTACTTATACGATGAGCATTTATTTACTTCCTAAAACTTTATGTAATGCTCTAGAAAGATTGATGAACAGGTACTGGGGGGCAGAAAGGCACGGAGGGTAGCATTCATTGGATGGCCTGGGACAGAATGTGCGCGCCAAAGAAGTTTGGAGGTTTGGGTTTTAAGCGCCTGCATGATTTTAATCTTGCGCTATTGGGTAAACAGGGGTGGCGTCTGCTAACCAACCCGGGGTCTCTTATGGCTCGGGTTTTCAAAGCCAGGTATTACCCTGCTACTACGTTTTATGAAGCTTCTAAGGGTGGTAACCCGAGTTACACTTGGAGGAGTATTATGGCAAGTTAGGCTTTACTCAGATCCGGGTGCAGGCGCAGAATTGGGAATGGCAAGAGCACTAGGGTTTGGTCTCATCTTGGCTCCCTAATGCACATGATCCCTATGTGGGGTTTAGTCAGTCGGGTATGAATCATGACTTTCTGGTTTCAGACCTGATTGATAATTCCACCAATGGGTGGAAAGATGATTTCATTCAACAACTTTTTGCCCCACGAGATGTGCTGCTTATTAAACAGTTTCCAATAAGTATGGAGTGATGACATGTGGTTTTTGTTGGAAAAAATAGCTTAAAATGGCATAAAATGGCATGTTAAGTGGCTATTTTGTGGTACAATTATCAGTGGGGTCCACTTCCGATTTGGGTTGGGTCAAAGTGGATTCAATTTCTTCGTAGTGAGACGAAGAAATCGATATATTGTACGCTCAAAACGGATAATGGGTGAATGAGATATTGATTCTCAAAGTAGACCCATTTGAGTTGGAAAATGAAGGGAAAAAGTGTGCTTTTGTCCCACATTGCTTTGGAATGAAGATTTTCCCCCCTTATATACAAGAGCTCTTTTGAAGCTTGTAGAATTGTATAGCATAGAGGCTCTCTCGCGCGGGGGGGGGGGGGGGGGGTAGTTGCAAATCAAATTCCAACTTTCAGAGATTGAAAAAGGCTTGATTCAAGCCCGAGCACCTGGGGGCACGAATGTCAGTTATGCCAAACTTCGGTATCATTTTCCAACTGGTATAGCCACCGAACCGAGAGCACGCTAACGGTCTGGAACCCGAAAGTTGTGACTGTTGAGGGGATTGAATTCATCTGTTATGGAATTAATTGTCTATTAATTCCAACTTTGAATTCTAAATTCAATTCCCAGGTAGTGGCCTGCTGTTATAGCTGTTGGAAGGCAGCTTTAATGTCATTTTTAATTGTCATAATAAAGTCTATTGGCTCCTTCAACCCTATATAAGAGAGGGTAGAGGCAGTA
Source organism: Ipomoea nil (assembly GCF_001879475.1). Taxonomy (NCBI): domain Eukaryota; kingdom Viridiplantae; phylum Streptophyta; class Magnoliopsida; order Solanales; family Convolvulaceae; genus Ipomoea; species Ipomoea nil. The sequence goes on along the minus strand of NW_017617687.1, from coordinate 1,392,893 downwards.
GAGTTTTACACACAGTGAACCGAGAGCACGCTAACGGTCTGGAACCCGAAAGTTGTGACTGTTGAGGGGATTGAATTCATATGTTATGGAATTAATTGTCTATTAATTCCAACTTTGAATTCTAAATTCAATTCCCAGGTAGTGGCCTGCTGTTATAGCTGTTGGAAGACAGCTTTAATGTCATTTTTAATTGTCATAATAAAGGCTATTGGCTCCTTCAACCCTATATAAGAGAGGGTAGAGGCAGTAGAGTTTTACACACAGTGAGAACAGCAAGAACACTGCACGAAACATTGTTTTTCCAGCCTCAAAATTCTGCTTCTACTCCTCTTCTTAGCCATACTGTGTTCATAACCACGTCTTGCTCGCCGTATTCTTTGTTTGAATGCTAAAACACTAAATCATAGCAAGTTTTATCCTGGGAAGCCTAGGCCACAACGCTCCTAGCATCTTTTGGGAGGTGGCAAATAAGGTTTTAAGGAAAGAGGGGTCACTCGACTCTTGCAAAAACCCAACACCAAACACTAGCCAAATTTCTTCATCTTTTCTTCCCTTCTTTCCAGAAAATAATAGTCGATTTTAATTTGATTATTATTTGTGTCTTCTACCAACGGTACCAACTGTTGGTCCCAAAAGAGGTAAGGTGAAAGTCTAGAGGGGGGGGGGGGGGGGTGAATAGACTTTCAAACTTTTTCGCACAGCACAACAATTGCTAAGCCAGAGATAAACCAAAACTCTTAACTAGATTGTTAGAGTATGGTGCACAACGGAAATAAATAAACATAAAGTGTGTGTGAGATTGTGTGAGCAGTATATCTCGTGTAGAGCGAATATGTAAAGAGCGGTAAGTAAAGAAAGCAGTAAAGAACACAAGACAATTATAGTGGTTCGCGAGGTGGTGTAATCCTCCTACTCCACTTGCTCTTATCTCCAAGAGCAATTCACTATATCTACCACTCCTTGGTTCCAAGATACAATGAATTTCCGTGATCTAGTGCTTTGATCACAAAGCCCGCACTAATCACGCCCAGTGACACCACACTGCTGCTTCGGGTTTCACGTCGCCGCGCTACTATCCCAGGATTTCACGACTCCGCGTTACTTTCCCCCCGTCTTCCACACTCCGGTAGAAATGTATCCCGTGATCTGGTGCTTTGATCACCAAGCCCACACCAATCATGCCCAGTGCCTCCGACACTGCTGCTTCGGATCTCACAGCTCCGTGTGACAATCCAGGATTTCACAGCTCCGTGCTACTTTCCTCCCTTCTCTTGTTTTGCTCCAAAACAAGTGTTGTCTTGCTTCCAACTTCTGAGACTCTGTAGATGATCTTCAATGATGCGCAGGTCTCTTTGATGAAGATAAACACTCTGGAATGATTTCTCTTGATAGCTCTGAGTGTTTTCTCTCTGTGAATATATCAAGTATATCACTTGATATTTTTGCTCTGCTTTGCTCTGTTTAAGAACTCTCAGAATATTTCTCTTTTGAAGCTCTCTGAGTTCTTTTTCATTTCTCACTTCTCACTTGAAGATTTTTGGTATGCTCTGTACCAAATGAGATTTTTGCTCTATGCTCTTTTCAAGCTTAATTGCTCTATTCGATCTCTTGATGAGTTTCGAATTTTCTGCTCTCTTGTTTGTAAGTTCCCCATCTTCAAGTCGTCATATCTTCATCATTTTATAGCTGGTAATGAGAATCTGTCCGTTGGAAAGAGACGCTCTCATTTTTTAAATCTTGTATCTTTTGTCAGAGATCTTATCTTATCTTCTGCAAAAATGTCAGAAAATGATAAGCTAGCCGTTGATGGAGTTTCATCTCCATGTAAATGAGCTCCCAAACTTCATCTGATATTTCCTCTGGTTTTACGTTGAGTGGGAATATTTGGGTGTAGAACGGCTTCTCTGATCAGCTCTGAAGTGGTCTTTGTATCTTTGGGCGTACTTTGCTTGATTGATGAATACTCCTTCTTTCAGTTATTTGACTTGTAAGCCCAAGAAGTAATTCAATTCACCCATCATGCTCATTTCGAATTTATTCTGCATAAGCTTCAAAAATTTCTCATACAAAGAATTGTTAGTGCTTCCAAAAATAATATCATCAACATATATTTGCACTAATAAAATATGATCACCATCTTGAATTCTAAATAGAGTTTTGTCAACAAGGCCTTTGGTGAATCCACAGCTTATTAAGAACATTGACAAAGTATCATACCAAGCTCTAGGTGCTTGTTTCAACCCATACAATGCCTTTTTAAGTTTGTAGACTTTATCACCTTCGCCTTTTACCTCAAAACCTGGGGGTTGTTCGACATAAACTTCTTCTTCGAGTAGACCATTCAAGAATGCGCTTTTCACGTCCATTTGATAAACGGTGAAATCTTTGTGTGCAGCGTAGGCTAGGAAAATTCTGATTGCTTCAAGTCGAGCCACCGGTGCAAAAGTTTCATCAAAATCTATTCCTTCTTCTTGAGAGTATCCTTTTGCAACGAGTCTTGCTTTATTCCTAACAATCACGCCTTCTTCGTTTGCTTTGTTCTGGAAGACCCATTTGGTTCCTACAACATTGTGGTTCGCCGGTCTTGGAACAAGTTCCCAAACATCATTTCTTTTGAATTGATCGAGCTCCTCTTGCATAGCGTTTATCCAATCCGGATCATTGAGAGCTTCGTCAATTTCTTTTGGTTCAATCTGAGATAGGTAACACGTGAACAATGCTTCCATGGTAGATGATCTTTTTTTCACGCCTTCATGAACATTCCCAATAATTAATTCTGGAGGGTGATTTTTGAGCCATCTTAAATCTGGTTCAAATGGGTGCATGGTACTGGGTGGATCCATTTGTTGTGTACTAGGAGAGTTGGTTCGAATTTCCACATTTAATTCATTTTGTAATTGACCACAAACTTCACCAGTAACTTGATCACTAATTGGATCACCAACTTGTACTGCATCCTCATTCTCACGTGAGGCATCACTCCCAAAATTATTATTAAAAGAATTTCCAACTTGTTCTAGATGAGGGATGGGATTTTCTAGGGAATTAATTTCCAACTTATCCATTCCCTGCAAAACATCATCTTCACACGTATCATTAGTATCACAAAAATCAATATGACACTTGTTACCATTTTGTGTAATTTCTTCGTCCAGTGCATCATTTTTGATCTGTGATTTTTCATCAAATACCACGTGTATGGATTCTTCAACCACCATTGATCTTTTATTCAAAACTCTGAACGCCTTGCTGGTAGTCGAATATCCTAGAAAAATTCCTTCATCTGCACGCTCATCAAAAGCTTTTAGATGCAATTTATCATTAATATGAATAAAACATTTGCATCCAAAAATATGAAAATAACCAATATTTGGTTTTCTCCCTTTATATAGCTCATATGGCGTCTTCTTGTACTGCTTATGGATCATGGTTCGATTTTGCGTGTAACAAGCAGTGTTGATAGCTTCCGCCCAATATCGTTTCGGGAGACCGGCAGCACTAATCATCACTCGTGCGGCTTCTTTGAGCGTCCGGTTTCTTCTTTCGGCAACACCGTTTTGTTGCGGTGTTCTTGCGGCAGATAATTGATGAGAAATTCCATGTGAATTTCAAAAAGCTTGTATAACTCCATTCACGAACTCGGTTCCGCGATCCGTTCGTATTTTTGATATTTGGAATTCTTTCTCATTTTGTAGTTGCTTCAACAGCTTCGGTAGAACTTGCTCAACTTCATTTTTCTTCTTGAGAAACACGGTCCAAGTGTACCTGGAAAAATCATCAACAACAACGAGAGAATATTTCTTACCACTTACACTTATTGGATCAACCGGTCCAAATAAGTCCATATGTAGTAAGCTTAGTGGTCTTGACGTTGACTCGTGTGTCTTTGATTTGAATGATGATTTGATTTGCTTTCCGCGTTGGCATGCATCACACACTTGGTCCTTCTTGAAGATAATATCTGGCAAGCCTTCTACTAGATTTTTCTTTGCAAGCTGATTGATTGTCTTGAAGTTTAAGTGGTTGAGCTTTCTGTGCCATTCTCAATTAGCTTCATTCGAATTTCTGGCCATTAAGCACACTGAATCTTTGCTAGTGCTCCAATCAACAACATACATATTCTTTCGCCGTTTTCCAGATAAAATAATCTCATTTGTGAGCTCATTTTTTATTAGGCAATAATCTTTAGAAAATTCTACAAGATAGCCTTTATCACAAAATTGACTAGTGCTCATCAAATTAAATTTCAATCCTTCAACGAAACAAACATCTTCAATCTTCAAACCATTTTTCTTGATCGTGCCAACTCCTTTTGTAATTCCATAATTTTGATTTCCTCCGAATATAACTTTTGGTCCATCGATTTCTTTGAAATTCACTAGATATGATTTATTTCTAGTCATGTGGCGTGAGCAACCACTATCGATGTACCAAACATCCTGCAAAAAAGATTAATTAATTTTAGGTACCCATACTTGCTTGGGTCCTTTACTGTTAGTGATTTTTGGTAACCAAACCCACCTTCATCTTATTGAATTAAGATGAGGCGATTTGTAACCATTTGAGACACGATAATCATAACTCACGTTAGAAAATATTTTTGGCGCCGGGTTTTGAAAATTATTTTTATATTTTGGCACCTGGGAAGAGAATGGTTGCTTTGGTCTATAAAATGCATTACATCTATTACACAACCAATCTTTTTGAGTGGGATAAAATCTCCCAACTTTATTTCTAGAAAAGCTTCCCTCTTTTCTATGAAATCTTTTTGCACTTGACTCTTTGGCATATCTTTGCTTGATGAATTTTTGTTGTTTTGCCGTATTATAGAATTGTTTTGGCCTTTCAACATTCAACTTTGCATTTATTTGATAGCAAAGTCCTTGTCTCATCGTGCTATTCTGACTTTTAACAAATTTTACAACTTGAACTTTATTATTTAATGTAGTAGTAGAATTAGTCAGATTTTGAGGGGTTTGAGAACATGTGGAGTTATAACCAATTCCGGTTCTATCTCCTGATTGCTTTTGCATGCTCACCATTTTATCTATTATTTTAGACGAATTAGTGAACGTAGCAATAGTAGCTCTAAGATTATGTTCTCTAACCTCTCTTGCTTTACACTCTTCTTGAAGATGAATATTTTCATTCTTCAATTTACTCACTTCAAGTAAAGCGTCTTGCAATATTTTATTCATTTCTTCTTTTTCAAGAATTAGAATATTATTGCGCTCCTTGAGTTGAGGATGAGTGAGCATAATCTCTTGACATTCTCGCATTTGATTGTCAATAGATTCACGAGAAAAAGAAGAATTAACAGAATTGAAAGAATTAGAAGTTACATCTTCTTCCTCTGCGTCAAGAGCCATAAGACATTCTTCACTTGTACTCAACTCAATTAACTTGCATATTAGCGCCGTATCATCATCCGAACATGAACTTTCATCGCTTGATGATGAATCCTCCGAATCATCATTTTCGTTTGGTTCGTTGCTAACGAGAGCTTTTCTTTTGTCGCGCTTGAACCTTTTACTTTCGGATTTGTTCCGCGTAGATTCAACATTTTTGCCTTGATACTTGCTATCGATCGGATACGGACAATTTATTTTAAAATGTCCGGGTTTGCGGCAATTGTAGCATAAATCCTTATTTTCTTCGACTTTTTCTTCTTGTGTTATGCGAGAGATGAATTTTCCACGAGCAGAATTTTTGTTGTCTCCTTTTCGCATAAACCTTTTAAATCTTTTCACAAAAAGAGCAAATTGTTCGTCAGTCATAAAATCAACATTATTTTCTACTGACCTGGAGGTTGACGGTTGTTCGGCCATTAGAGCAGAATTTCGAGCTTCATGTACATCATCATCTTTGGCCTTCATTTCGAACTCATATGCTTTTAGATCACTAAATAATTTGTCTGTTGACGACATTCTTAGATCTCGGTGATCGCGCATAGCCGTAACCTTCATATCCCATGCAGATGGTAAGCCTCGTAGGATTTTGAGATTAATTTCTTTTTGGCTAATATTTTTGCCAAGATCATTAATCTCTCCAAGAACTTTGATCATTCGAGCTTCCATGTCTGCAACACTTTCATTTGAGAGCATTTTGAAATCTTCAAACTTCTTCATGGCGATTGTGAGCTTATTCTCTTTTTCTTGTTCATCTCCTTCGCCAATCTTGATGAGAGTTTCCCATATTTCTTTGGTAGTGGCACACTTTCAGATCTTCGGAAATATTGTATCATCAACGGCTTTGAATAGAATATCCTTGGCAATATTGTCAAGATTATTCCGCGTTCTATCGTCCGATGTCCATTCCGGTTTTGGCTTTTGTACGTACTGTGGAGCATCCGGGGATAGGACAAATGCCGAATTGATTTTTAATATTTCTATAGGGCCAGTGGAAATAACTTCCCACATTTCATCGTGTAAGGCCGATAAGTGTACCTGCATACGAACTTTCCAATCATCAAATTTATCAAGTGAGAATAATAGATTTTGAGCTAAATCTTTCTTCATCATCATCACGAGAGATATGAAAGATTAATCCAATTCACACACTTTGTAGAATGGATCAGCCTAGCAGTTAAAAATAGTTAACCCAGTTGGGCAACGTGTTTTAATACCAAAGGTTGGTACAAACTGACTCAAATAGGCTACAGGCTCTGATACCAATTGTTGGTCCCAAAAGAGGTAAGGTGAAAGTCTAGAGGGGGGGGGGGGGGGGGGGTGAATAGACTTTCAAACTTTTTCACACAGCACAACAATTGCTAAGCCAGAGATAAACCAAAACTCTTAACTAGATTGTTAGAGTATGGTGCACAACGGAAATAAATAAACATAAAGTGTGTGTGAGATTGTGTGAGCAGTATATCTCGTGTAGAGCGAATATGTAAAGAGCGGTAAGTAAAGAAAGCAGTAAAGAACACAAGACAATTATAGTGGTTCGCGAGGTGGTGTAATCCTCCTACTCCACTTGCTCTTATCTCCAAGAGCAATTCACTATATCTACCACTCCTTGGTTCCAAGATACAATGAATTTCCGTGATCTAGTGCTTTGATCACAAAGCCCGCACTAATCACGCCCAGTGACACCACACTGCTGCTTCGGGTTTCACGTCGCCGCGCTACTATCCCAGGATTTCACGACTCCGCGTTACTTTGCCCCCGTCTTCCACACTCCGGTAGAAATGTATCCCGTGATCTGGTGCTTTGATCACCAAGCCCACACCAATCATGCCCAGTGCCTCCGACACTGCTGCTTCGGATCTCACAGCTCCGTGTGACAATCCAGGATTTCACAGCTCCGTGCTACTTTCCTCCCTTCTCTTGTTTTGCTCCAAAACAAGTGTTGTCTTGCTTCCAACTTCTGAGACTCTGTAGATGATCTTCAATGATGCGCAGGTCTCTTTGATGAAGATAAACACTCTGGAATGATTTCTCTTGATAGCTCTGAGTGTTTTCTCTCTGTGAATATATCAAGTATATCACTTGATATTTTTGCTCTGCTTTGCTCTGTTTAAGAACTCTCAGAATATTTCTCTTTTGAAGCTCTCTGAGTTCTTTTTCTTTTCTCACTTCTCACTTGAAGATTTTTGGTATGCTCTGTACCAAATGAGATTTTTGCTCTATGCTCTTTTCAAGCTTAATTGCTCTATTCGATCTCTTGATGAGTTTCGAATTTTCTGCTATCTTGTTCGTAAGTTCCCCATCTTCAAGTCTTCATATCTTCATCACTTTATAGCTGGTAATGAGAATCTGTCCGTTGGAAAGAGACACTCTCATTTTTTAAATCTTGTATCTTTTTTCAGAGATCTTATCTTATCTTCTGCAAAAATGTCAGAAAGAGATAAGCTAGCCGTTGATGGAGTTTCATCTCCATGTAAATGAGCTCCCAAACTTCATCTGATATTTCCTCTGGTTTTACGTTGTGTGGGAATATTTGGGTGTAGAACGGCTTCTATGATCAGCTCTGAAGTGGTCTTTGTATCTTTGGGATTTAAAAAGTATTCATCAATTTAATCCCATACTAGTTAAACTAGTATTTTTCCTTGTGAGAATATTTTCACTGTAACTTCATCTTCATCTTCTTCATTCTCACGTCTGGGTGTTCTCAGACTTCAAACTGGCTTTGAACTTCCACCCAATTTGAATTTCTCCTTTGTAATTGACACCCAATTTCAATTGGCTTGTAATTGGCTCCCAATTTGAATTTCTCCATTGTAATTGGCTCCTAATTGACTTTGACTTGCAATTGACTCCCAAACTGCTCCTGGTGCTTTCAATTGCTTTCCAATTTGATTTGTTGACTTTGACTTCGAAATTGTTGACTTTGACTTCGAAATTGGCTCCCAGACTTCTCCTGGTATTGAATTAATTTGATCTCCATGTCTTCTTTGAATCGGTCCCCAACTTGAAATTGCATCTCGGTCCCCAACTTGAAATTGCATCCCATACTACAACCTCAATTGGCTCCCAATTTCAATTCTACATTGGCTCCCAACTTGAATTAATTCCCATGTGAAACTTGCTCCCAATTTCAATTGATTTCAATTTCTCTGAAACTGGCTCCCAATTTCTTCTTTGAATCGGTCCCCAACTTGAAATTGCATCCCATACTACAACCTCAATTGGCTCCCAATTTCAATTCTACATTGGCTCCCAACTTGAATTGATTCCCATGTGAAACTTGCTCCCAATTTCAATTGATTTCAATTTCTCTGAAACTGGCTCCCAATTTCAATTGCTTCGAACTAGCTCCCAATTTCAATTTCTATGAAATCGGCTCCCAATTCCTTTGAATTGGCTCTCAAGTGCAATTGCATCTCAATTGCCACCCAAGTGAAATTGTTTCCCAATTTCCACCAATTTCTATGAAATCGGCTCCCAATTCCTTTGAATTGGCTCCCAAGTGCAATTGCATCTCAATTGCCACCCAAGTGAAATTGCTTCCCAATTTCCACTTGTAATCGGCACCCAAAGCTTAAACTAGCACCTAACTCCATCAGATTAATTTAATTTGGCTCTCAATTGCCACCCAAGTGAAATTGCTTCCCAATTTCCACTTGTAATCGGCGCCCAAAGCTTAAACTAGCGCCTAACTCCATCAGATTAATTTAATTTGGCTTCTCAAATTTTACCTTGTAAAATTATTGATGGTGAGTTTCAAACTTGAGCCATTTCACATAATATATCAAACATCATCCACTTCGTCCGTACAGCTTTTGATTAAATCTCCAATCATATTTGATGTACTCCTTTCTTTCCATAGATGCTTGATCTCCAAGTCAATTTCTTGCATTCTTCCAACATTAATTTTCTTCACGAAAATTCTTCTGGGATATCTTCTTTGAGTAGCATTGACGTGAATTATTGTATCATTCATCTTCTTCTTCAATTTGTCATTTTCTCCAGACAAATTCTTGATTTTCGGCTTTATATCTTCTTCTTCTATTTTCATCCATCTTCCTCTGTTTTTCTCTTTTCATAATTAAATAATTTCCCGATCATGGTCTAAGACTCTACTAGACCTATGAAATAAAATTGGGGGATCTACAAATACAAATTTGGCATATCAAAACCATTACACATTATTCCTAACACCAACAGTCTTAAAACCTTATATATTTGTTTTCCCGTTGGTGGTCTTCTCCGAATTTCCTTGAAGAAAATGGAGCATCCCGTACTGCCAATTGATGGGGAGGATAATGTTGTTGCGGACAACAATGGAAGAAACGGCAACAATAACGTTGTTGCGGATAACAGTGGAGGGAATGGCAACAATGTTGCTAATTCCCAAGCTACACCAGTGAACGTTGGTTCACAAGATGGTGGGAGCACTGAGGGATATATTCCCATGTCTCGGGTACCTTCGGTACCGAGTGGTTCGGCTGAAAAGCCGGAGAAGTTCACCGGTGTTGGTTCGAACTTCAAGAGGTGGCAACAGAAAATATTGTTCTACCTAGCAACTCTCGGCTTGGCAAGGTTCTTGTCCGAGAAGGTTCCCGAGTTGAAGGAACAAGATGCACAATCCGTGATGGCAGTTGGCTATTGGAAGGATTCGGACTTCCTTTGCCGAAACTACATCCTAAATGGATTGTGTGACACGCTATACGATGTATATCGAAAGATACGCACATCAAAAGCGTTGTGGGAAGCTTTGGATCATAAATACCGAAGTGAGGATGCCGGCTCAAAGAAATTTGTGGTTGGCCGATTCCTCGACTTCAAAATGGTTGATTCAGAAACCGTGCTAAGTCAGGTAGAAGATTTGCAATTAATCTTTGACGAGATCCGTGACGAGGGAATGGTGCTAAGTGAAGCCTTCCAAGTGGGATCTGTGATCCATTTGTTGCCTCCAGGGTGGAAGGACTTCAAGAACTACCTTAAGCATAAGCGAAATGAGATGAATCTGGAGGACCTAATCCAGCGACTCAGGATTAAGGAAGGGAACAGGACGAATGATAGGAAGGCTCCTATCGTTGTTGGCGCTAAGGCCAACGTTGTGGAGCACGGTAAGAGCTCCAAGAGGAACAAGAAGGACAAGCGAAAGCTAGGTCCGAAAGGTCGCGTTACCAAGAACAAGTTTCCTGGTGAATGCTACAATTGTGGCAAGCATGGCCATAGAGCATCTGAATTCAAGGCTCCAAGGAAAAAGAACAAGAGTTCTGAAGCCAATGTTGTTGGAGATAGCAGTTAGAAGGAGGTCGAGATTAGCCTTTCGGCTATGGTGACCGAAGTGAACCTCGTGGGCTCAAACCCTCGTGAATGGTTCATTGATACCGGTGCAACCAGGCACTTGTGTTGCAACCGAGAGATGTTCAACACCTTTGAGACCGTTGAGGGTGAAAAGGTGTGGATGGGAAACTCTGCTCAGTCTGCTGTGGAAGGCATGGGCAAGGTGGTTCTGAAGATGACTTCCAGGAAGGAACTAACGTTGAACAACGTGCTGTATGTTCTTGAGCTCAGGAAGAATCTCGTGTCTGGCTCTCTGTTGAACAAACATGGCTTTCGCATGGTGTTCGAGTCAGACAAAGTAGTTTTGTCCAAGTTAGGAATGTTTGTTGGTAAAGGATATGTAACTGATGGGCTCTTTAAGCTCAGTGTAATTCCTGTTATCAATAAAAGCAAAGTTAATTATGTTTACTTGCTTGAGTCTTCCAATTTATGGCATGGTAGACTAGGTCATGTTAATTTTAATTCTATGCGTAGATTAATTAGCATGGACCATATTCCTAACTTTATTATTGACACAAATAACAAGTGTGAAATTTGTGTTGAGGCAAAACTAACGAAAGTACCTTTCAAATTGGTTAAAAGGGAAACTGAACCACTAGAATTAATCCATAGTGATTTGTGCGATTTTAGATCGATACAAACGAGAGGTGGTAATAAGTATTTTGTCACATTTATCGACGATAGCACACGATATTGCTATGTGTATTTGCTTAAGAGCAAAGATGAAGCCGTTGATAAATTCGTTCTTTATAAGAATGAAGTGGAAAACCAACTTAATCGGAGAATTAAAAAGGTTAGAAGTGATCGAGGTGGTGAGTACGAAGCACCTATTGGTGACTTCTGTGCGAGTGTAGGTATAATACACGAGCGTACTGCACCTTACTCACCTCAATCGAACGGTGTTGCCGAACGAAAGAATCGTACATTGAAAGACATGATGAATGCGATGCTTATAAGTTCGGGCTTACCTCAAGATGCGTGGGGTGAGGCGATTTTGACAAGTAACTACCTTTTGAATAAGGTACCCAGAAAGAAGCTCGATAAGACTCCTTATGAGCTGTGGAACGGTAGGAAACCTTCCTACCAGTACCTGAAAGTGTGTGGGTGTCTTGCCAAAGTTTTGGTGCCAACACCTAAGAAGGTAAAGGTAGGTCCTAAGACGGTGGACTGTATCTTTATTGGCTATGCACATAATAGTAGTGTTTATCGGTTCTTAGTACACGAGTCCCATAATCCGGATGTACACGAGAACACGATAATAGAATCAAGGAACGCATATTTCTTTGAAAATATATTTCCTTGTAGGTCCAACGAGGGAACAAGTACGTCAAAACGAACGTTTGACGAAACTATGGATAATGATAGTGGGGAATCCGAGAGAGAAACCGAGCTCAAGCCGAGACGCAGTAAGCGGGCGAGAGTTGGAAAATCATTCGGTCCTGATTTTCAAACTTACTTGTTAGAGTACAATTCGGGTACTCTAACTTGTTTATTAGAAAATGAACCCGATTTTCTATCTTGTTTGATAGAAAACGAGCCTCGAACGTATGTAGAAGCCGTGACTTCTACGGAAGGACCAATGTGGAAAGAGGCTATAAAAAGTGAAGTGGATTCTATCCTACAGAATCACACTTGGGAACTCGTTGATCTACCTCCGGGTAGTAAACCCTTAGGATCCAAGTGGGTCTTTAAAAGGAAGATGAAACCGGACGGTTCCATCGAGAAGTATAAGGCTAGGCTTGTAATCAAGGGTTACATGCAACGCGAGGGCCTCGATTACTTCGACACGTATTCTCCCGTGACGAGAATAAACTCCATTAGGATGATACTTGCCATAGCCGCGTTGCGAAACTTGGAAGTTCATCAAATGGATGTGAAAACCGCTTTCCTAAATGGCGAATTAGATGAGGAAATCTATATGGAACAACCCGAAGGGTTCATGGTTCCGGGACAAGAGAGGAAAGTGTGTAAGTTGGTTAAATCGCTCTATGGTTTAAAACAAGCGCCTAAGCAGTGGCACGAGAAGATTGACCATGCGATGTTAACTAACGGGTTTAAACTAAACGAAAGTGACAAATGCGTCTACATTAAGGAAACGATAGACGGCTACGTCATTCTTTGTTTATATGTCGATGATATTCTCATCGTTGATAGTAATGATCGGATGATCAAGTCTACTAAAAACATGTTAAATGCGAGATTTGACATGAAGGATATGGGTTTGGCTGATTTAATCCTCGGGATTAGAATCATTAGAAGACCTGATGGTCTCGTGTTAAGCCAATCACATTATATTGACAAAATCCTTGAGAAATTTAACTAGGATGATAGTCAAGTGGCTAGGACACCATTTGATACAAATATTCATCTAACCAAGAACCACGGAGAAGGTATTTCACAAGTGGAATATGTTCGGGTTATTGGTAGTTTGATGTATCTTATGAGCTGTACTAGGCCGGACATTGCCTATGCGGTTAGTAAACTCAGTAGATATCGAGTAACCCTGGTGCTGTGCACTGGAAGGCTATAGTAAAGGTTATGAGATACTTGAGGTATACTCGTGATCTTGAACTGCACTACGGGAGATATCCTGTTGTACTTGAAGGGTATAGCGACGCGAACTGGATATCTGATATGAAGGACTCTAAGTCCACGAGTGGCTACGTGTTTACACTAGCCGGTGCAGCCGTTGCATGGAAATCCTCTAAGCAAACTGTGATAGCTAGATCCACGATGGAATCTGAGCTAATAGCCTTGGAAAAAGGTTGTGAAGAGGCTGAATGGCTACGCCATTTTATAGAGGATATTCCTAATTGGGAAAGACCGGTACCTCCAATATGTGTGCATTGCGATAGTCAAGCCACAATTGGGAGAGTACAGAGTCATATGTATAATGGTAAGTCTAGACACGTGCGTCGTAGACATAATACCATTAGACAACTATTCACAACTGGAGTTGTCTCGATTGACTACATAAAGTCAAAAGACAATATAGCGGATCCGCTGACCAAAGGGTTAGGAAGAGAAGTTGTGGAGAAGTTGACACGAGGAATGGGTCTAATGCCCTTGGACTAAAAAGTTCTATAGTGGATACCCAACCTAGCTGGCACCTAGGTTCAATGGGACAACTAAATTATAGAACGGAGCGCGTCACTGTGGGGGTCTCGGACTCCCTACCACTCCTCGTTAAAACAGTGACTCCCGCAAGAGGCTAGCATGTTAATGCTTTAATGATTCTTGAGTATGCGGGATACTCGAGAAAGAATCACCTATGTTAGAGAGAAGTGAGGGTAGCTTCAAAGGAGAATTGTTGGGCACAATTCTTTAGAAACTGTCGCAGAACCAGGAACGGTGACCCACGACAAAACGGGCACACTCATGAGAGCAAGAGCATGGTTGGGAGATTCCTGTGTGAGATATGTCAACGTCTACACAAACGGCAGTCGGTTCAAAGACATCGCGTTCTACCGTACAGCCAGTAGAGTAAACATGTCTTTACGAGGGAAGGTTCAAAGAGTATAGTGACTCCCTACCTATCCTATGCAGGGATCGACCGTTTGAACACAGTTGTTTCCGATTTCAAAATACCCCGAAAATCAATTTTTCATTCATGTGGGGGATTGTTGGAAAAAATAGCTTAAAATGGCATAAAATGGCATGTTAAGTGGCTATTTTGTGGTACAATTATCAGTGGGGTCCACTTCCGATTTGGGTCGGGTCAAAGTGGATTCAATTTCTTCGTAGTGAGACGAAGAAATCAATATATTGTACGCTCAAAACGGATAATGGGTGAATGAGATATTGATTCTCAAAGTAGACCCATTTGAGTTGGAAAATGAAGGGAAAAAGTGTGCTTTTGTCCCACATTGCTTTGGAATGAAGATTTTCCCCACTTATATACAAGAGCTCTTTTGAAGCTTGTAGAATTGTATAACATAGAGGCTCTCTCGCGCGCGCGGGGTGGGGGTGGGGGGGGTGCAAATCAAATTCCAACTAGCCGAGATTGAAAAAGGCTTGATTCAAGCTCGTGTGCGCCGGCACCTGGGGGCACGAATGTCGTCCGGAAATTGGCTGGCCTTGCGGGCTAAGTTACGCCGTATCATTTTTCATTTTCCAACTGGTATAGCCACTGGATGAGGTCGAAAGTTGAGACCGAACCCTGTACGCTAACGGTCTGGAACCCGAAAGCCACTGGATGAGGTCGAAAGTTGAGACCGAACCCTGTACGCTAACGGTCTGGAACCCGAAAGTTCTGACTGTTGAGGGGATTTAATTCATCTGTTATGGAATTAATTGTCTATTAATTCCAATTTTGAATTCTGAATTCAATTCCCAGGTAGTGGCCTGCTGTTATAGCTGTTGGAAGGCAGCTTTAATGTCATTTTTAATTGCCATAATAAAGGCTATTGGCTCTTTCAACCCTATATAAGACAGGGTAGAAGCAGTAGAGTTTTTGGCGAGCTGTCGTAGGCTCCCAAATTAAAACCTTACAAACGTAGTAGCGGGAGTAAGGATCGATCCCACGAGGAGTAACTAGTTTAACTTTTGTGCTCAAAGAAATAATGGGGGGTTTGGAATATATCGAGAATAAAGATAAAATAAAAGAGAATTTAAATAAACAAGTAATTTAATAGAACGAATAAAGCGATGAAAATAATATATTGAAACACTTATAATAGAAAACCTTGGTTAGTAAAGATCCACCACCGGAGTTTAACGCTGATCATTGATTCACAAAGTAATTAATATGCAATTGAATATTTGTCGTGAAATTATTTCATTTCTGTTTTCCCTTAGTTGTAGGTAAATAAAGCACAAGCGGTTTAATTACCCCTAACTACTAAATAATCTAAGACAAGCGCTATAGATTTAATTTAATAGCAGCAATAGGAACTAGGAAAACCAACAAACTAAATAACAAAAGCACAAGCGGTTGCATTTAATTTAGGAAAATATTCTACCCGAGACCAATTATCACTAAGCCGTCAATAATTAACCTTAGTTGCTACTGAATATTAGAATAATTTGTAGCACAACATTATCTAATATAGCAAATAATTATATCAAATAAATAACTAGTAGGCCTCCCTAGCAATTAAATGATACAACTATTCAAATAATTTAGAAGAATATTTAATACTCAAAATGCATAAAAACATATATATAATAAAGTTAAATAAATAACCTTACATCGTTATGAATTCCGGGGCTTCAATTCACTAAACCAACTAGAAATTAGCCACAAATGGGCATTGATAACAACTTCAACGAATACTATAGAGGAGGGAAGAATGAACGTTTTAGAATAGAAATCTTCCACTATTTATACACTTTCCAAAATGGACCTAGGCTATTTTTTACCACTCATTTTCCTAATTTCTCTCCGCACGTCCGAATGGCGCCACGAGAATCGCTCCTGTTGATTGCCTGTATGAAGGAAAAGAAAAGGAAGCATTTACATGTTTGATTTGTGATGTGGACTAAACAAATATATGTGAAGTAATATTTAAAATATTAGGATTCATAATAAATATATATACTAGTATAGTACGTAATATATATATAAATATATGTTAATATGTATTCTATATATTATATATTATATATTATATATTATATAAAAAGAACTAATTATTAAATAATATTGAATAACTATGCAAAAATATTATAAAAATGTACCTAAAATATGAGTGTAAAATATGCACATCAGTTTTACACACAGTAAAACAGCAAGAACACTACACGAAACATTGTTTTTCCAGCCTCAAAATTCTGCTTCTACTCCTCTTCTTAGCCATACTGTGTTCATAACCACTTCTTGCTCGCCGGATTCTTTGTTTGAATGCCCAAACACTGAATCATAGCAAGTTTTATCCTGGGAAGCCTAGGCCACAACGCTCCTAGCATCTTTTGGGAGGTGGCAAATAAGGTTTTAAGGAAAGAGTGCTCACTCGACTCTTGCAAAAACCCAACACCAAACACTAGCCAAATTTCTTCATCTTTTCTTCCCTTCTTTCCAGAAAATAATAGTCGATTTTAATTTGCTTATTATTTGTGTCTTCTACCAACGGTACCAACAGTTTTGGGATAGGGATTTGAGAGGCTGCTATTCTGTCAAGGATGGTTACAGGAGGTTAGGAGAGTTGAATGGTCCGTGCTTGTCAGTGTGGGGAAATCTTTGGAAGCTTCAGGTGCCCCTGAAATTGAAGAATTTTCTGTGGAGAGCTCTATCAGACATTTTACCTACTCTTAATAATCTTATTAAGAGAAGGGTGGAGCTTATTAATATTTGCCCAACATGTGGAATGGATGAGGATAATGTCATGCATATTTTGTGTTCTTGTTATTTTGCTACACATGTATGGAACATATCTCAACTGCATATTCCCTCTTTTAACGGCAGGAATTTTGTGCGATGGACGGAGTTCTGGCTTGGTGTCTCGGCCAGCTACAGTACAGAAACACAGGGGAGGATCTGTGGATTGCTAAATGATATATGGGCTGCCAGGAATGAGGCGGTATGGGAAGGCCGTCTGCCAGTACGGTGTGTGTTGTTACGACGGTTCTCGGCTAGGTGGGCGACGTGGATCGCGAGTGAGTAGCAGCGCAGAACCAGCTGTGTACATCATGCACCCCCATTACCGAATTCACTTCTTCCGCCAACAACTGGTGTAATCTGCCGGGTTGATGCAGGCTTTCACGCACCGAGTCATGCACCAGCTTATGGTTTTATTATGCAGGAGACAAATGGATCTTTTGTGGCAGCAGCGAATGGACCAGTTAATTGCCCATATGACCCCCTATTGGTGGAAGCGTTAGCAATGTGTGAGGCTCTTTCGTGGTTAAGGGATAATGGCTACTCAATGATCACAGTTTACACGGATAGCTCGGTTTTAGTTTCTAGTCTTAGCCATGCTAGTTTTTTTCGTACTTATCTTGGTTATGTTTTGCTTTCTTGTAAATCATTTACTTTCCACTATGACTTATTCGGTGGTAAAACATGTACGGAGGAATGATATACAGGCGGCCCACGATATGGCAAAGCGCATTCACAATGGAGGGATGTTCCTCCTCCTTTTCTTGATCCTGATATGGCTAATGCAATCTGATTTTGTTGGCTTTCAAAAAAAGGAAGAGCATGGCTAATTGATATTATTTTAAGTAACAAAAATATTCTATAATCAAATGAAAGGAATCTCTATGTTGAATATCATAGTAAGATTAAAGTGTTAAATACAGGTTGATAATATGGACGTAATATGTGTATGTTTAATTTCCCTTAATTATGCACGTAATATGTATATGTTTTTTTCTCTTTAATTACCCACCGTAATATGTGTATGTTTAACTTCCTATATAGACAGAAAAACTTATCATTAATTCCAATAAAAATGAGTCAATTCCCATAAAAATGAGGTCGTGTTATTATGATTATTATATGGTAATTGAAGAATATATGATTCTTAATTAATATTATGATAATTTTGACGTCCATGTAATCTGAATAATTATGGTACTTAAGAAGTATATATTATTCTTAATAAAATAGTGTGTGTATATTTAATTTCTTTTAATTATGGATGCAGTATGCGTATAGTATGTTTAATTGTCTTTTAAATATGTCTGTAATATGTAATATGTGTATGTTTAATTTAATTTAATTATGTCCTTTATATTGTACAATTAATTCCGTAAATTGATTAGATAAAATCTATACTACGGCAAGTATAAAAAAACAATATAGTAAAAGTATAATATGTGAATGAATTTATTAATTACCATAACTATTAAGATTTTGTTCAAAAGTAACCATTATCATAAGTTTTTTATTCTCCTTTAATGATGAACCTAATGTGTATTATCAATCTGATTTGATAAAATTTATATTACAGAGAGTATAAATTTCTAAGTTGTCAAAAATTTTAAGATTTTATTCAAAAGTAATCAATGGAAGTGCACGGGTAATTGATATTATTTGGTATGAAAAAATATAAAATCGTTGTAACAACAAATTTCTATGTTTAATTACCATAATCAATTTAGAAGTTAAATACGCTTAGTAATTACCACTGGTTATTTAGATGGTAAATAGTATATGGTAATTACCTATATAGGTTACCATAATAATCGGATTAACATATGGGGCGATGCCTTTTAGGTAAGATATATTATAAAAAGTATCCATTAATTAAAATATGATAGAGAATTTATGCCCTTAGGATTGGGGTTCATCCTTTTGGAAGAATCATAGAGAATTTATATTAGGAAATTAATTAGCTAAAAACAAATCTAAAGTCATAAGAAACGCGGTGACTGTGAACGACTCCCTTCGGCACCGACGTCATCTCATTAGCCAGAAGTGAATTCAGAACGATTGAATCTAGTTCACTTCTCGCCCGAATCCAATTGAACCCTTGAAAAATCAATGCCTGCATTATCCTAGTTTTTTAGTGAAGATTGAATCATATATTCTTAGAAATGGAATTATGTAGCTCCATTACTATTACCTTCTACTTCCCAAATGTTGTAAGATATGTAACCCCCTTTGACATTAATTGTTTTGTCCATCTGATTCAGTCTATTTCTTGAAATCCCTTCCTTCCTTTTCTCTATCCATAGTCTTCCATTCATAACAAAATCAAACTAAGCATTTATTAAGAAAAATTGGTAATGTTGTAACAAAGAAGGGCAATATGAAAGAATAAAGGTAACCAGAAAACTGGTCTTGCAATTTTGGTTATCGCCCAAGAGGCTAATCTTCAAGGCGACCAAATCGGACCCGTTATCGGCACTGCTCCATGTCGTTCCCGTGATCACAGTATTAGCATAATAAAAGCATAAGAACTAAAATCACATGAATTTGACTTTCACATGAAATGACCTGATTGTTGGCGGGATTTACAACGTATACAGTAGGACCACTTGCTTTCCAAACGCAATTGAACAGCCCATGTTCTAAGGCACAATTCGACCTCCCTAAGGAACTCGTACTCCCTCTTCGCGAAACTCATCTCTGCAATTCTACATTCAGCGTTACAGTTATTACAAGCCTAAATGATGCTAAAGTGAAAACTGAAATAAAATACTGTGAAGAGGAAAACGTACATAGCTGTTAATGGCTACACAAAATGTGCGTAGTTGTGCTGATGATGAAAATGTCAGAGGCGAAGGCAGAAAAGCTTCATTTGACGATGACGGCGCGGGGCAGAGAGACCGCAGGGGGTATCACGGTGGAGGCGATGAATGTGGTGCAGGGCAACTGGCGGTACTTGGCGGACTTGTGAACCCGGCGAGCAAAGATTTGGCTGCAGAGGCGAGTGAGGTATATCTATAGAATTGAGGTCCTCAGCAGGAGTTTTGTGTCAAACCATGCATGTATAAGCTGTGCTGTCGTAGACGACCGAAGTACAGTCGCCATAGGTGGTGGCCATTCTCTCCAAGAAGTTCAGCCCAAGAAGTTCAGCGGGCAAGAATTCACAGAAAACCTAAATGCCATATATAACATGTTAATAATAACTTATTGCTAATTTTATGAAAATATATATGGTTAATTAATAAAAACAATAATTTTACCAAAATAAATTTTGAGTTGAGTTTTACTAAAATGCCCCTGAGTTTGGGCGGGAACTATTGGCTAGGCACTTTTATTATTATTATTATTATTATTATATTATTATTATATATATATATATATATATATATATATATATATATATATATATATAGATATAGATGTCAAATGAACATGAAGAGTAATAAAAATAATATTTTAACATTGTTGTAATGAATCCGTTGTGTATGGAAAATGAAATGTAAAAGTAGAGCTCATTCTCACTAGTATGGGTTTTCTGTAATAATATCTCACCATAAATACAACGCCTCCACTGAGGTTCGATCTCATGACCTCTCCTACATGCCATCTGAGCACAATGTGCTTGGCTCAATACTAATTCTTTAATCAAACATGAAAGCTACAGAGCTGCCGTACTAGTACAACATAGTTCCTTCATGTCTGTCGTGGAAAGCAATAGGCATCCATTTTACAACAGGCGCCTATGAATAAGACGCTAATAGTGTTGACTTTAGGCATCTGTTCTTCACAGTTGCCTATGTTAACTATAGGCGTCCATTCCTTCCAAAAACACAAAAGCCTATTCTAATTTTTTTTTTTTTTTACATTTTGACACTTGAGGCGTTTGTCTTTTGTCAAGAATAGACGCCTATAGTATAAATTAAAAAAAAAAAAAATAGGAATAGGCTTTTGTTCCTTCCTTAGGAACATATATACGCCTATTCTCTTTTTGTATTTTTTCATTCTCCCTATCACAATAGATTTGATTTCAAGAATATTTAACATAATTTAATTCAAGCATAAAGGTCAAATAGGTTATTGAACTACACAGTACACTAAAATGTAATTAGGTCATTGAACTCAAAAAACATGCAATTGGGTCCCTAAACCAGCCAATTTCATGCAATTAATCTAATTTATACGTTTTTCAGATTTCTAACCGGCCACCCAATTTTAAACTATTTTTAAAAAATAATTATTTAAAACTAATTATTCAAAATAATTTAAAAAAAAAAACACGTCTCCATGTCGGAGACGAAGAAACCTTCGTCGCTGGCCGGAGACAAAGAAACCATCTTCATCTTTGGCCGAAGACGAAGAGTCTCTTTTTGTCTCCGGCCAAAGACGAAGGTTTCTTTGTCTCCGGCATGGACACATTTTTTTTTTAGTTTTAAATAATTTTTTAAAAGTATTTTAAATTTGGGGTGATATGCTAAAAACTTGAAAAATCGGCAAATTGAACTAATTGCATGAAATTGGTTAGTTTTGGAACCCAATTGCATGTGTTTTGAGTTCAATGACAGAATTGCATTTTGGTTTGTTGTTCGATGGCCTATTTGACCTTTCAATCCACCACAATCCATTCAGTCCATCAACATAATATCCTACATAAATGAAATATCCACAAATCTAATAAGAGCCAATAATGATAGGCTTTAACAAGAACAAAAACAATATAATGTCGGTGTAATTGTTTCTTGAAATGAATGGTCCATTTTATTTTGAATTTAGTATTTTTTTATTTTCCTTATTAACCCTCTATTATATTATTTTATTCACTTAAATATCCCTGCTGATGTGTAGTATATTTGCAAACAAATAATTCTTGGAGTACGAGTTATCGATCCACAGGGAAGTGGTTGTATCAAACACTAGTTACTAATTTATTCATTAGAGCTATTCCTAACAATTACTTACATGATTGATTGGCATAAAATAAATAAAATAAAACAGAGAATCAGGATTTTGAAAATGAGATTTATGGGATTCAAGTATTTAATCACCTAGTGCCAAATCTTAAGGACAATATTAAACTCTGGGTTTAACAAGTGTGAGGATGCAATGTGGTATAGAGCTACTCTCGTAGTCACTAACACTAGTGAATTTCCACTCTCGTGGCTTAAACACCCAATAAAACAAGATCAAGCATCATAAATTCCTAACTACTACAATCTCTCGATGTGCAATAATCAAGAATTAAATCCCCCTAATAAATTCTCATTTCTCAAGGTCCAACCATTTGGTGCAATTGTGTGTGCCCTAAATTATGCCCCAACTCTCGTTGGTGACACAAACAAAGCAAACGAAACAAGTAACTATGACCATTAATTACAAGCATCAAACAATATTATCACAATTGCAACACAAGTTAATCCAAATAATAATAATATATTAAAGAAACTGAGAGCTCAGGTACATAGGTTCATAAACACTTTTACCCAAGAATCTATAAAGAATTTAGCCAAACATGGCTAAATTATACATAGCAAATATAAATAAAGAATTACAAATCATCAAAAAAGTACAAGAATTAACCAGACGGTTTTCTCAAATCTCTCTAGTCTTCTTCTTGCTTCCCAAGACAACTTGTGGCTCTTGATTTCTCTCCTTTTTGTCTCCAAAAATCTCTGAATTCTAAACTATGAATTGTAAATTATCTATTCTAATTATTTACTCTAAACTACCACTTGTCTTCATTAGGGTTGAGGAAGGTGAGATTTTATAGTAGGTACAAAGCTGGGACGAAATACAAATTTTCCTAATTTAATTTAGGAATTTTAGCTTTGGACAGATTAGGCACTTATTGTAGCCATCTTGCTTTGGAATACTGCCATTTTAAATTAGGAAGTTTCTAAAAATCGCGCCCAGTGCAATAGGTACGGTTTGCAAGATTATTTTGACCATTTTCTCTTATTATCTAGACTTTGATGTCTTCATATGAGTTGTATCTCTTCGAATCTTCTTTCCAATGGCGCAAGAATTACCTCAATCGAAAATTCCTAGCATGAGATATGATCAAAATACTAAACTGTCGCCAATCTGTGCGAGATGAAATTTTACTGGAAATTTTCGACGTGTCAAGCCTGGGGATCGACGCGTCAAGTTTTCTGCTGAGTCAAAGGTTGTAGCCCTTCGAGTCTTCTTTCCAATGGCGCAAGAATCACCTGAATTGGACATTCCTAGCATGAGATATGATCAAAATACTAAGCTGCCGCCGAATTCAACGGGAATTACAACTCTTCGGTCTTTTGATCCACTTTTCCCTTGTTTGATTCTTGTAATCAAATCCATTGAAAGTACCACTCTTTGGCTCTCTATGAAGCATTTTAGCCACCTCCTTAGCTTCACCTTGACTTTATTTTGGCTCCAAACTCGTCCTAGAACTTCCCTTGCTTTTAATTTTGACCTAAAATGGTTCAAAAACACTAACAAACACCGTAAAATATTCCAAACAAGTGTGAACCATAATTAAATGATAATAGCAAGGAAAACATGTATTAAATAAGAAAAATTAAAGAACTTAATTACTAAGATGATTCAAAATAACTATAGAAACAAGCACAGATGTGATAACATCACTTGCATTCCGTTAGTATAAACTTTAGTAGTGGGATATTCCGTTAACTATTTATTATTCTTAACTTACTTTTTAATTTATATAAGAAAGGTCTTCGATTCGAACACATCCCAATAAGAGTTGGCATAATTGTTAAACATATACTACGAATATGTCGAAATATACTAAAAAAAATACAATATAAAATATAACATAAACTTTGATCAAATAATTAGCCCTACTAAATACATAGCATTCAAAGTTGGACATTAAAGATTATAAATCAGGATATATACAATTACACCTAGACTCTAAAATGGTAGGACTATTTTCCAAAGAATTGACAATTTTAACATCCCACTAGCTCCAATTGAACAAGTTTACACATTGATAGGATATATACCCCGGTATTGACCACCGGGTACGTCCATGCTCTCGTTTACAAACGGGTCGAGGTCAAAGCCAAAGATGGCGGGTCAAACCCACCCAAACCTTGGGCCTATAAATAAGGTTTTTCGCCTCCAAGTTAGGAGTCTTCTTCCACTTTCCTCTCCTACACACTCTCTCTCTAGAAAAACTCTCTTCATTCTCTCTAAAAGACATAAGAACAATTATGAATGAAAGGGATTTGACACTACTTTCCCATGACTACCTTATTGTTGTTCTTATACAATCTAGGTAAATTAGTACTATCATTTTGGCACCGTCAGAGGGGCTACAGAGTTCTAAAAGCAAGGGGGTCAAACCCAAGCATTCAAGCTGTCGAGCTAGTGCCCCAACCACTGGACGACTCTGCTTCGTTGTTTATTTTCTGCATCTATTGCAACTCAAGGGATCCGAGGAAGACCCGAAGTGGTGATGGAGTGCAATGATGGTTTTAATGGTGGGGGTTGTAAGAATATGTATATGGTTGGGATAGTGGTGGGGTATGTTGTTGGTGGGGATAATGGTAATGTTGGGAATGTTCATAAGGATTATCATGAAAGTCATAACCATGAGAGGCCATACTTCAAATGATTAATCTGGCATTAAAAGCACAAACACAAGAGAGAGATTTTGCAACTAAAAGTCGTTGCAAGTTAGCTCAAATGCAATTTCGATTTCAATATTTAAGAAAATAAGGAGTAAGACACACAATGTGCAAATGAAATAAAAACAAATATGGAATCACAAGTCAACACAGTGGACCAAATGATGGAAAAAACAACACAATGAATTCACAAGGTAGAACAATGGAATACAATGGATAGCAAGTAAAATAAAATGGGCACAATAGAACTCTTATCGATACACACCTAGATTGTCATAGTAAACACACTTTACCTAGCACCTATTGCCATCCCCGGAAATAGCGCCATTTTAATAACGCTATAGTATACGTGGTGGATGGGAAAGTATAAATTAAACAGAGATGTGGAAACCCCGAGTGTTAAACTCAAGGATGGCAAATCGGAGTAAGCAAAATGCAATACAATCAATTGTCACAATGTCTCAACAAAAGTGAACTAGGTGCAAGAGGATGCTATGGTAACATTGATGCAAGCATGGAAGGCAAGGAAGTAAAGGAAATATGCAAATATATAAAACGGGGATTTGAAAGGAAATGATTCATGATCATGCATTCATTGGTCTCAAGGTTGACAAGAGATGGTGCAAGACAAGACTAACCGAAGGGAGAACTATGGCACCAACACTAAGTCACGTAGGACTTAGTCTCTCAAGACCTAAGTCGGTTGATGCATTCTAGCAAACACTAGGGGGCGGTTTACATTCTCTTCCCGGGCCAAGCCCTCTCGGATCATAGGACGGGGATTGCAAGGGCAAGACTATGGAGAGTGCAATCTCTTGCAACTCCCCCACTCTCACACTCCTCTCTCATTAGAGCTCTCAATGAAAGAGAATCTATATGCACACCTCTACAACATAGGCATTCAATGTCAAGCAATACATCACGTCTCGTCATTTAATCTATACAAAGTATGGATACACAATCACAAATCAAATCCAATCCAAATCTAGAAGTCTTGCAACTCATATCATCATTGATAGATTGAAAACACAAATTGAAGATAAAAAATATGGAATTGAAAGCTAAGAAAGAGAATATTACCAAGTCTTCAATTCAAATGTGAGATCCAATCTTCAAGAGTTGTTGAGCAATGAGTGTCTAGCTAGATCTAACCCTAATCTGTAGAGAAAGTACGTAAAACTAAGCTACAAACCTATCTAAGAATGGATAGTCGTGATCTCCCCTAAAATAATCCCCCTACAAGACATTTAATAGGCTGAAATATGTAATTTTCGTGAAGTGCACGATCCACGTGCCCGTCCTACGCACGTGGGGAAGATGTGTGGAACTTTCTGCTCTCGATCCACTCACTTTTCCCACGCACATGGGATGATGCATGGGTCTGAATTTGACCTTCTTATCTTCATCAAAGTTGTAGTTCTTGAAGTTGCCGTTCAAATTCCACTTGAATCACTTCATTTGGACACCTCTATCTCAAGATATGCTCCAATCACCGAACTGTCGCTGGAATGCACTGTAAATGACAATGTTTTGCTCTTCTCTACAAAGGCAACCACAATTAGTACTTGCTCATATCTTGTACTTTCTCCTATCTTTTAAGCATCTTTCTATTCAGCCCCGCTAGTAGTACTGGCCTAAACCCGGGCCGGTCATAGGCCTCAATCGGCACAGCTCAGGACCGGCCCCATGCCGAGTCTAGGACCGGGTTTCTTGTGGGCCGATCCTGGACTAGGCTCGTAATTTGTTATATTGATTTAAATATATAATTTTTTATTTTATAAATTGATATATTTTGTGTGAAATAAGATTTGGACCCTTAACCTCATTGTTACTAATTTAAATCGTTTCCAATTAAACTACTTTAACCTCTTGATACATTAATACGTACTAATTAGAATACACACACACACACACACACACACACACACACTACACACAGTAGTCACACGCTTTTCTAAAATTAATATTTTTGTTAAAAATAATATTTTAATTATTATTCTCAAAATTTAAAATTAACATTTATAAATGACGTTAAATACATTTGAATTTGTAGGCTTGTACTATTAAAGCTTTATATAAGATTTAATATTATTTAATAACTTATAAATATTATAAAATGTAGTATAGTTTATAATGTTCATTTGATTTTTACTCACTAAATTATGTTAGATTAATAAATTAAAAATTTATAAAATACTTTTAAATTGGGTTTGCTTTTAATTTATGGAGAATTGTTGTGAGTAGAAGTAAGAGACTGTAGAATTAAGAATTTGTGTGTGATAAAAATAAATTGGGTAATGGTATTTATAAGGTAAAATGATAAATAAGAAGAAGAAAAGTAAAAAAAGTTTGATCGCTGCACTGGCCGAGAAGCGAGAACAGTAGTAGCCTCTATCGAAGGCTTGGCCTAATCTAGCCTCTAGCAGAGGCTACATGCAATGTGCAACGGCCAAACATATTTGACCGTTGCACATTGCGGGGCTAAGTAGTAAGTAAAAGGGCCAAAATTACTTTTATTTTATTTATATATATATTTTTAGAGTTTTATGCTTTTAGCGATGGCAGCAATGCTGCCATGCTTTGTTGTCATGGCTGTGTTTGCCTGGGTCTAAGCACAAGCCTGGAGTGGGCCCGTGCCTGGGCCGGTTAGGGTCCTGAGGCGTGGACCGATTTCATGTTGGGCCCCGAAGTTTTTTTTGAAAAGGACCTGAACTAGCCCTTAACAAGCAATCGTTATACCCTGCACTACGGCACACATAGCATTTTGCGCCCCGAGCCTCCCAAAACAGCGTCGTTTTGTTAAGTTGTGTAGGTTGTTTACGCAATTATGTACATTATGTTATACAATTATATACATTTTTTATACAATTATGTATATTTATTTATATAATTATGTACATTTTTTATACAATTATGTACATCCGAAATTGGGAATTTATGTGTATTATGATAAGAGTTTATGTGTATTATGTATTTTGTTAGGTTGTGTGTACTATCTTTTCAAAAAAGAGTATGTGTATTTTGTTATACAATTATGTACACTCTAGTATATAATTATGTAAGTTTTCGAAAACATGAGATTTTTTTTAAAGAAAATTAACAGCAGACACGGGAAAGCGGAAGTTCAAAAAAAAATTTCAAAACGACGTCGTTTTGCACCGGGGTGCACAATGCAATGTGCGCCCAGGTGCACGATATAAATTGGCCTTAACAAGCCGGTTCCGGTTCAAGCTAAGCCCGGCTCAGGCCCATGTCCACTTTTTTTCGGGCTAGTTCAGGGTTGGTTCGACCTTAAACCGGCCTGTGGCCACCTCTACCTGCTAGACTTGCTCTCAATCCTTTCGGGACCAAGAGTACCATGCTTCTTGTAACATTTTTCAACTGTGTGGTCGAGTGTACCACAAAATGTGCATTTTGGCACAGTTTTTCCACTAATATTATTATTGTCTCTCCTTTTATTATTTGATCCGGATACAACCACAACACTTTGTTTAGTTGCAGACCACACTTCATTATTCTTAATGGCATTATACTGAATCAATTCATTACTTTTGTGATTAATAGAGCCATTAAGTTTCCTTTCAAATTTCAAAGCCATGTTATAGACTTTGCCATAGCAGGGATTAGATCCAAGACAAGAACACCAGATTTTGTGGTTTCAAAACCATCATTTAGACCCTCTAAGAATCTGATCACTTGATCATCTTCCCATTCCTTTTTGATTTTGCTCACAAGAGTGCTTGCACACCTATGCATGCATTCGTATATAGGAATCATCTGCTCCTATAGAGCGTTCCATTTTGTAAAGTATTCATTAATGGACTTATTACCTTATATGTTTATGAAAATTTCATTATAAAGCTTTGCAATTCTGTGAGGATCATCAGTTCGAGAGTATGTACCTATTTCTAAGGTTAATCCAAATATCTGATGCTTTTTAGAAGTATAGAACACTTTGCGTAATGCTGGAGCTCAGCGATTTGAGAATCCAGGAACACACTATGGTGTTATTGCATCTCTTCCACATCGCGTATCTCAGATCTGTTTCTCTTGACTAGCAATTGTTCTATAAACGAGACCGAACTTGTTTTTGACTTTCAAGGCCATCTTCATTGATCTGCTCTAGGATGCATAGTTGTGTTCTGTTAATGCAGGCGAAACAAGCAGTTACACCTTGTTATATATGCATGACAGTTACAACATAATGAAATGAACTAGGATGAATAGAAAAGAATTCTCTTTGACTGTTAAACAATTTCATGTTTACTTCATCATTCTCTTTTAGACTTGGTTCTTATTTCACATAAAATTGACCATCCAAAGTACTAAAATGTATATTCTATGTACTTCAATTTCCACCCCTACTTAACGATAATAATTCTAATGTAAAAAAATAAAATAAAAAAATGTATTACTCCGTAATAAGGTGACCGAAATCACCTAAATCGTAAATACTTGATAGACTAAAAAAGAGTTAATTCTATTTTTGGTCCTATATATATAGGTGATTGTTTGTTGTTAGTCATTTTTTTTTAAATATCCTCCTTTATTCCTAGTATTATTGTAGCATGACCATTTTTTATCCTCTATCCACAAAACAATTTAAATGCCGTTAAATAAAAGGGCATTTCAGAATTCAATTATGAATATTTTCAAAAACATAAACATAAAGAATATAACGGATCAACGCACTTTGTATTAAAAATATAAAAATATATTTACATTTAACAAAATTTCAACGATATTGTTGATAGAGTACCAAAATTGATCATGTCACAATAATATATACTAGGACCAAAAGAGGACGTTCTAAAAAAACTAAAAAAAAACTAAAAAAAAAAACTAAAAGGGGACTGCCACCTATAAATCTATGACCAAAAATGAAATTAACTCGACTAAAAAACCTATTTTTTCTTTATTCAGTTTAAACATACAAATTGAAGCACAATGGAATATATTAATATATTATTAATGAAATCTTAAGAATTTAAGAACAATTTGTAAAATTACATAACTCTGATCAAGGTTCCAACTATAATCAGTACCATTAGACTATAAGAATTCTAACACAACCAGCTTCCAGAATTTAATTTTTGAAGATTGATTGAAGTTAATAACAATCATGCCAACACTCGCAAAGTCTAAGGGCAGTCCCAGGAATTGGGGTACATTGTGCTAATGGATGGAGTCCACTGTAGTCATTGTTGCACATCTTTTCGCAACATGTTGCATCACACGACGCTATGCTGCATAGACCCAAATTTGCAACGCAATTTGGTTCATTAATTCGTGCATCCATCCCTATTACCACTTCACTTCTTTTTCCTTCTACTGGTGGGCCTGCTGGCAACCACTTGCCGCCGCCCGCTACCATCTTGCCTAAAATTCAAGATATATATGCATACCATACATAAGTGATGATGTATACATTGATGGTATAATTGCATAGATATAAGATATTCTATATATCCTCTAAGTATTAGAAGGATTTTTATTATGCAATTCAACACACTGTATTTCAAGATTGATTTATATAATTGATGAAAAATGTTGTAATTCTAAATTTACAAAAAAAAATGTTATAATTTTGGTCTAAAATAACACACATTCTAATTAACGTTGTTAAGGTTCTACCTTAAAGAATATTTCATTCTGGATTTTTAAAGTGGTTGGAAGTTAATTGGTTAGACTATTTCCACCCATAAGCCCTAGGTTTTTTTTTTTTTTTAACAGAAAAATCCTAGGTTTTGATAACTTTATTGTGGTGAAAAATAATAAAATAAAATACAATTTAGTGATGGGATTTATCAATGTGTTCGACGGTGGAAACCCTATATATACAAGAAAAGAAAGATATTGGAATGGCAAAAAAAAAAAGTGAAAGAGAAGATATATGTTACCTGATGATGCAAAAATAAGAACAAAAAAGAAGCAAAACGAAAGTTTTAAGGTGGCCATTTTGCTAATGACAATGGAGGCAGGGACGGAGCTACATTTAGTCTGCAGGGGGCCATGGCCCCCCCTAACCAAATTTTTTTTTAGTAATACAACCTCCACTCAGTAATTGGCCCCCTGTTAGATATATTAAATATAATATATTTAATATAATATATATTAAATATAATATAATATATCTATAATATATATATAATATATATTTGAGAAGAGAGAGAGAAGGAGAATTGAATTAACTTGATTGATATTTGAAAAAGATTGATACACAGCCTTTTTATAGTAAAGGAGAAATAATAATAAAGCTAAAAATTAGGAATGTATGCTCCATGTACTCCACATACACTAAGCCACATACTGCATACACACCACCCACTACTTAATTTAATTAACAAACTAATTAACTCTTGGTTTAACAATTATAATAATAATATTATTATAACATTGCCTCCTTTAAACCAAGTTGGATATATTGGTCATCCTAATTTCCTTCTTCAATTTAAGAAATGTCTTCGTCTTCAAGTTGGATATACTGACTTGTATTTCGTTCTGTAAACCCACTTTACTCCAATTGGCTTCTTCCCAGGAGGTAAATCTGTTAACTCCCAGGTACCATTCTTTTCAATGGCACGTATCTCCTCATCCATCGCCTTAAGCCAATGAATTCCTGTAGCAGCTTCCTCAACGGATAAAGGGTCACAATCTGCAAAAAGAGCAAATTGAATAATCTCTTCATCCGACAAGTCATTATCATGACCCAAAACATAATCTTGCAAGCGAGCTGGTAAGTGGTGCTCGCGCTGAGATCGTCGAACTGACGACTCTGGCTGTGAAGGAGACTGGACATTATCTGGAATCGGTTGCTCATCAACAATATTTTCAACAACAGGAATAACAACTGAACTTTCATCTTTAGCTAACCAATCCCAAGCACCATATTCATCAAAAGTGACATCACGACTTATAACAACCTTTTTAGTTTTAGGATTGTATAGTTTATAAGCCTTTGAAGCGTCACTATAACTAATGAATATGCATTTCTCACCTTTATCATCCAACTTCTTTCTCAATGGATCCGACACGTGGGCATATGCCAAACATCCAAAAACCTTGAGATATTTGATAGAGGGTTTTCTCCCACTCCAAGCTTCTTCGGGTGTCTTATCCCGGACACTCTTAGTTGGACACCTATTCAACACATAGACAGCACAAGCAATAGCTTCTGCCCAAAAAGGTTTAGGCAGATCCTTGGATTTCAACATGCACCTTACCATATCCATAATAGACCTATTCTTCCTCTCAGCCACTCCATTTTGTTGTGGAGTGTATCTAGCTGTCATCTGATGTTGAATACCCTTCTTCTTCAGAAAATCATCACAGGCAATATATTTTGTACCTCTATCAGTTCTCAAGATTTTAATTTCATAACCACTCTGCTTTTCAACAAAAGCCTTAAATTGTTTGAAAACATCACATGCTTCAGACTTTTGCTTCAGAAAGTAAACCCATGTTTTCCTACTGAAATCATCAATGAAAGTAATAAAGTACTTACAACTTCCATATGAGGGAACCTCCAACGAACACAGGTCTGAGTGAACAATCTCCAACTGTTTTGTGGCTCTCCTTGACTTGCCCATGGGAAAGGGATCTCTATGCTTCTTCCCAATCACACAAATCTCACATATACGATCAGGGACATTCACAACAGGTAAATCAGAAACAAGTTCCTTTCTCGCAAGATAGTTTAACCCAGAGAAATGGAAATGCCCAAACCGCATATGCCATAACCAATTATCATCACAAACTTCAGAATTAAAGCAAGCAAGGAGAGTATGCTTAATTTTCAAAGGAAATAGTCGATTCTGGGACATATTTACCTTTGCAATCAAGACTCCCTTAGCATCTGCAATGGTACAACACCCCTGAGCAATATGTATCTTATATCATTTTTCTGACAACTGACCCATACTCAACAAATTTTGGTGTAGTTCAGGAACATAGAACACATCGGATATAAAATTGTGAGTACCATCCTTCAACTGAATAGAGATTTTACCTTTTCCCAAAATTGGCACTTTTGACTTGTTGCCAAATGTCACTTCAGACCGGACTGATTCATCCAGTTCAGAAAACAATTCTTTCTTCCCACACATATGGTTACTACACCCAGTATCCAAGAACCATATGTTCTTATCTGCAGAAAAACTATCGCTGGCTAAAAGTAAAGGTTCAGAACTCTCACCAAACTTTTCAGCAGTGTTTTCAGCAATGTTTGCTTGATTTCCATGATTGTTGTCCTCATTATACCAACAATCTGCAATCTTGTGTCCATACTTGCCACAATTGTAGCAATGAAATGGAAATTTACCTTGTTTGGTATTACCTCCACCTCTTCCTTGGTTGGGGTTACCACTTCCTCCTCCTTGATTGAAGTTACCACGACCTCTTCCACTAGATCCTCCTCTTCCTCTTCCACGACCTCTACCAGATCCTCCACCTCTTTGATTAGTGCCAGTCACATTAAGGGTGACTTGGCTCTTCAAAGCTTCTTCTGCTAGTGGTCCCGATTTTGACGCAATTCTGTCAATATGACTTTCTACCATACCTTTCAGCTCTGCAATTGACAAGAGCTCGGTTTTGTGTGACTCTGTGATCGAAGCCACCACATGGTCATACTTCATCGGCATAGTTCGAAGAACTTTTTCAACCACTGCACCATCTTCAATCGTATCTCCATATAGCCTCATCTTATTCACCATATCAATAAGACGAGTGAAATACGCATCTACTGTTTCTGTAGAGGTCATCTCACAATTATCGTACAACCTTCTCAACGACTGCAACTTAGACTTCTGTGCCCGATCGACTCCTTTGTGTGACACCTTTAAGATGTCCCAAGCTTGTTTTGCTGTTTGAGCACGAGCTAATTGCCCAAAAATGGAATAATGAACACCTTGGTGAATCTGACCCAAGGCCAATTTATCTCGCCGTATAGCGGCTGCATCAGCTCCTTCGGGTATACCGGGATCAACAAAGCTCCAAAGATTTTGAGCTTGCAAATGTGTGGACATCATAATTTGCCAATAATTGTAATCGAGTTTCCCGTCCAATTTGGGACCCGTCCATACAATATTGAAATTTGCAGCCATATTTCACTACGGGAAATATCTCGGGGTTGAAAGGTTGACTGGCTTTGATACCAAATGTTAGATATATTAAATATAATATATTTAATATAATATATATTAAATATAATATAATATATCTATAATATATATATAATATATATTTGAGAAGAGAGAGAGAAGGAGAATTGAATTAACTTGATTGATATTTGAAAAAGATTGATACACAGCCTTTTTATAGTAAAGGAGAAATAATAATAAAGCTAAAAATTAGGAATGTATGCTCCATGTACTCCACATACACTAAGCCACATACTGCATACACACCACCCACTACTTAATTTAATTAACAAACTAATTAACTCTTGATTTAACAATTATAATAATAATATTATTATAACACCCCCCCCCCCTTCTCAAAATATTTGCTCCTTCTTTACCTTGAGTTTCTCGACGATTCAACAAATTCTCCTTTGCAAATTTGCATTATTATATATTTTGTGGTGTTGAGTCACTCCTATGTGGCATTTATTATATTAAATGCATGGGGAGAAACTAAAAGTTTGAGAGGCTGTTACTTTTTTTTTTTATTTATTTTTATTTTTTTTTTAATTTCAACTCTTCATTCTTTTTTATCAAGAGTGAAGACCACTACTTCACTTCAACTCTCTGTTTTACTACTCCACTTCAACTCTCAATTTTATCGATTCCATTCGGACAATAGACATCAAGCAGAAAAAGAGGAGAAAAATCACTTTTTTCTTCTTCTTTCTTTTGTTTTGCAGAGAAGCAAAGAAAACCATCTTCTTTTTACTTTATTCTCCATTTTTTGTCTGAGCTCATTTTTGCCTTGCTCTTTCCGTGGGTTACTGGGTTTGCCTTAGCTCCTTCCATGGATTTGCCTAAGTTCTTAGGTTCTATCTTAATCAAATATTTTGGAAGTCAATTTGTATTTATTTCAGTCACCTTTTATGTATTCTCGTACTATTTGTACTTGTTTGTTAGTGCGGGATTGGAATATATTTTTTTATAGTGGAAATGTCCTAAAGCCCAAACCCGAAGACCCGTAGCGCCACCCCCGATATATATAGATGGAGAAATTGAAAGGCAAATTGCAAAACAATTTAGTATATATTCAATTATAAATGATTTTTGTGGTATGCAAGAGATACGTTCTAAATTTTAGTAAATTTGTAATGTAGTCATGTATTTTGGTTATATTAAATGAATATTAGGTGTATTTATATTAAATAGTGTTTCGCACCCCTCTTCATATAATCCTGGCTCCGTCCCTGAATGGAGGAGATAATTATGTAGCTCAAAATCTATGCTAGAGTTTGTACTAGAATTTGTGTCGTTGAAATCCTGTATATATAATAATAAAATGAAATTTAGTTTTTATTACATCGATATAATAAAATTTACATTACAGAAAGTGAAAGCCTGTTATAGAAGTGTAATAATGTTGGTGGTCAAGATAGAGCAAATTGGAAATGATTGAAATATATGGATAGGGAAAACAATTAAGGTAATTATATATAATTAATGTACCATATTTATATTAAATTAAGCAGAGGAAATAGTTAATATTTAAATTCGGCACACAATGAAATTTCAAAAAAAGTAATTAATTTGGCAAATTTAGACAAAAATATTATTTTAAATTGTATACTATATGCATTATCAATTGTGATATGGTGGGCCTGGTCTAACTAATTGTATGGACCATGGTCCAATACGATCTCGTTTCTTTTAATTAAAAGAAACGTTTGTAGTTACAATGAATCAATAGTGTATCATCTACGTGCATTATTCTTTTTAAAGCAGCAAATTAAAGTGTTTGAATTTGGATAGGAAATTTGACAAGCATTATATTATTTAATTTGGTGATTTTGGGTTATGTAATTGCAACAATTATTTTGTGAATTTTATTATGATGGGTTATGTAATTGCAACAATTATTTTGCAACAGTTCTTAGAAATTAGCTCTACCTTCTCTCTAGAAAAGAAGTGTAGCTTATTCTCCAAGCCAAGTTGATACCCTTGTCAATATTCCAAGATTTGCTACCAAGATTCAACCTTTCACCTGTTTGGGCATCTAGGAGGGTAAGATCAAAGTTCATCTTGTGTTTTTGGTTCCATCTTAGTTGTCTTTTTCTTAAAGGTAGGATCTTTATGATCTTTTGGTTTAATCATGAAGTGGGTTTGGAAAGTAAGCCTTGTGGGGAGCTTGTTGTGGTGTAAAGTGAAGTCTTTTGGTCTACAAGAGGTAACCCATGCTCTACAAAACCTATTTTGCTTACCTATATGTGATTTCTTGGATTCTACATGTGTTTTGCTATGAAATGTGAGGGTTTATGCATTTGTCTTGTGATATTGCATATCTAGAGCTTGTGTTTAGGGTTCCTTGTGCCATTGCTTGGCATTTTCCATGATTCAAGTCATTTTGTTGTGTTGGGTGAGATTTGGCATGTTTTGGACTTGAATTTGTGTTTGGAGAAGAAAATCCCCGAAGGGATTTGTTGTGGAACAGGTGTGTTCCCGCGGGCGGGGCACCACCCGCCGGCCTACCCGCGGTTACATGGCCCTATGGGAATATGTTCCCGCGGGCGGAACCACGGGTGGGGCACTACCCGTGGGTCCACCCGCGGGTACATGGTGGTGTTTGTTCGGGATTTGTTCCCCGTGATCCGTTTGACTCGGTATTTGATCTTTTGACTTCCCGATGTTCTTTTGTGGAACTATTTGAGTGTCTTCTTGATGTTTCGTATGTCTAGAACTATATGGTAGGTATCCATGTAGGACTTTGGTGTCTTGAATCGTACTAAGTGTTCAACATTGTGTTTCGTTAGACCAAGAGGTGTCTTGTGTGTTCCTTGGAACTATCTTGAGTTTCCCCGTTGATAAGCATGCTAGTTTGTTGTCTAAATGCTAGCGTGTGTGTTGTTTGTACCTTCCGTTTGGTTGATGATAACTTGTGTTATTCATCGTTGATGTCGTTAGGCTGTGACCCGTTCCTTGATTGAGTATGTTTCATACCTTCGTTGTGATCCGTTGTTTGACTCTTGTTGAGTTGTGGTGCGTGTGTGGCTTTACCTGGATTGCACGATTAGTGGTATGGGACACTAGTCACCAAGGTATTGCAGCGGTTCTCGTGGTGGCCGTGACGTGATTATGGAGTTGTGGCCTTTGTGTAAGGTTCACGTTTTTGGGGGATAACATGTGTTATCCGGGCATGTGTTGCCGTGTACGGTACCTTGTGTACTATGAATTGGTGGTCTCGTTGGTGGTCGTTGGTGGGGGACGACGGTCCCGGGGGAATAAGGTTGGACTAAGAAGTACAGGGGTCCTGGAGGTAATGGTTGGAAGAAGATATAAGGTTGGGGGTAGCCATAAGGTTGGAACAGGGCATAAGGAA
The DNA here is from genome assembly GCF_001879475.1 of Ipomoea nil. Taxonomy (NCBI): domain Eukaryota; kingdom Viridiplantae; phylum Streptophyta; class Magnoliopsida; order Solanales; family Convolvulaceae; genus Ipomoea; species Ipomoea nil. The sequence continues at coordinate 1,355,724 of NW_017617687.1, read as the reverse complement.
GACATATCAACTCGTGATGGGTGATGTTGCGAGGGCTTGTGTAGCCGGCGTTGTGTGTTCTTCTCTCGTGACGTGTGTAGTCACGGAGGCATGTGTTGCTTTGGCATGTGTTGCCATCGGTTTTGTCTTTATCCTTTGCGTTGTGATTAACCTTTGTGGTTTGGGATGTGTTCCCGTGTTATCCTTGTGAGTGATGAGTCTTGTGTTGACTGTTGATCTTGGCTTTTGACTTATATACTTATGTATTCCGTTTCGAAAATGATTTTACAACTTATATCTATCTATGTATGATATTTCACATGTATTGGTGGGTTACCAGCAATTATCGCTGACCGGGCGTTGTCCCAATGTTTATCTTTGTATCTTTCAGGTGATGTCAAGATGAGCGCGATATCTAGTGACCGGTAGCTTAGTACCTTGATCCTTGTTTTGTGGCCTGTGTGCCAAATGTAGTTTTAGACTGATGTCTTTGGGATAGATGTATACACTTGCAGATTGATTGCCGTAGCGTTTACCGTGTTTGGTAGACGTGGCGTAACACCCCGTTTGGATTTCTTTTATCCAGTTCTCGTTTTATCTTCCGCTCTGCTAGCTTTGTTGTTTGATCTGCATGTGTTAAGGCTTTTTATCTAGCTTGTTTGGGGGGTGTTACAGTTGGTATCAGAGCCTTGGTTTTGAGCCTAGGAAGAGTTAAGTCTAGACTTTCTAACTGGTTAAGTGTGTTTTGAAACCTCTATGCGACCTTAAGAAGCTAAGTGTTAGGCTTAAGACTCTAGGTTGCGCGGTGAGCTGTGTGTTGCTTTCTGTCTTGCTTGTTTGCTCTCTTTTGGTAACCTCGTTGTTGTTGTCGAATTTTGCGATGCCTCCTCGTCCCCGCACTCGCACCCCGAAGACCCCGACGAATGAGCAGCTCGCACAGAATCTCCATCAGCTGACACAGACGATGCAGACGCTCAGTGAAGCCTTGCTGAACAACAATCAAGCTGTGCCGCCTCCTCCCCCTGCTGGGCACCGAGATGTAGGTCGTTTGGTGTCGGGACATTAGCCGCCAACCTTCGCCGGCGAAGAAGACCCGGTAGTCTTGGAAGAGTGGCTACGGGTGTTTGATAAGATCTTCACCGTTGTGGGTTGCCCCGAGGAGAGAAGAGTAGAACTGGCAACGTTCTACTTCTGCCAAGAAGCTAATTTGTGGTGGGTCCACGAAGGTCCAACCTTCCTTGAAGAGCCTGGGTTTGATTGGACCGCGCTCAAGGACAGAATGCGCGAGAGGTTCTACCCAGCGCATGTGCGAGCCGCCATGTTCGAAGAGTTCCTTCATCTGTAGCAAGGATCCTTATCTGTGGTCGAATACCACAAGAAGTTTTTGGAGTTGGCGCGCTTCGCGAGGATGCTTGTGCCTACGGAGCTTGCTAAGGTTGAGCGTTTCGTTGCTAGTCTGAATTATGAGGCACGAAAAGCGTTGACGGTGAGTAGGCCAAGTTCCCTTAAGGATGCGTATCTGAGTACCGTGGATCTGTATCGTGTTCAGTAGCTTCAGATAGGATCGTATGAGCTAGCTAGGAAGAGGGTTGAGAGCGAAGGTTCTTCCACCTGCAAGAAACCCCTACCGAGTTTTCAAGTCAAGGCCGTGTCATCTTCTTCTCAAGGACCTATCAGGGTGGAGCATCGGGATCAAGCTAAGTCGGTTGTTTGTCGAAGATGTGGGAAGGTGCACGCAGGCCAAGATTGTCATGGCCAGGCGTTTAGGTGTTTCCGATGTGGGGATCGTGGTCACAAAGTCGCGGAGTGTCCCCAGCTTGCCGGTCAGAGAGCGTTGCCGCCACCCCCGAGAGCCGGAGGAGCATCGGGTGGGAGTTCGGGTCGTGGAGCAGTCGGAGCTAGGCCACCTGGAAGGGTTTTCGTGATGGCGCGTTCACAGGCTGAGTCGGAGGGCTTGATGGAGGATGAAGTGGCAGGTAACCCCTTTTCTTTTAGCCTATCCTTGTTTTTTTTTTTTTTTCCAAAATCATCGTGTTCGTTGTGTCTTGAGTGTTACCTTGTGTTTCGTAGTTGTCTTTTGCTTGGCAATCTTTGGTATGCCTTTCTTTGATAGCAACTCTCTTGGGGTTTAGTGTAAACTCTTCTTGCTAAGTGATTCCTTTAGTTTGGTATATAAGCTTCGTTGTGAAGTTAGCAATCCATCCTTGTCATGTTTTGCGATTTGGGCCAATTCTACAATCTTTATACTTGGTTGTTCTTATAACAATTCCTTGTGAACTCCCTAAATTTTCCAAGTATTCTTTGAATTTGGAAATAGCAAAATTCATACCAAACACCTTTCCTTTTGTAGCTTAAAAGCCAAGCCTAATGTTTAATTATTACCTTTGAGTTTCGAATCCGAGCCTAATCTTTGTCAACCCAACCTCTAAACCACTTGAGCCAATTGTCTTTCTTGAAACTTAACCAATTTTAATTCCATTTAAACCACTAAATTTCCACCTTACCCAAATCCCCAAATTAAATCATCTTTTTCCCCAATTTCTCCCAAATCCCTAAAATCTCCAAACTCCCTTTCCCTTTCTTCCCTCCCCACCCGTGTGTGTAGCCGAACCCCACCCCCCGTAGCTTCACCTGCAACCCGCCACCACCACCTACCCGTCGCCGAGCCACCGCCCTTCGCCGCCGAGTCGCCGCTGTCGTTCATCGCCGCCGGAGCTGTGCCGCTGAGAGAGGGAAGCCAAGCGAGAGAGAGAGAGGAGAAAGAGGAGAAGCCTTGGGTCTTTTTTGTTGAGCTTTGGGTCATCTTCAATCAAGCCTAGAAGGTCAAGTTTGGCTAGGAAAGCGGAATGGGTGGATACCCATTACCTCGTCCTTGAAAGGTAAAGCTTTTGATCCGGAATCTTTTCCTAGTCCTTTGTTGGATGGGTTTCTCGCCACAAGGGCCGAGACTTACCCGAGTTTGGTTAAGGAATTCTATCGTCACATGGCTGTGACAAAGGAGGGTGATAAGTTTGAGATCACCTCTAAGGTGAGAGGTGTGAAGGTTGTGTTATCTGAAAAGAGGTTGGCTCAGTTGTGGAGTTTGTCTGCTACCGGAGTGGCTCAGTACAGTGGTCATTCTTGGATTAGTACGGATACCATGGGGTATCGTGACTATTTGAGCTATCTGTTGGGCCGTACGAGTGGTTTCACTCAAGCCTCTAGGCCGGAGAGGAAGTGGTTGTCTACGGAGCAAAGGATCTTGGTGATGTTGGTGTCAGATTGTTTGTTGCCTAATAACAACAAAAGTAGTTTGTTGGGTAAGTTGGAGTGCACCTTTGCCTTTTGCCTCAAGAACATGGTTAAGTTTAACCTGCCTGCTTTGATGATGCAACACATGGTGTTTTGCTGGGATCACAATCGGAAGAGCTTACCGTATGGGATGGTGCTGAGTTGGATCTTGGTTAAGAAAGGTGTTAGTGTGGACGGTTGCCTCCCGAAGGCCGTGGGAAAGATGGTGTTGGATACCACCAATCTCCGGAGTTGTAATCTGTTTCAGTTGGATGATGGTGAGTACATCACGCTTGAAGAGGTTGCAAGGAAAGCACCTGATGAGCGGGCGGAGTTAGCTGCTGAGCTTGGAATCCATGCCGGGAAGTTGAGCCTCGCAGTCCAAAGTTTGGGCGGTGACGAAGAATTTGAGGAGGAAGCAGACCAAGAAGAGGAAGTGGGAGCACCGGAGGCTGTCGAAGCTGAAGAAAGTGATTCGGACAATGAGGAAAACCGGAGAAGGAAGGAAGCTCGCACGAAGAGGGAGCATGACGTCATGGCTCATGAGGAGCGCGTTGTCACCTTGCTTCGTCAGCAGAACAGCATGATCGCCGAAGGCTTTGCGTTTATGAAGGCGTATTTCGTCTCAGTGCATCAGAGGTTGGATCAGATTGAAGCCAGTTCTAGCCGCAGAGACGAAGACGAAGAGGAGTCTGAAGAGGCCGAGGAGTCGGAGAGTGAGGATTTCTAGCTTGTGTTGCGGTAATCCCGTTCGCCTTTTTCCTTGTTGTTTCCTTCTTAGCCGTTGTTAGTTTGGTGGTAGGTTGTTGCTTGCTTTGTGTGCTTGCTTGTTTTTGCTTGTTGCCTTGTTGTTTAGCTAGCTTGATAGTTGGTGTTTGGAGTTAGTAGTCTAGTTCTTGGTTGTTGTCTAGAAGTCGGTGGTTGTGTTGGGGCTAGAGTTCTTGATGCTCAATCTATCCGCTTGTTAAACTCTTGTCAATCCTTGAATTTGAAATGCCTTCTTTCTTGCTTTGGAATACTTCTTTGCTTTGGAATCCTTGTGAGTTCTTTTGGAGTCTTTGACCAAAAGAGTTGTTCTTGAACTTCTTGTCACAATGTTGTTTCCTTTCACCGTTTGCCTTTAATTCGTCGTACCCAAGCTTCGGGGACGAAGCTTCTTTGAAGGGGGAGAGGATGTGACACCCCAAAAATCCACATTCAATCCATGGATTAATTGAATAATTAATCCTATTTTATTTGAAGAATTAATTTCAAAAATCCTGATTTTTAATACTCAAGGACTAGTATTTGAATAGTCAACCTTAAAGTTGTGTTGTACCTTGAGCTTTGAGGGGAGTTCCCTTGTTCCTTACACTTTCTAAAGGTTACTAAGGGTATTCATGACTTTTTACCAAGACTTAGTATTGTATCCTAACCTAGAAGACTTCTTCATTTCATTGCTTACAGTTCTTAGAAATTAGCTCTACCTTCTCTCTAGAAAAGAAGTGTAGCTTATTCTCCAAGCCAAGTTGATACCCTTGTCAAGATTCCAAGATTTGCTACCAAGATTCAACCTTTCACCTATTTGGGCATCTAGGAGGGTAAGATCTAAGTTCATCGTGTGTTTTTGGTTCCATCTTAGTTGTCTTTTTCTTAAAGGTAGGATCTTTATGATCTTTTGGTTTAATCATGAAGTGGGTTTGGAAAGTAAGCCTTGTGGGGAGCTTGTTGTGGTGTAAAGTGAAGTCTTTTGGTCTACAAGAGGTAACCCATGCTCTACAAAACCTATTTTGCTTACCTATATGTGATTTCTTGGATTCTACATGTGTTTTGCTATGAAATGTGAGGGTTTATGCATTTGTCTTGTGATATTGCATATCTAGAGCTTGTGTTTAGGGTTCCTTGTGCCATTGCTTGGCATTTTCCATGATTCAAGTCATTTTGTTGTGTTGGGTGAGATTTGGCATGTTTTGGACTTGAATTTGTGTTTGGAGAAGAAAATCCCCGAAGGGATTTGTAGTGGAACAGGTGTGTTCCCGCGGGCGGGGCACCACCCGCCGGCCTACCCGCGGTTACATGGCCCTATGGGAATATGTTCCCGCGGGCGGAACCACGGGTGGGGCACTACCCGTGGGTCCACCCGCGGGTACATGGTGGTGTTTGTTCGGGATTTGTTCCCCGTGATCCGTTTGACTCGGTATTTGATCTTTTGATTTCCCGATGTTCTTTTGTGGAACTATTTGAGTGTCTTCTTGATGTTTCGTATATCTAGAACTATATGGTAGGTATCCATGTAGGACTTTGGTGTCTTGAATCGTACTAAGTGTTCAACATTGTGTTTCGTTAGACCAAGAGGTGTCTTGTGTGTTCCTTGGAACTATCTTGAGTTTCCCCGTTGATAAGCATGCTAGTTTGTTGTCTAAATGCTAGCGTGTGTGTTGTTTGTACCTTCCGTTTGGTTAATGATAACTTGTGTTATTCATCGTTGATGTTGTTAGGCTGTGACCCGTTCCTTGATTGAGTATGTTTCATACCTTCGTTGTGATCCGTTGTTTGACTCTTGTTGAGTTGTGGTGCGTGTGTGGCTTTACCTGGATTGCACGATTAGTGGTATGGGACACTAGTCACCAAGGTATTGCAGCGGTTCTCGTGGTGGCCATGACGTGATTATGGAGTTGTGGCCTTTGTGTAAGGTTCACGTTTTTGGGGGATAACATGTGTTATCCGGGCATGTGTTGCCGTGTACGGTACCTTGTGCACTATGAATTGGTGGTCTCGTTGGTGGTCGTTGGTGGGGGACGACGGTCCCGGGGGAATAAGGTTGGACTAAGAAGTACAGGGGTCCTGGAGGTAATGGTTGGAAGAAGATATAAGGTTGGGGGTAGCCATAAGGTTGGAACAGGGCATAAGGAAGGCATATCAACTCGTGATGGGTGATGTTGCGAGGGCTTGTGTAGCCGGCGTTGTGTGTTCTTCTCTCGTGACGTGTGTAGTCACGGAGGCATGTGTTGCTTTGGCATGTGTTGCCATCGGTTTTGTCTTTATCCTTTGCGTTGTGGTTAACCTTTGTGGTTTGGGATGTGTTCCCGTGTTATCCTTGTGAGTGATGAGTCTTGTGTTGACTGTTGATCTTGGCTTTTGACTTATATACTTATGTATTCCGTTTCGAAAATGGTTTTACAACTTATATCTATCTATGTATGATATTTCACATGTATTGGTGGGTTACCAGCAATTATCGCTGACCGGGCGTCGTCCCAATGTTTATCTTTGTATCTTTTAGGTGATGTCTAGATGAGCGCGATATCTAGTGGCCGGTAGCTTAGTACCTTGATCCTTGTTTTGTGGCCTGTGTGCCAAATGTAGTTTTAGACTGATGTCTTTGGGATAGATGTATACACTTGCAGATTGATCGTCGTAGCGTTTTCCTTGTTTGGTAGACTTGGCGTAACACCCCGTTTGGATTTCTTTTATCCAGTTCTCGTTTTATCTTCCGCTCTACTAGTTTTGTTGTTTGATCTGCATGTGTTAAGGCTTTTTATCTAGCTTGTTTGGGGGGTGTTACAGTTACACCTTGTTATATATGCATGACAGTTAAAACATTCTTATGCAATCTCATTCAACAATATAATCATACTCTTATGCAATCTCATACAACAATGTAATCATATTGTTATGCAATCTAGTGCAACAATATGATCATACTCTTATGCAATCTCATGCAACAATGTAATCATACTCTTATGCAATCTAGTGCAACAATGTAATCATACTCTTATGCAATCTAGTGCAACAATATGATCGTACTCTTATGCAATCTCATGCAACAATGTAATCGTACTATTATGCAATCTAGTGCAACAATATGATCATACACTCATTTATAAATTAGAGTACTTTCTGTGGAGATTTCTTTGTTACTTTCTCGATTCTCTCTTGACTCTCTTTCTTTCTCTCGAGTCTTTATTAACTCTCTTTCTTAAGTCTCTATTGACTCTCTTTGTTGAGTCTCTGTTGACTCTCTTTCTTTATCTTATACTCGTAGACGGCTTAGGGTTTCACAGAAGTGTGACTCACCCCATCGGGAACGACATAATTCCGACCCAATATCTCCTACCGTCTACGGAACCAATCTCGTGGTTCAAACTCTGTGGAATCAGGTATCGAACAATTAATGTGCACACCCCTAACCAAGATTCCAAGCCTGGCTGGAAGTTTCCAACCTCGTAACGTGGGAATATGTCGCGTTACATATACTGGGACCGCAATGTCCATAAATATCTCCCGAAAGGAACATAGTCCAAACGATATCCTCCAAAACCTCACCGATATAGATAATACATAAATATATCTCTCATGCATGCAACAATTCTACTACTTCTCAATGCATCAAGGGATGATATACCACATGCTTAAGGTTTTTGAAAATATTCTTGGACTCACGTTGGACCCTTATGCATTTTTGAAAAACGACTCACGTGAAATGTCAAAATGCTCTATAACATGCTTCTAAATCATGTATAAACTAACATGAAGTGTTCATGGATATATCATCATGCTTGGTTTGCAACATAGCAATTTCTATACATTTCACTCAACAAATATGCTTCTATTCCCATTGATCAAATAATACAATTTAATCATTTTTTCATAGTAAATCATATTCTCAAAGGATCATGATTCTTTACTGAATAATATATCATCATATCACAATAATCAAATAATTCTTCATACACAGTAAACTTAGCAAATATGCACTGTGTAGCAATGCTTCACAAAATCCTTCTTAACATACTTGTTTTTAATCCAAAATCAACGAAATCAAAGCCAAAATGTGCGTCAAGAAGATCCCGAAGAGCCGAGCCACAGAGGCCCGTAACACTCGGTCCAAAACGACACGTAGCTGAGCCACAAGGGCCCGGCTACTGCACAAAAATTCTTAACAGTCAATACTCAGGAACTTAGGGCGTGACTCTTCATGGTCCGCCCCTGGAGCCCCGTTGATGCGTCGGGACTAGGCAACGACCCTCCTCTAGGGCCGTGCCCTAGTCCCGTGCCACCACGGCTCAAGCCGGCGGCCCTTCTGATGGACCGCAGCTAGGGCCGCCACTCTGATCTGGTGCACACTGTGTTGTGCACCAGATGGCATTTCTCCCGCAAAATCTCATCCAAACAAGTCCAAAACAATTTCAACAACTCACAAACACTTGCTAAAACACTTCCAAGCATAAACACATCAAAAACTCATAGTTTCTACTCATTTCTACTCAAAACTAGGCTTCACAGAGCCAAATTTAAAGAGGAATCCATGGGGTTATACCTCTTGTAGTCTAATCTTCTTGCTTGGATCTCTTCTTCCTCTTGACCTAGCTTGAGCCTCCTTCACCACCTACACTTCCTAACACACCTTCTATCCTTAGCCTAGAACTTCAAAGACTAACGAAAACTAGAAGAAAAAAGAGGCTAGAATGAAGGATAAACAAGCTTACTAGGTTGTTGTCTCTCTTCTTGTTCTTGGCAGACAAAAATATGAGGAAGAGGCAAAGAATGAGATCAGGAGAATGAGATGAAATAAGGTGGTTTATATAGGTTTTAAAACCCTAGGATGATTCACAATGATTGGTTGAGGACAAAGGAGTAATTTCCCAAGCTAAAAGATGAATCAATAAGGGATTTTGGATGTCTTGTGGTCCACCATGTAACATGAACCATATGCTAGAAATGTTATCTTTTATTACTTTAGGGTTGAAAGTGCATTTTCCCAAAAGCTATATGGATGAACACTTGTTCAAAATTTCCTTTTGAATTCTCCCGGTCTCACTCAGATAAAATTCTCGATTTAAATCTTGGTACACGAAGTACCCGAAAACTTAGGGATTTTCGAATGGGGTTCATTTCTTCAGTGTTGAATAAAATTTAAAATGTGACAAAATTATTTTATTCAAACACCGATTGATCGCAAAAAAAAAAATAATTTAATTGAGTGAAAAAGCTACTTTGGGATTTCTTAATACTGGATTTATAAAATGAAATTTTGGGTTGTTACACTTTATCCCCCTTAAAGGAAGTTTCGTCCCGAAACTTAGAAGAAACGGGTGGATCAAGTTCTCGAAGAGAAAAGGTGATATAACCAAAAGGTTATAATTTTCTGTTGGAAGACTTGTGAAAGATTTAGGAATCTCTGAGCTCTTATCTATCTTATCTAAAATCTAACAACTGCCCCCACAAATCTATAACTGAGCTTAAGAGCTTAACTAATTACCTTGATTAAAGCCTCCCGAGGAGTCGCCTGGTGGCATGTAGCTTGGATCCCAACGATACGGAGTCCATCTCTATACTTCCTCAATCCCCATCCTTTGCTGCATGACTGCAGCCCTTTGATCAAAGTTGGCAAAACCATAGCTCACTTTAGCACTCCGATTGTCAAAATGTTTGTTGATCATAGCGTAAAGATCCTCGTAAGTTGGTCCCGGGGGCCCACTCATATACCCCTGTCGTGCTCTCTACTAGGTAGCAGTAAATGGTGCTCCTTCATGGCTCATGCCAACTCCCGTATCGGTTCCCATTGTAACCCCTTCTCCACTAGCCTCAGCTATGTGTTCGCATAATTGTTAAACATATACTACGAATAAGAGTTGGCATAATTGTTAAACATATACTACGAATATGTCAAAATGTACTAAAAAAATACAATATAAAATATAACATAAACTTTGATTAAATAATTAGCCCTACTAAATACATAGCATACAAAGTTGGGCATTAAAGATTATAAATCGGGATATATACAATTACACCTAGACTCTAAAACGGTAGGACTATTTTCCAAAGAATTGACAATGCTAACATCCCACTGGCTCCAATTGAACAAGTTTACACATTGATAGGATATATACCCCGGTATTGACCACCGGGTACGTCCATGCTCTCGTTTACAAAAGGGTCGGGGTCAAAGCCAAAGATGGCGGGTAAACCCGCCCAAACCTTGGGCCTATAAATAAGGCCTTTCGCCTCCAAATTAGGGGTCTTCTTCCACTTTCCTCCCCTACACACACACACACTCTCTCTAAAAGAGATAAGAACAATTATGAATGAAAGGGATTTGAGAATACTTACTCGTGACTACCTTATCATTTTGGCACCATCAGAGGGGCTACAAAGTTCTAAACGCAAAGGGGTCGAACCCAAGCATTCAAGCTATCAGGCTAGTGCCCCAACCACCAGACCACTCTGCTTCGTTGTTTATTTTCTGCGTCTATTGCAACTGAAGGGATCCGAGGAAGACCCGAGGCATAGACCCAAGATGGTGATGGAGTGCAATGGTGGTTTGGATGGTGGGGGTTTTAAGAATAGGTATATGGTTGGGGTGGTGATGGGGTATGTTGTTGGTGGGGATAATGGTAATGTTGGGAATGTTCATAAAGATCATCATAAAAGTCATAACCATGAGATGTCATACTTCAAAGGATTAATCTAGTATTAAAAGCACAAACACAAGAGAAAGATTTTGCAACTAAAAGTCGTTGCAAGTTAGCTCAAATGCAATTTCAATTTCAATATTTAAGAAAATAAGGAGTAAGACACACAATGTGCAAATAAAACTAAAACAAATATGGAATCACAAGTCAGCACAATGGACAAAATGATGGAAAAAACAACACAATGAATTCACCAGGTAGAACAATGAAATATAATGGATAGCAAGTAAAATAAAACGGGCACATTAGAACTCTTATCGATACACTCCAAGATTGTCATAGTAAACACACATTACCCAGCACCTATTGTCATCCCCGGCAATGGCGCCATTTTGATAAAGCTATAGTATACGTGGTGGATGGGAAAGTATAAACAGAGATGTGGAAACCCCGAGTGTTAAACTCAAGGATGGCAAATCGGAGTAAGCAAAATGCAATACAATCAATTGTCATAATGTCTCAACAAAAGTGAACTAGGTGCAAGAGGATGGTATGGGAACATTGATGCAAGCATGGAAGGCAAGGAAGTAAAGGAAATATGCAAATATATAAAATGGGGATTTGGAAGGAAATGATTCATGATCATGCATTCATTGGTCTCAAGGTTGACAAGAGATGGTGCAAGGCAAGGCTAACCAAAGGGAGAACTGTGGCACCAACACTAAGTCACGTAGGACTTAGTCTCTCAAGTCCTAAGTCGGTTGAGGCATTCTAGCAAACACTAGGTGGGCGTTTTACCTTCTCCTCCCGGGCCAAGCCCTCTCGGATCATAGGACGGGGGTCGCAAGGGCTAAACTATGGAGAGTGAAATCTCTTGCAACTCCCCCACTCTCACACTCCTCTCTCATTGGAGCTCTCAATGAAAGAGAATCTATATGCACACCTCTACAACATAGGCATTCAATGTTAAGCAATACATCACGTCTCGTCATTTAATCTATACAAAGTATGGATACACAATCACAAATCAAATCCAATCTAAATCTAGAAGTCTTGCAACTCATCATTATTGATAGATTGAAAACACAAATTGAAGATAAAAAAAAATATGGAATTGAAAGCTAAGAAAGAGAATGTTACCAAGTCTTCAATTCAAATGTGAGATACAATCTTCAAGAGTGGTTGGGCAATGAGTGTCTAGCTAGATCTAACCCTAATATGGAGAGAAAGTATGTAAAACTAAGCTACAAAACTATCTAATAATGGAAAGTGGTGATCTCCCCTAAAATAATCCCCCTACAAGCCATTTAATATGCTGAAATATGTAATTTCCGTGAAGTGCACGATCCACGTGCCCATCCCACTCACGTGGGGAAGATGTGTGGAACTTTCTGCTCTCGACCCAGTCACTTTTCCCATGCACATGGGATGATGCATGGGTCGGAATTTGACCTTCTTATCTTCATCAAAGTTGTAGTTCTTGATGTTGCCGTTCAAATTCCACTTGAATCACCTCTTGCTCTTTTCATAGGACCAAAGGACTCCTAAATATCTCAGAAAACTGTCGCCGGAATGCCCTCTAAATGACAATGTTTTGCTCTTTTCATAGCATCAAAGGGCTCCTAAATATCTCAGAAAATGTATCATCTTTGGCCCTTATCACCTAGCAATTCTATTCAGCCCCGCTAGCAGAACTGGCCTAAACCAGTGCCGGTCTTAGGCCTCGGTCAGCACAGCTCAGGACCGGCCCCATGCCGAGCATGGGACCAAGCTTCTTGTGGGCCGATCCTGGACTAGGCTCGTAATTTTTTATATTGATTTAAATATATAATTTTGTTTTTATAAATTGATACATTTTGTTTGAAATAAGATTTTGACCCTTAACCTCATTGTTACTAATTTAAATCCTTTCCAATTAAACTACTTTAACCTCTTGATACATTAATACTAATTAGAATATATATATATATATATATATATATATATATATATATATATACACACACATACAGACACACACACACACACATTACACATAGTGGTCACACGCTTTTCTAAAATTAATATTTTTGTTAAAGTAATATTTTAATTATTAATCTCAAAATTTAGAATTAACATTTATAAATGACGTTAAATACATTTCAACTTGTAGGCTTGTACTATTAAAACTTTATATAAGATTTAATATTATTTAATAACTTACAAATATTATAAAATGTAGTATAGTTTGATTTTTACTCACTAAATTATGTTACATTAATATATTAAAAATTTATAAAATACTTTAAAATTGGGTTTGCTTTTAATTTATGGAGAATTGTTGTGAGTAGAAGTAAGAGACTATAGGATTAAGAATTTGTGTGTGATAAAAATAAATTGAGTAAGGGTATTCATAGGGTAAAATGATAAAAAAAAAAAAAAAAAAAAAAAAAAAAAAAAAAAAAAAAAGAAGAAGAAAACTAAAAAAATTTGATCGTTGCACTGGCCGAGAAGCGAGAACAGTAATAGCCTCTATCGAAGACTACGCCTAATCTATCCTCTAGCAGAGGCTACATGCAATGTGCAACGGCCAAACATATTTGGCCGTTGCACATTGCGGGGCTAAGTAGTAAGTAAAAGGGCCAAAATTCCTTTTATTATATATATATATATATATATATATATATATATATATATATATATATATATATATATTTTATCTTTTTATTTTTTTTTAGAGTTTTATGCCTTTTGCGATGGCAGCAAAGCTGCCATGCTTTGCTGTCATGGCTGTGTTTGCCCGGGCCTAAGCACAAGCCTGGGGCGGGCCCGTGCTTGGGGCGTGGACCGATTTCATGTTGGGCCCTGAAGTTTTTTTTTTTAAAGGACCTGAACTATCCCTTAACAAGTAATCGTTATACCCTGCACCACGGCGCACATAGCATTGTGCGCCCCGAGGCTCCCAAAACAACGTCGTTTCGTTAAGTTTTGTAGGGAGTTGACGCAATTATGTACATTATGTTATAGAATTATGTACATTTTTTATACAATTATGTATATTTATTTATATAATTATGTACATTTTTGTTATTCAATTATGTACATCTGAAACAGAGAATTTATGTGTATTATGACAAGAGTTTATGTGTATTATGTATTTTTTTAGATTGTGTGTATTATCTTTTCAAAAAAGAGTATGTGTATTTTGTTATACAAGTATGTACATTCTAGTATATAATTATGTAAATTTTCGAAAACATGAGATTTTTTTTTTAAAGAAAATTTACAGCCGACACAGCTGGAAAGCGACACAGCTGGAAAGCGGAATTTTTTTTAAAAAAAATCCAAAACGACGTCGTTTTGCACCAGGGTGCACAATGCAAAGTGCGCACGATATAAATTGCCCTTAACAAGCCGGTTCAGGTTCAAGCTAAGTCCGGCTCAGGCCCATGTCCACTTTTTTTCGGGCTAGTTTAGGGTTGGTTCGACCTTAAACCGGCCTGTGGCCACCTCTACGTGCTAGACTTGCTCTCAATCCTTTTGGGACCAACAGTACCATGCTTCTTGTAACATTTTTCAACTGTGTGGTCGAGTTTACCACAGAATGTGCATTTTGGCACAGTTTTTCCACTATTATTATTATTGTCTCTCCTTTTATTATTTGATCCTGATACAACCACAACACTTTGTTTAGTTGCAGACCACACTTCGTTATTCTTAATGGCATTATACTGAATCAATTCATTACTTTTGTGATTAATAGAGCCATTAAGTTTCCTTTCAAATTTCAAAGCCATGTTATAGACTTTGCCATAGCAGGGTATCCGACATCCATTGCAAGTGCATATCCCATTTTTGCGCAGCAGGGTTTTGAAAATCCACGAGAAGCAACTGGCCGTATTGTATGTGCCAATTGCCATTTAGCTAATAAGCCCGTGGATATTGAGGTACCACAAGCGGTACTTCCCGATACTGTATTTGAAGCAGTTGTTCGAATCCCTTATGATATGCAACTGAAACAAGTTCTTTCTAATGGTAAAAAAGGGGGTTTGAATGTGGGGGCTGTTCTGATTTTACCGGAGGGTTTTGAATTAGCCCCTCCCGATCGTCTTTCTACCGAGATGAAAGAAAAGATAGGCAATTTGTCTTTTCAGAGCTATCGCCCCAATAAAAAAAATATTCTTGTGGTGGGCCCTGTCCCCGGTAAGAAATATAGTGAAATCACCTTTCCTATTCTTTCCCCGGACCCCGCTACTAAGAAGGATGCTCGCTTCTTAAAATAAGACAAAAACACCAGATTTAGTGGTTACAAAACCATCATTTAGACCCTCTAAGAATCTGATCACTTGATCATCTTCCCATTCCTTTTTGATTTTGCTCACAAGAGTGCTTGCACACCTATGCATGCATTCGTATATAGGAATCATCTGCTCCTATAGAGCGTTCCATTTTGTAAAGTATTCATTAATGGACTTATTACCTTATATGTTTATGAAAATTTCATTATAAAGCTTTGCAATTCTGTGAGGATCATCAGTTCGAGAGTATGTACCTATTTCTAAGGTTAATCCAAATATCTGATGCTTTTTAGAAGTATAGAACACTTTGCGTAATGCTGGAGCTCAGCGATTTGAGAATCCAGGAACACACTATGGTGTTATTGCATCTCTTCCACATCGCGTATCTCAGATCTGTTTCTCTTGACTAGCAATTGTTCTATAAACGAGACCGAACTTGTTTTTGACTTTCAAGGCCATCTTCATTGATCTGCTCTAGGATGCATAGTTGTGTTCTGTTAATGCAGGCGAAACAAGCAGTTACACCTTGTTATATATGCATGACAGTTACAACATAATGAAATGAACTAGGATGAATAGAAAAGAATTCTCTTTGACTGTTAAACAATTTCATGTTTACTTCATCATTCTCTTTTAGACTTGGTTCTTATTTCACATAAAATTGACCATCCAAAGTACTAAAATGTATATTCTATGTACTTCAATTTCCACCCCTACTTAACGATAATAATTCTAATGTAAAAAATATAAAATAAAAAAATGTATTACTCCGTAATAAGGTGACCGAAATCACCTAAATCATAAATACTTGATAGACTAAAAAAGAGTTAATTCTATTTTTGGTCCTATATTTATAGGTGATTGTTTGTTTTTAGTCAATTTTTTTTAAATATCCTCCTTTGTTCCTAGTATTATTGTAGCATGACCAATTTTTATCCTCTATCCTCTATCCGTTAAATAAAAGGGCATTTCAGTATTCAATTATGAATATTTTCAAAAACATAAACATAAAGAATATAACGGATCAACGCACTTTGTATTAAAAATATAAAAATATATTTACATTTAACAAAATTTCAACGATATTGTTGATAGAGTACCAAAATTGATCATGTCACAATAATATATACTAGGACCAAAAGAGGACGTTCTAAAAAAAAAAAAAAAGAAAAAAAAAAAAGGGGACTGCCACTTATAAATCTATGACCAAAAATGAAATTAACTCGACTAAAAACCCTATTTTTTTCTTTATTCAGTTTAAACATACAAATTGAAACACGATGGAATATATTAATATATTATTAATGAAATCTTAAGAATTTAAGAACAATTTGTAAAGATTTGGGATTACATAACTCTGATCAAGGTTCCAACTATAATCAGTACCATTAACCTATAAGAATTCTAACACAACCAGCTTCCAGAATTTAATTCTTGAAGATTGATTGAAGTTAATAACAATCATGCCAACACTCGCAAAGTCTAAGGGCAGTCCCAGGAATTGGGGTACATTGTGCTAATGGATGGAGTCCACTGTAGTCATTGTTGCACATCTTTTCGCAACATGTTGCATCACACGACGCTATGCTGCATGGACCCAAATTTGCAACGCAATTTGGTTCATTAATTCGTGCATCCATCCCTATTACCACTTCACTTCTTTTTCCTTCTACTGGTGGGCCTGCTGGCAACCACTTGCCGCCGCCCGCTACCATCTTGCCTAAAATTCAAGATATATATGCATACCATACATAAGTGATGATGTATACATTGATGGTATAATCGCATAGATATAAGATATTCTATATATCCTCTAAGTATTAGAAGGATTTTTATTATGCAATTCAACACACTGTATTTCAAGATTGATTTATATAATTGATGAAAAATGTTATAATTCTAAATTTACAAAAAAATGTTATAATTTTGGTCTAAAATAACACACATTCTAATTAACGTTGTTAAGGTTCTACCTTAAAGAATATTTCATTATGGATTTTTAAAGTGGTTGGAAGTTAATTGGTTAGACTATTTCCACCCATAAGCCCTAGGTTTTTCTTTTAACAGAAAAATCTTAGGTTTTGATAACTTTATTGTGGTGAAAAATAATAAAATAAAATACAATTTAGTGATGGGATTTATCAATGTGTTCGACGGTGGAAACCCTATATATACAAGAAAAGAAGGATATTGGAATGACAAAAATATAGTGAAAGAGAAGATATATGTTACCTGATGATGCAAAAATAAGAACAAAAAAGAAGCAAAACGAAAGTTTTAAGGTGGCCATTTTGCTAATGACAATGGAGGAAATAATTATGTAGCTCAAAATCTATGCTAGAGTTTGTACTAGAATTTGTGTCGTTGAAATCCTGTATATATAATAATAAAATGAAATTTAGTTTTTATTACATCGATATAATAAAATTTACATATCAGAAAGTGAAAGCCTGTTATAGAAGTGTAATAATGTTGGTGGTCAAGATAGAGCAAATTGGAAATGATTGAAATATATGGATAGGGAAAACAATTAAGGTAATTATATATAATTGATGTACCATATTTATATTAAATTATGCAGAGGAAATAGTTAATATTTAAATTCGGCACACAATGAAATTTCAAAAAAAGTAATTAATTTGGCAAATTTAGACAAAAAATATTATTTTAAATTGTATACTATATGCATTATCAATTGTGATATGGTGGGCCTGGTCTAACCAATTGTATGGACCATGGTCCAATACGATCTCGTTTCTTTTAATTAAAAGAAACATTTGTAGTTACAATGAATCAATAGTGTATCAGTCGTTATATTATAGACCGCGGTGCATGTGCACCGCGGTCAAAAACGACGTCGTTTCTTTAAGTAAAGAAACGGTCCGCCGTTAGAGTTAACGAAGTCCGCTTGTTTGGTGTATTAAACACTAACTGACACTACAGTATATCCAAACCGACACTGCAGTTATATCAAAATGATACTGTAGTTATAGTGAAATGAAACTGCAGTGTATATAAACTGAA
The DNA here is from genome assembly GCF_001879475.1 of Ipomoea nil. Classification (NCBI taxonomy): domain Eukaryota; kingdom Viridiplantae; phylum Streptophyta; class Magnoliopsida; order Solanales; family Convolvulaceae; genus Ipomoea; species Ipomoea nil. The sequence continues at coordinate 1,337,777 of NW_017617687.1, read as the reverse complement.
ACTGAATAACATTTCACATATTTGAGTGTATATTGTACAATGAAGCCGTAATTATATCAAAATGATCATGTAGTTGTGTTTTAATGAAATTATAGTGTATATAAAATAAAATTAAATAACATTTTCACATATTTGAGTCTATAAATATCGAATGAAACTATAGTTATATCGAAATGAAACTGTAGTTGTGTTCAACCGAAACTGTAGTGTATACAAAATGACACTGAATAACAGAGTTACATTTTGCAAAAGGGTGCGAAACGGCGGAAACAAACACTGTTAATTTTCATTTTAAAAAAAGACGCGCGGTGCATAATCGATTATGCACCGCGGTGCATAATATAATTTGCCATAGTGTATCATCTACGTGCATTATTCTTTTTAAAGCAGCAAATTAAAGTGTTTGAATTTGGACAGGAAATTTGACAAGCATTATATTATTTAATTTGGTGAATTTTGGGTTATGTAATTGCAACAATTATTTTGTGAATTTTATTATGATGGTTCACGGATAAAATTTATATATATATATATATATATATATATATATATATATATATATATATATGATGACGTTAGTGTATATTTATTGGAAATTATAAGATTTGTATATTAGTGTTGAAATTGATTACTTCAAAATTATATTACCAAAAGTCTAAATAAAAAATTGAAGGAAGAGCATGTCTAATTGATATTATTTTATGTAACAAAAATATACCATAATCAAATAAAAAGAATCTCTATGTTGAATACCATAGTAAGATTAAAGTGTTAAATACAGGTTGGTAATATAGACATACGTAATATGTCTATGTTTAATTGTTCCTTTAATTATGGACGTAATATGTGTATATTTTTTTTCCCTTTAATTACCCATCGTAATATGTATATGTTTAAATTCCAATATAGACATATTACGTGGCTTGTAGTTCACTGGTATCGGATTGCTCCCCTATATGGGAGGTCTAGGTTTCGAGCCTTAGGGTGTGTTTGGAAACATGGAAAATGATTAAGGAAAATTTGAAGTTAATTGAAAATGAGGTACTGGTCAATGGAATTTCTTCCTATTTTTAAGGAAAACAACTTCCCCTTTAAAAAAAGGGGAAGTCATTTTCTAGATGTTAACTTCTTCATTTCTTCACTTCAAGAGCCGTTGACTTTCTTCATCTTTTTTGACTTCTTCATCCTTTGACTTTTGGGCACACTGATTTCTGGCAGGTTTCCGTCGGAAACCAAAGTTTTTTTTTTTTTTTTTTTTTTAAAAAAAATAGTAAACAACCCATATGGTTTCCGCACAGAAACCAGATCTTGGTTTCTACCGGAAACCAGACATGGTTTCCTGAGCGGAAACCATGTCATGGTTTCCTGCGCAAAAACCATGACATGGTTTCCGACGGAAACCAGATTTTGGTTTCCGCCGGAAACCATGAATATTATGTTTTTTTTTTAATAAATAATACTATTTGATTTTAAAAATAATATTATTATTTATAATATTATTGTAAATTTTATATATTATTATAGATTCTATGGGTATCACCCTTCCTTTGTAATAAAAAAAAATATTCTAATATGGACAGAAAAATTTATCGTTAATTCCAATAAAAATGAGGTCATTTTATTATGCTTACTATATGGTAATTAAGAGTATATATTATTCTTAATTAATATTATGCTAATTATGACATCCATGTAATCTGAATAATTATGGTACTTAAGAAGTATATATTATTCTTAATAAAATAGTGTGTGTATATTTAATTTCGTTTAATTATGGACACAATATACGTATAGTATGTTTAATTATCTTTTAAATATATATGTCTGTAATATGCCATATGTGTATGTTTAATTTAATTTAATTATGTCTTTAATATTGTACCATTAATTTTCGTTAATTGATTAGATAAAATCTATACTACAGCAAGTATAAAAAAACAATTTAATAAAAGTATAATATGTGAATTAATTTATTAATTACCATAACTATTAAGATTTTGTTCAAAAGTAACCATTATTATAATTTTTTAAAAATTCTTTAATGATGAACCTAATGTGTATTATCAATCTGATTAGATAAAATTTATATTACGGAAAGTATTAATTCCTTAATTGTCAAAAATTTTAAGATTCTATTCAAAATTAATCACAGAAAATGCACGAGTAATTGATATTATTTGATATAAAAAAATATAAAATCGTTGTAATAAGAAATTTATATGTTTAATTACCATAATCAATTTAGAAGTTAAATACGCTTAGTAATTACCACGGGTTATTTAGATGGTAAATAGTATATGGTAATTACTTATATAGGTTACCATAATAAACGGGGATTAACATGTGGGGCGATACCTTTTTGGTAAGATATATTATTAAAAGCATCGATTAATTAAAATACGATAGAGAAATTATATTAGGAAATTAATTAGCTAAAAACGAATCTAATGTAATAAGAAACGCGGTGACTTTGATCGACTCCCTTCGACGCCGACGTCATCTCAGAAACCGTAAGTGTAATTCAAGACAATCGAATCCAGTTCACTTCTCGGCCAAATCTGGCCAATTGAACCCATAAAAAATCAATGCCTACATTATCATAGTTTTTTTAGTGAAGATTGAATCATATATTCTTAGAAATGGAATTATGTGGCTCCATTACTATTACCTTCCACTTCCCAAATTGTAACAACCCAAAATTTTATTTTATAAATTCAATATTAAGAAATTTCAAAATAGCCATTTTCACTCCATTAAAAATTTTTGCAATCAATTGGTGTTGGAATAAATTATTTTAGTCACATTTTAAATTGATTCGACACCAAAACTTATTTTATTCGAAATTCCTATATTTTCAGGTACTTCGCGTACCAAGTTTTAAATCGAGAAATCAATCTGAGTGAGACCGGGAGAATTCAAAAAGACTTTAAACAAGGGTTCATCTAGATTAAATTTTGAGAAAATTCATTTTCAACCCCAAAGCATTTAAAATAGCATTTCTAGCCCTTGGTCCATGATGCTAGGTGAAACACACACACACACACACACACACACACACACACACACACACACACACACACACATATATATATATATATATATATATATATATATATATATATATATATTTACTGAAGCCACTAAAGTTTAGCCTATGCACTAGGCAGAACTGGAGCCTGCACGAAAGTTGTTAGAAACTGCTGAAGTTTTGACCATGCATTCGGCAGAACTGATGCACGAAAGTTGCTACTTTCGGATGGGCAGAGGAGCACGAAAGTTGCAACTTTCGGCCTCACGAAACAACAAACACCTTGTGACTGTTGGGAATTAAGTTCATCTGTTACGGAATTAATTGTCTATTAATTTCAATCTTTAAGTTTTGAATTTAATTTCAGCATCATGGGGCTACTGTTTCAGATGTTCAAAAATTAGTTTGAATACCAATTAAATGCCACCCATTGAAGGGTAGTAAGAAGCAGGTTTTTTAGTACACATACGAGAGAACAAGCACACTACACGAAACTTTGAGTTTTCAAGCCTCAAAATTCTGCTTCTACTCCGTTTCTTAAGCCTACTGTGTTCATAATCTTGCTTTGTTCGCCGAATTCCTTGTTTGAGTGCTCAAACATTGAATCATAGCAAGTTTTATCCTGGGAAGCCTAGGCCACAACGCTCCTAGCACTTTTGGGAGGTGGCAAATAAAGATTTAAGGAAAGAGTGATTGCTTGACTCTTGCAAAAAATCCAACACCAAACACTAGTCAAATTCTCCATCTTTCCTTCCATTCTTTTCCAGGAAAATAATAATCTTATTTTATTGGATTATTATTTGTTTTCTACCAACGGATCCAATAGTCTTAAATTCTTATATCTTCTTTTTCCCGTAGGTGGTCTACTCCGAATTTCCTTGAAGGAAATGGAGCATCCCGTACTGCCAATCGATGGGGAGGATAATGTTGTTGTGGACAACAATGGAGGAAACGGCAACAATGTTGCTAATTCCCAAGGTATACCTGTGAACGTTGGTTCACAAGATGGTGGGAGCACCAAGGGATATATTCCCATGACTTGGGTACCTTCGATACCAAGCGGATCGGCTGAAAAGCCGGAGAAGTTCAATGGTGTTGGGTCTAACTTCAAGAGGTGGCAACAAAAGATGTTGTTTTACCTAGCAACTCTCGGCTTGGCAAGGTTCTTGTCCGAGAGTGTTCCTGAGTTGAAGGAACAAGATGCACAATCTGTGATGGCAGTTGGCTATTGTAAGGATTTGGACTTCCTTTGCCGAAACTACATCCTTTACAGATTGTTTGACACGCTATATGATGTATATCGAAAGATTAGCACATCAAAAGCGTTGTGAGAAGCTTTGGATCATAAATACCAAAGTGAGAATGTCGGCTCAAAGAAATTTTAGGTTGGCCGATCCTTCGACTTCAAAATGGTTGATTCAAAGACCGTGCTATGTTAGGTAGAAGATTTGCAAGTAATCTTTGACGAGATCCGTGACGAGGGCATGGTGCTGAGTGAAGCCTTCCAAGTGGGATCCGTGATCCACTTGTTGCCTCCAGGATGGAAGGACTTCAAGAACTACCTTAAGCAAAAGCAAAAGGAGATGAATCTGGAGGACCTGATCCAGCGACTCAGGATTGAGGAGGGGAACAGGACGAATGATAGGAAAGTTCCTATCGTTGTTGGCGCTAAGGCCAACATTGTGGAGCGTGGTAAAAGCTCCAAGAGGAACAATAAGGACAAGCGAAAGCTAGGTCCGAAAGGTGGCGTTACCAAGAACAAGTTTCCTGGTGAATGCTAAAATTGTGGTAAGCCTGGCCATAGAGCATCTGAATGCAAAGCTCCAAGGAAGAAGAACAAGAATTCTGAAGCCAATGTTGTTGGAGATAGCAGTCAGAAGGAGGTCGAGATTAGCCTTTCGGCTATAGTGATCGAGGTAAACCTCGTGGGCTCAAACCCTCGTGAGTGGTTCATCGATACTGATGTAACCTGGCACTTGTGGTTGCAACCGAGAGATGTTCAACACCTTTGAAACCGTTGAGGGTGAAAAGATGTGGATGGGGAACTCTGCTCAGTCTGTTGTGGAAGGCATGGGCAAAGTGGTTCTGAAGATGACTTCCGGGAAGGAACTGACGTTGAACAACGTGCTGTATGTTTCGGAGCTGAGGAAGAATCTTGTGTCTGGCTCTCTGTTGAAAAAGCTTGGCTTTCGCATGGTGTTCGAGTCAGACAAAGTAGTTTTGTCCAAGTTAGGGATGTTTGTTGGTAAAAGATATGTAACTGGTGGGCTTTTTAAGCTCAGTGTAATTCTTGTTATCAATAAAAGCAAAGTTAATTCTGTTTACTTGCTTGAGTCTTCCAATTTGTGGCATGGTAGACTAGGTCATGTTAATTTTAATTCTATACGTAGATTAATTAGCATGGACCATATTCCTAACTTTCAAATTAACACAAATAACAAGTGTGAAATTTGTGTTGAGGCAAAACTAACAAAAGTTCCTTTCAAATCGGTGGAAAAGGAAACTGAACCACTAGAATTAATCCATAGTGATTTGTGCGATTTTAGATCGATACAAATGAGAGGTGGTAATAAGTATTTTATCACGTTTATCGACGATAACACACGATACTGCTATGTGTATTCGCTTAAGAGCAAAGATGAAGCGTTGATAAATTCGTTCTTTATAAGAATGAAGTGGAAAACCAACTTAATCGGAGAATTAAGAAGGTTAGAAGCGATAGAGGTGGTGAATACGAAGCACCGATTGGTGACTTCTGTGCAAGTGTAGGTATCATACACGAGCGTACGACACCTTACGCACCTCAATCGAACGGTGTTGCCGAACAAAAGATTCGTACATTGAAAGACATGATGAATGCGATGCCCATAAGTTCGGGCCTACCTCAAGATGCATGGGGAGAGGCGATTTTGACAAGTAATTACCTTTTGAATAACTCACCCCGCAAGAAGCTCGATAAGACTCCTTATGACCTGTGGAACGGTCGGAAACCCTCCTACTAGTACCTGAAAGTGTGGGGGTGTCTTGCCAAAGTATTGGTGCCAACACCTCAGAAAGTAAAGATAGGTCCTAAGACGGTGGACTGTATCTTTATTGGCTATGCACATAATAGTAGTGCTTATCGGTTCTTAGTACATGAGTCCCATAATCCGAACGTACATGAGAACACAATAATAAAATCAAGGAATGCATATTTCTTTGAAAATATATTTCCTTGTAGGTCCAACGAGGGACCAAGTACGTCAAAACGAATGTTTGACGAAACTATGGATAATGATAGTGGGGAATCTAAGAAAGAACCCGAGCTCGAGCCGAGACACAGTAAGCGGGAAAGAGTTGAAAAATCATTCGGTCCTGATTTTCTAACTTACTTGTTAGTGTATGATTCGGGTACTCTAACTTGTTTATTAGAAAATGAACCCGATTTTCTATCTTGTTTGATAAAGAACGAGCTCGATCGTATGTAGAAGCCGTGACTTCTACGGAAGCACCAATGTGGAAAGAAGCTATAAAAAGTGAAGTGGATTCTATCCTACAGAATCACACTTTTGAACTTGTTGATCTTCCCCCGGATAGTAATCCCTTAGGATCCAAGTGGGTCTTTAAAAGGAAGATAAACCCTTATGGTTCCATCGAGAAGTATAAGGCTAGGCTTGTATTCAAGGGTTACAAGAAATGCGACGGCCTCGATAACTTCGACACGTATTCTCCCGTGACGAGAATAAACTCCATTAGGATGATACTTGCCATAGCAGCGCTGCGGAACTTGGAAGTTCATCAAATGGACGTTAAAACCACTTTCCTAAATGGCGAATTAGATGAGGAAATATATTTTGAACAACCCAAAGGGTTCGTGGTTCCGGGCCAAGAAAGAAAAGTGTGTGAATTGGTTAAATCGCTTTATGGTTTAAAACAAGCGCCTAAGCAGTGGCACGAGAAGTTTGACCATGCGATGTTAACTAACGGTTTTAAAATAAACGAAAGTGACAAATGTGTCTATGTTAAGGAAACGATAGACAGCTATGTCATTCTTTGTTTATACGTAGATGACATGCTCATCATTGGTAGTAACGATCGGATGATCAAGTCTACCAAAAACATGTTAAATGCGAGATTTTACATGAAGGATATGGGTTTGGCTGATTTAATCCTTGGGATTAGAATCATTAGAAGACCTGATGGTCTTGTGTTGAGCCAATCACATTATATTGACAAAATCCTTGAAAATTTAAACAAGGATGACGGTCAATTGGCTAGAACACCGTTTGATACAAACGTTCATCTAACCAATAACCACGGAGAAGGTATTTCACAAGTGGAATATGCTCGGGTTATTGGTATTTTGATGTATCTTATGAGTTGTACTAGGCTGGATATTGCCTTTGCGGTTAGTAAACTCAGTAGATATACGAGTAACCCCGGTGCTATGCACTGGAAGGTAATAGTAAAGATTATGAGATACTTGAGGTATACTCGTGACCTTGGACTGCACTACGGGAGATATCCCGCTGTACTTGAAGGGTATAGCGATGCGAACTGAATATCTGATATTAAGGATTCTAAGTCCACGAGTGGCTACGTGTTTACACTAGCCGGTGCAGCCATTACCTGGAAATCCTCTAAGCAAACTGTGATAGCTAGATCCACGATGGAATCTGAGCTGATAGCCTTGGACAAAGGTTGTGAAGAGGCTGAATGGCTACGCCATTTTGTAGAGGATATTCCTAATTGGGAAAGACCGGTACCTCCAATATGTGTGCATTGCAATAGTCAAGCCACAATTGGGAGAGTACAGAGTCATATGTATAATGGTAAGTCTAGACATGTGCGTTGAAGACATAACACCATTAGACAACTGCTCACAACTGGTGTTGTCTCGATTGACTACGTAAAGTCAAAAGACAATATAGCGGATCCGCTGACCAAAGGGTTAGGCAAAGAAGTTGTGGAGAAGTTGACACAAGGAATGGGTCTAAAGCCTTTGGACTAAAAAGTTCTATAGTGGATACCCAACGTAGCTGGCACTTAGGTTCGATGGGACAACTAAATTATGGAACGGAGCGCGTCACTGTGGGGGTCTCGGACTCCCTACCACTCCTCGTTAAAACAGTGACTCCCGCATGAGGCTAGCATGTTGATGCTTTAATGATTCTTGAGTATGCGGGATACTCGAGAAAGAATAACCTATGTTAGAGAGAAGTGAGGATCGCTTCAAAGGAGAATTGATGGGCAACAATTCTTTAGAAACTCTCGCAGAACCAGGACTGGTGACCCATGACCAAAACGGGCACACTCGTGAGAACAGAGCATGGTTGGGAGGTTCCTGTGTCAGATATGTCATCGTCTATATAAGAAGCAAGTTTTTTAGTACACATACGAGAGAACAAGCACACTACACGAAACTTTGAGTTTTCAAGCCTCAAAATTCTGATTCTACTCCTTTTCTTAAGCCTACTGTGCTCATAATCTTGCTTTGTTCGCCGGATTCCTTGTTTGAGTGCTCAAACAATGAATCATAGCAAGTTTTATCCTGAGAAGCCTAGGCCACAATGCTCCTAGCACTTTTGGGAGGTGGCAAATAAGGTTTTAAGGAAAGAGTGATTGCTTGACTCTTGCAAAAAACCCAACACCAAACACTAGCCAAATTCTCCATATTTCCCCTTCCCTTCTTTTCCAGGAAAATAATAATCTTATTTTATTGGATTATTATTTTTTTTCTACCAACGGATCCAATAGTAACACCCCGTGTTTCACTAAATATATATATTAGATATAAATATTTACCAAATAGAACTATTTACTTATAATTAAATATTTTGCTATATATATATATATATATATATGTACCCAAATATGTTACTACGGGCTTTGGTTAGTTATTTTATAATCTATGATATTAAATACCCAAATCTCTAATTTATTGATATGGTCCATAATGGACCGTGGACCTTTGTCTAAAATAAAGCCCGTTAGCGTTTTTGAAAAAATAAGGAGAGCCATTTTACCTTTCTGATTTGTATTAGGAATTTTAAGCCTTTTACCTTTTCAGATTTGTATTAGGAATCCTAAACCTCTTACCCATTCAGATTTGTATTAGGGATCGTAACCTATATATAGGGGGAATTAGAAGGCATTAGAACCCTGTCACCCATATCTCCCTCTCCCCACACGAAATCCTCTCCCAAGAACATAGCCAAAGGAATTCCCCACCGCCAAGCTTAGGGAAATCAATCGGAGGAAAATCTTTGAAAAGAGCCTTAATAGCCAAGGAAGGATTAATTAAGGCTAAGAGGTAACACATGTCTTACAAAACCTATTTTCCTTGTTATTGTTTATTGATTGGCTCCATTGAACGATTGAATGCGTGATTTTGTATTTGTGCCCGTGTTAGACCTTGTCTTTAGGATCTGTGATATGGATTCTTGATAGCCCTGTGTGGTCTTGGTATGTTCTTGTATTTAATTGTGTTTAGGGCTTGTCTTTAGGATTTGTACGGTGAATCTTGTTATTGATAATGTTCTTGGTGTTCTTGGATGTGTTTATGCATGCTCGGATATGATTCTAGGCTTAGGGTTTGTCGTTGAAGCTTGGTATGATTGAGTTCTTGAGGTTCTTGATGATCTTGAATTATTGTGCATTTATTCTTGATTCTGGGCTTGATTAGTTTTTGTATTTGGAATTTAATTGTGTTGGTTTCTTGGCTTAATTCTTGTGGTTCAAGTCCATATTGTTGTTGTTGATTATTGGGATGTGTTCCGACTTGGTTTTGGATTTAACGGATGAATTCCCGAAAGGAAAAAATGCCGGATTACCATCGTACTAGTGGGGGGTCGATGGGGGGACAAACCCCCACCTGACCACCCGCCAGTACACGCTTGTCGTACCAGTAGGTGGCCGGCGGGTGGCTGACCACCCGCCGTGTACCCGCTGGTACATAGCCTCTCACCCGCGGGTGGCCGCGGGTGGTTGACCACCCGCCGTACACCCGCTGGAACGGGGCGGTGAGTCGTGACGTTTTACCCCATTTGTTGTTTCCCCGTGCCCCGTTGTGCGGCGTTTGATGTTTATGAGTCTCGCTTGATATTTTAGGTACCATTTTATGAGTCTCGCTTGATATTTCAGGTACCATTTTAGGAGTTATGAGTCGTGATTATTGCATGTGGGTTAATTTAGTATCCAGTTGACCTAGGATGAGATTTGTATGATCTCGTGGGTGTCTTGTGGTTGTCTCGTTATCTTGGGAATTAGAGTTTATGCTGTATCTTGTCGGTTGCGTGTTTATGTTGATGTCACTTGTTGATGTGATTGATGTGATTGTTGTGCCCTCCCTTTGACTATCCATTGCTATGTGTTGATGTGTATTGATTGTTGTTGTTGTTGAGCCGTGGTGTAACACCCCACTTTTCTAACTCTTAATTGTCTCTCTAAATAGTCATTAACATAATCTAAGCAGCGGAAAACTAGATAAAAGAAGTGAGGGTGTCACCGTTACAACCACCACTCTTGGTGATTGCACAGGCAAAAAGGGTAAAACTATAACATACGATTAAGTCTAGGGAGAAATACGTCACCCCAAAACAGTCTACAAACATCATCATAAAGTCATAAATTCTAAATCCATAACATCCTCATCAATAGGACTAGAGTTTAGACAGCTCAGACTAAGAGACTAACCTAACTCGATCTCTGCTCACAGCTGGGCCCACCTGAAAGGGGTTTTGCAAGCAACACATAGACAAACAGGAAAACACCTGTTAGCACGAAGCTAAGTATAATCACACTCAACCCTGTAAAACATTCTAGCATGCACTTTGAAAACATTTGATATCATTATATCAATAAACTAATTTCAAAGTATCTTTAGATTATCACATACTTTCTAGATGCTTGCACCCTATAATATCAACTGGCATGCTTATATATATATATATATATGTAAGGCTAATCACATATTTTCAACAACATGTAGACTTCTCAAATAGCTTATCAAGCAATTTATGCTCACAGATAGGATCATGTTTAAAGACCTTATAACAGGTGTTCACATGCGATCACACTCTTATCACATAACTTATTAAGTAGAACTTCTACTACATCACCATAATCAAGCTTAAGGGAATATTTCCAATTAGACTTCTCATTAAACAATCTTTTACGATACACTATTCGCATACAATCAGGTTTAACATTATGATCATGCTTTTCACGCAATCTAGTGCGACAATATAGTCACTCTTATGCAATCTAATGCAACAATATTCTCATGCTCTTATGCAATCCTGTGTAACAATATACTCATGCTCTTATGCCATCTCGTACAATAACATAATCATACTCTTATGCAATCTAGTGCAACAATATAATCATACTCTTATGCAATCTAGTGTAACAATATACTCATATTCTTATGCAAGCTAGTGTAACAATATACTCATATTCTTATGCAAGCTAGTGCAACAATATACTCATATTCTTATGCAATCTCATACAACATTATACTCATACTCATATGCAATCTAGTGCAACAATATGCTCATATTCTTAAGCAATCTCATGCAATAATATATTCATACTCATATGCAATCTAGTGCAACAGTATACTCTTTTTCATATGCAACCTAGTGCAATAATGTAATCATACGCTCATATATAAAATATAGTACTTGCTGTGGAGGTTTCTTTGTTACTTTCTCGAGTCTCTCTTGACTCTCTTTCTTTCTATCGAGTCTATATTGACTCTCTTACTTGAGTCTCTGTTGACTCTATTTCTTGAGTCTCTGTTGACTCTCTTTCTTTCTCTTATACTTGTAGACGGCTTAGGGTCTCACAGAAGTGTGACTTGCCCCATCGGGAACGGCATAATTCTGACCCAATATCTCCTACCATCTACGGAACCAATCTCGTGGTTCAAACTCTGTGGAATCAGGTATCGAACTACTAGTGTGCACACCCCCTAACTAGGATTCCAAGCCCGGCGGGAAGTTTCCAACCTCGCAACGTGGGAATACGCCGTGTTACATACTCTGGGACCGCAATGTCCATAAATATCTCCCGATAGGAACATAGTCCAAACGGTATCCTCCAAAAGCTCACTGATATAGATAATACATAAATATATCTCTCATGCATCAATCTCATGCATGAAATAACTCTAGTACTACTAAATGCATCAAAGAATGATATACCACATGCTTATGGTTTATTGAAAGTATTCTTGGGCTCACGTTGGCTCCTTATGCATTTTTGGAAATATGTCACATGTGAAATGTCAACATGTTTTATAATATGCTTCTAAATCAAGTATAAACTAACATGAAGTATTCAAGAATATATCATCATGCTCAGTTTGCAACATAGCAATTTCTATACATTTCACTCAACATATATGCTTCTATTCTCATTGATCAGAAAACACAATTTAATCATGCTTTCATAATAAATCATATTCTCAAATGATCATGCTTCTTTACTCAACACAAAAATATCAACAGATCCCAATATCAAGTATTTCTTGTTCACAGTGAACTTAGCAAAAATTATACTGTGTAGCAAATTCTTCAATAAATCATTCATATCTTACTCATTTTTTATCCAAATTCAACTAAGTCAAAGCCAAAACGTGCGTCGAGACGATCCCGATGAGCTGAGCCACAAGGGCCCGTAACACTTGGCTCGAAACGGCACGTAGCTGAGCCACAAGGGTCCGACCACTGCACAAAATCTCATCAGAACAATACTCAGGGACTTGGGGCAGGACTCTTCATGGTCCGCCCCTATAGACTCGTCACTACGCCGGGGCTAGGCGACGGCCCTCTTCTAGGGCCGTGCCCTAGTCCCGTTATGGCACGGCTCTAGCCGGCGTCCCTTCTGATGAGCCGCGCGGCTAGGGCCGCCACTCTGGTCTGGTGCACACTGTGTTGTGCACCAGATAGCCTTTCACCTGCAAAAAATTGTCCAAGCACGTCCAAAACAATCTCAACAACTCATAAACACATCCCAAAGAATTTCTAAGCATAAACACATTAAAACTCATAATTTCTACTCATTTCTACTCAATACTAGGCTTCACAGAGCCAAAACTAGAGAGGAATCCATGGGGTTATGCCTCTTGTAGACCCCTTCTTCTTTCTTGGTTTTCAGCTCAACTTCACTCAAAGATCTCTACTTCTTTCACCACCTAAACATCTCAAACAACCACACAAGGCCTAAGTCTAAAACCTTAAGAAGAGATGTTATGCAGAGAAAATGAGAGAAGGAGGAAATGAATGGAGAAGAAGCTTACTACTATGGTGTTGGCAGCCAAGGAAGTGATCGGGAGGAAATGAGGCCAACATCATTCTATTTATAAGGGTTCAAAATCGTAGGTTTATACACAATGATTGGTTGAGGGCAAGGAGGTAATTCTACTAGCTAAAAAGATGAATCATGATAATATCTTGGATGCTTTGTGGTCCACCTTGCAACATGAACCATGTGCTAAAAGTGATATTTCTTTATTATTTTGAGGTGGAAAGTGAATTTTCCTAAAAGCTAAATAGATGAACACTTGTTCAAAATCCCCTTTTTAATTCTCCCGGCCTCACTAGGGTAAAATTCTCGATTTAGATCTTGTTACGCAAAGTACCCGAAAACTTAGGAATTTTTGAATGAAATTCATTTCTTTGGTGTTGAATTAACTTTAAAATGGAACAAAAATTATTTTATTCAAACACCGATTGCTCGCAAAATTTTTTAATGGAGTGAAAAACTACTTTGGGATTTCTTAACACTGGATTTATAAAATGAAATTTTGGGTTGTTACACGTGGCCGCTGTTGTTGTTGCGTGTGTTGACTGATTGATTGAACCTGGTGAGAAAGAGATGTGATTGGTGGAAAAAGATTGTTTGAGTTTGGCACAACGAGTGCCCAGTTATTGTGCTAAAGGCACAGACCATTCGGTTATCGTGCTGAAGGCAGGACCACCTTGACTTGCTTGCTAAAGGCATGGGTCAAGTTATAACCGTCGCGGTGCCATGTCGGAGCTATATGCGCTGACCCCTTGGTAGTGGTGCTAGAGGCACAGATCATGCGAATGACACTAAGGGGCTATCAGATCGGTGGTATGTTGGAGATATGTTGGAGGGGAACCATGAAGTGCTCCAGAGGTATAAGAGGGTGGCGTTATAAGAGTGGCCTGGAGGTATAGGTTGGAACTGATATAAGGATGGAGAGGAGTAAAGGTTGGAAATTGGTATAAGGCTGGATTGTGATACTAGTGTTGTTGTTGCCTTTGCTTGTCATTGTGCCTTATTGTTGTTATTGATTGTTATTGCTGAGCATTGTGGTTATATTATCTTGCGAGTTAGGACGCATGCTAGTATCTTTATGATGATTCGTGATGTTAAACCTGTTCTTTTGTCGGGAGTCCTGATCTTGGTCCTAGACCTCGGTCAGCACAGCTCGGGACCAGCCAATAGTATTCAGGGCCGGTCCTGTGTCGGGCCTAGGACCGGGTATCTTGTGAGCCGATCCCGGACTAGGCCAGTAATTTGTTATATTGTTTTAAATATATAATTTTTTTAAAAAAAATTGATGTATTTTGTTTGAAATATGATTTGGACTCTTAACCTCATTGTTACTAATTTAAATTCATTTCAATTAAGCTACTTGAACCTCTTGATATATTAATACTAATTAGTATATATATATATATATATATATATATATATATATATATATATATATATATACACGTTTGTATTTTAAGCCCTATTTATACATGAATGTAACTACACACACACACACACTACACATAGTCACACGCTTTTCTAAAATTAATATTTTTAAAAAAAATAATATTTTAATTACTAATCTCAAAATTTAATTTTAACATGATTTCTACTAAATTAAAATTTATAAATGATGTTAAATACATTTAAAATTGTAGTCTTGTACTATAAGACTTAATATTATTTAATAACTTATAAATATTATAAAATGTAGTACAGTTTATAAAGTTCATTTGATTTTTACTTACTAAATTATGTTAGATTAATAAATTAAAAGTTTATAAAATAGTTTTAAATTGGGTTTGCTTTTAATTCATGGAGAATTGTTGTAAGTAGAAGTAAGAGACGGTAGGATTAAGAATTTTTGTGTGATAAAAATAAATTGGGTAAGGGTATTTATAGGGTAAAATGATAAATAAGACAAAGAAAAGTAAAAAAAATATAGTCGTTGCACTGGCCGAGAAGTGAGAACAGTAGTAGCCTCTACCGGAGGCTAGGCCTAATCTAGCCTTTGGCAGAGGCTACATGCAACGTGCAACGGCCAAACATATTTTACTGTTGCACGTTGCGGGGCTAAGTAGTAAGTAAAGGGGCCAAAATTACTTTTAATTTATTTATATATATTTTTTAGAATTTTAGGCTTTTAGCGATGGCAACAAAGCTGTCATGGTTGTGTTTGCCCGGGCCTAGGCCTGAGCCTGGTAATTTATGTATATTATGTTAAGAATTTATGTGTATTATGTATTATGTTAGCTTACGTGTATTATCTTTTCAAAAAAGAGTATGTGTATTTTGTTATACAATTATGTACATTCTAGTATATAATTATGTACATTTCCAAAGCATGAGATTTTTTAAAAGAAAATTAACAACCGACACAGGAAAGCGGAATTTCCAAAAAATATATATATATAAAATGACGTCGTTTTGCATCAGGCCGCACTTTGTATTAAAAAGATAAAAATATCTTTGCATTTAAAAAAATTTCAACGATATTGTTGATAGAGTACTAAAATTGGTCATGTCACAATAATATATACTAGGACCAAAAGAGGACGTTCTAATAAACAAAGACTAAAAGTGGAATGACACTTATAAATTTATGACCAAAAATAGAATTAACTCGACTAAAAACCATATTATTTTCTTGATTGAGTTTAAACATACACATTGAAACACGATGGAATATATTAATATATTATTAATCAAATCTTAAAAATATAAGAACAATTTGTAAATCTTTGGGATTACATAACTTTGAGCAACGCTCGAACTATAATCAGTACCATTAACCTATAAGAATTCTAACACAACTGGCTTCCGGAATTTAATTCTTGAAGATTGATTGAAGTTAATAACAATCATGCCAACACTCGCAAAGTCTAAGGGCAGTCCCAGGAATTGGGGTACATTGTGCAAATGGATGGAGTCCACTGTAGTCATTGTTGCACATCTTTTAGCAACATGTTGCATCACACGACGCTATGCTGCATGGACCCAAATTTGCAACGCAATTTGGTTCATTAATTCGTGCATCCATCCCTATTACCACTTCACTTCTTTTTCCTTCTACTGGTGGGCCCGCTGGCAACCACTTAGCGTCGCCCGCTGCCATCTTGCCTAAAATTCAAGATATATATGCATACCATACATAAGTGATGATGTATACATTGATGGTATAATCCCATAGATATAAGATATTCTATATATCCTCTAAGTATTAGAACAATTTTGATTATGCAATTCAACACACTGTATTTCAAGATTGATTTATATAATTGATGAAAAATGTTTTAAATCTAAATTTACAAAAAATGTTATAATTTTGGTCTAAAATAACACACATTCTAATTAACGTTGTTAAGGTTCTACCTTGTATAGGAACATTAAAAGAATATTTCATTCTGGATTTCTAAAGTGATTGGAAGTTAATTGGTTAGACTATTTCCGCCCATAAGCCTTAGGTTTTTTTTAACAGAAAAATCCTAGGTTTTGATAACTTTATTGTAGTTAAAAATAATAAAATAAAATACAATTTAGCAAAGGGATTTATCAATGTGTTCAATGATGGAAACCCTAAATATACAAGAAAAGAAAGACATTGGAATGGCTAAAATGTAGTGAAAGAGAAGATATATGTTACCTGATGATGCAAAAATAAGAACAAAAAAGAAGCAAAACGTAGGTTTTAAGGTGGCCATTTTGCTAATGACAGTGGAGGAGATAATTATGTAGCTTAAAATCTATGCTTGAGTTTGTACTGGAATTTGTGTCGTTGAAATGCTGTATATATAATGATGGTGGTCAAGATAGAGCAAATTTAAAATGATTGAAATATATGGATAGGAAAAAAATCAAGGTAATTATATATAATTAATGTACCATATTTATATTAAATTATGCATAGGAAATAGTTAATATTTAAATTCTGCACATAATGTAATTTCAAAAAAGTAATTAATTCTGCAAATTTAGACAAATATATTATTCTAAATTGTATACTATATGCATTATCAATTGTTATATTGTGGGCCTGGTCTACACAATTGTGTGGATCACGGTCCAATACGGTCTCGTTTCTTTTATTTAAAAGAAACGTTTGTAGTTACTGTGAATCAATAGCGCGTATCACCTACGTGCATTATTCTTTTTAGAGCAACAAATTAATGTTTTTGAATTTGGACAAGAAATTTGACAAGAATTATATTATTTAATTTGATGAATTTGGGTTATGTAATTGCAACAATTATTTGTGAATTTTATAATGATGGTTCATCAATAGAACTAGTACAGCAATTTCATCTTAAGAGCATGTAAAAAGTAAAGGACCATTTATAGAAGACTACATGTTATATATATAACTAATAAATTACCCATGCGATGCACAGATAATATATATATATATATATATATATATATATATATATATATATATATATATATATATATATATATGATGACATTATACATAAAAAATTTTAATATTTGAAATTGTATATTTATTTGAAATGATAAGATTTGTATATTAGTGTTGAAATTGATTACTTAAAAATTATATTAGGAGAATGGTAAACAGAAAAGGAAGAGCATGGCTAATTGATATCCTTTATATAATAAAGCTATATGGTTTGGGAAATAATTAATGTTATAATTAATGCAACAACATCCTTTATTATAAAAAAAAAAAACACAACATTTAAAAAATAAAATAGCTATATATTATATAATCATATAAAAAATATACTTTTGAAAAATAAAATAGCTATATATTATATAATCATATAAAAAATGTGTCCAATTAGAGTTTAAATTTACACATACAAAATTTGAAATTTGCTTTCCAAATGTAATTATCTTAGTTATTATTCGTATTGTGAAAAAAAAAAAGCACAACATTTAAAAAATAAAATAGCTATATATTATATAATCATATAAAAAATATACTTTTGAAAAATAAAATAGCTATATATTATATAATTATATAAAAAATGTGTTCAATTAGAGTTTAAATTTTACACATACAAAAATTTAAATTTGCTTTCCAAATGTAATTATCTTAGTTATTATTCGTATTGTGAAAATTATAATATAGATGAAATACAATTAAGAATAAATCAATGTAATTATGTAAATTCTCTCTATAAGTTTATTTGAATATGCACATAATTAGAGATTATATTAAGCATACAAAATTTTAATTTTAATTTTAATTTTAATTGTAATTTTGTATTCTATATAAATAATAAATACTTAACCAATTGAAGCTCAAAAATATTATTATATTAAATAATTTAAAATATTTTAGTTTTTCTATTTTTTATTTATATTTATAATAATATAATTTTTTCCCGTGCATCGCGCGGGTGAATTACTAGTTATTTTAAATAACAAAAATATTCTATAATCAAATGAAAGGAATCTCTATGTTGAATATCATAGTAAGATTAAAGTGTTAAATACAGGTTGGTAATATGGACGTGATATGTGTATGTTTAATTTCCTTTAATTATGCACGTAATATGTGTATGTTTTTTTTCTCTTTAATTACCCACCGTAATATGTGTATGTTTAGCGTCCTATATAGACAGAAAAACTTATCGTTAATTCCAATAAAAATGAGTCAATTCCCTTAAAAATGAGGTCATTTTATAATGATTATTATATGGTAATTGAGGAGTATATATGATTCTTAATTAATATTATGCTAATTTTGACGTCCATGTAATCTGAATAATTATGGTACTTAAGAAGTATATATTATTCTTAATAAAATAGTGTGTGTATATTTAATTTCTTTTAATTATGGACGCAATATGCGTATAGTATGTTTAATTATCTTTTAAATATGTCTGTAATATGTAATATGTCTATGTTGAATTTAATTTAATTATGTCCTTAATATTGTACCATTAATTTCGTTAATTGATTAGATAAAATCTATACTACGGCAAGTATAAAAAAACAATATAGTAAAAGTATAATATGTGAATGAATTTATTAATTACCATAACTATTAAGATTTATTAATGCAATTGTATATATATATTGGTTTCATTTAGAGATATTCACTTTGACACTTCTAAAAATTTAAAATTAGAACAAATGTGGCAGTAGCCTGGTGAGTCATTTACTTCAATTCACCCGAAATAAAAGATAGTAACTTCATGTTGACAATTTTTTTTATAAGTCTGTGATTATCTATCAAACTAATACCAACATACAAAGAATGTAATAACTTATATCAAAGACGTTTATGAGTTATGGATTCCATTGAATACCAATGAAATATACAAATTGGAAACATGCACAAAAATTCAGTTCTAAAACAAATCCTTGAGCTTGCAATATATAGTTCTAAAATCTAAAAACATAATAAGCTTCAATCCAAGTTATGTCCCTGGTTTTATGTCCGTTTTTTCTGTTAACTTTTTGTGTACCTTATGCTATAATTGTTGTACTACATAATATTACCACGCACATGCATACACAATATCTTTTTCTTACATTCTTCAATTGGTAAGTTTACTAAGATTTTAACATTAAATATTAATATTGGGCATATATTTTTGCGCATCGCGCATATGAAATACTAGTAAATCTATAAATGTCATATGTAGATAATCTGCCTTAATTAACACAAATTGTTTAATATTGTTGGATCCATTTATATATCATTAATTTAATTATTTGTTGCTCAATAATTGCAAAATCTTGAGCTACACATATATATTGTTATTCTGAATAACAATATATTTTTGCTAAGTACTATTTATATATATATATATTGAGCGGAAAGTTAAAAGGGAGGATTTTATTTTCAATAATAGTATTGATAGATTAGATTAATACTAAAATAACGGCCTGTAATTTTAATTTAAATTATTATTAATCGATTCTTTTTCATTTATTATTTTTTATTTTTTTGCAAAATCTTCCTTATATTCATATTCATTAGATTAATATTAATAGTAAAATAACGCGTAGAAATAATTTTAGAACCCTATTGCTTCTCGAATTATAGATTCTTTTTCATTTTTTCTTTTTTTACTGCTAACCTTATTATTATTAAATGTTTGGGCGGAAAGTTATAAAGGAGTATTTTGTTTTTAATGATGGTATAGAAGTATAGATTATTAATAGTTTTTTTTTTTTTTTTTGGAAAAATCTTCATTATATTCATTAGATTAATAGTAAAATAATGCGCTAAAATTTTAATCTTTTTTTTTTTTTTTTTTTTTGCAAAATCTTCATTATATTCATATTCATTAGATTAATAGTAAAATAACGTGTAGAAATAATTTTAGAACATTATGACTTCTCGAATTACGGATTCTTTTTCATTTTACCTTTTTTACTACTAACCATATTATTATTAGAGTTAATTCCAGCAATAGTCCTCCGACTAATGTGATTACAATGGGAAGTTAAAATCTCAGGATTTTGTTTTTTTACAATGGGAAATTAAAATCTCAGAATTTTGTTTTTATATATAGTTAGATTACAATAGGAATTGTATTACACTATTTTATAATATTAGAATAGAATTTTAACCCAGAATTATTGTACGAATGTGAAAGTAGAAATCAATATATTTTATTAGGAAGAGAGATCTTTTAGGAATTGGGCGGGAAGTTAAAATTTCAGGATTTTGTTTTTATATATAGTATAGATTTTTTTAATCTCCTTTAATGATAAACCTAATGTGTATTATCAATCTGATTAGATAAAATTTATATTACGGAGAGTATTAATTCCTTAATTGTCAAAAACTTTAAGATTTTATTCAAAAGTAATCAAAGGAAGTGCACGGGTAATTGATATTATTTGGTATTAAAAAATATAAAATCATTGTAACAAGAAATTTCTGTGTTTAACTACCATAATCAATTTAGAAGTTAAATACGCTTAGTAATTACCACGGGTTATTTAGATGGTAAATAATGTATGGTAATTACCTATATAGGTTTCCATAATAAATAGATTAACATATGGGGACCAGGACTATGTGGTCCAATGGTACCCGGGTTGGACTTCCATTTGGAAGATTATGAGTTCAAGCCTCAGTGGAGGCGTTATTGGTTCTTTGTGTTTCAGTAGGTTGAGAAAGTATATGAACAGATACTACAATGTAATAGAGCCAGTAATTTTCAGAAAAAAAAAAGATTATTAGAATTGATATGTGAAAATATTTGATTGATATGCATATATTCTTAGGATCTGTAATTAGTGATATGATTTTATTCTTTCCTAGTTTAGTGATTCTTTTTATTTACATTCCCTGATTATAGGATTCTCTTCCCTATAATCAATCTTCTTCTTTGTATAAATTAGGACTTGTATTTTCCAATTGAAATGAAGAACTATTCAGAATTTCTTACATGGTATCAGAGCCTGAATCTAAACCACTAGCTCTTCTCTATCCTCCCTCACCAAATCTCTCCAGCAACTATGTCTAAACCTATTGAAACCCTTCCAGTTGATTCCTCACCGTTAGATGGGTCATCACATCCTTCTCACTCGACTTTCACAAATCATCTTAACCTTCCTCAAGTCCTTGCTTACCGTGAATTTTCTAGCAAGTCTCACGATAATGTGGCTGCAACCTCCGAAACATCACCCAATGAAGTCAGTCCTTTCTCAAAAATTAAGCTTGAGGCGCTGCAAAAGCTTTTTGGGCAGATATCTGTTGCACAACAGTCAATCCCACCTTCCGCTGAAGCACATGTTAGTATGATGAGTCATCAAGGTACCACTTCTCACGCATTTGCTGCAAATTCAAATAACACAAGTCCTTGGATTGTGGATTCCGGGGCATCCGACCATATGTCAGGTGATTTAAAGGTTTTTCATACATTCAAACCTTGTACCAATCCCACCACGATCAGAATTGCTGATGGATCCCTCTCTAACGTGATAGGAACATGATCTGTCAAATTAACTGATGAACTTTTTCTTTCATCTGTTCTCTTTGTTCCTAAATTAAGTTGCAACCTTCTTTCCATCAGTAAACTCACTAGAGACATGAATTGTGTAACTAAATTCTATCCTAAGCTTTGTGAATTTCAGGTTGTGGGCTCGGAGAAGGTGATTGGCAGTGCTGAAATTTGCGATGGTTTCTATATTCTCAAAAACACTCCTGAAAATAAACATTTCCCCAAGTCAAATTATGGTTTCAATTCTGTTTCTGTCTCCAATGAGAGTCTAGTCATGTTGTGGCATTTTCGCCTTGGACATCCAAATTTTGTTTATCTTGAAAAACTGTTTCCTGGTTTATTTATCAATAAAAAACCCAAGTTTTTTCATTGCGAAGTGTGTCAACTTGCAAAACATACTCGAAGCATTTATTCAAGCAATCCTTACAAACCTTCTCAACCTTTTTCGTTGATACATAGTGACATTTGGGGGCCTTCAAGGGTGAAAAATGTTAATGGTTCTAGATGGTTTGTATCCTTCATTGATGACCACACTAGGACCACATGGACTTTCCTCATGAAAGAAAAATCAGAAACTGCATCAATTTTTAAAGCTTTTCATTCCATGATTCAAAATCAGTTCAAACAAAAAGTCAAAGTTTTGAAAACTGATAATGGGACAGAATACTACAACTCAATTCTTGGTCCATACTTGTTAGATCAGGGAATTGTCCATATTAGTTCATGTGTCAACACCCCTCAGCAAAATGGAGTGGCTGAGAGAAAAAATAGGCATCTCCTTGAAGTCTCTCGGTCCATCATGTTTTCAAATCATGTGCCTAAACACTTTTGGGGGGAAGCTGTACTTACTGCCACTTACCTCATAAACCGTATGCCTAGTAGTGTCTTAAAGTTCAAGACACCACGATCTTTGTTATTACAAGCATTCCCTCACCTCTCAGTTTTTTCCTCGGAATTGCCACTCAAAATTTTTGGTTGTACTGCTTTTGTCCATATCTATGATCACAAAAGAACAAAACTTGACCCCAAATCACACAGATGCATCTTCATTGGGTATTCTAATACTCAAAAGGGGTACAAATGTTACTCTCCAGTCACAAAAAGAGT
Source organism: Ipomoea nil (assembly GCF_001879475.1). Classification (NCBI taxonomy): domain Eukaryota; kingdom Viridiplantae; phylum Streptophyta; class Magnoliopsida; order Solanales; family Convolvulaceae; genus Ipomoea; species Ipomoea nil. Next base: position 1,314,440 of record NW_017617687.1, on the reverse strand, counting down.
TTATCATACTTTGGATGTCACTTTTTTTGAACACCAATCATTCTTTCCCAAATCTGGTATTCAAGGGGAGCATTTGAGCGTATCAACTTTGGGAAACACTTCAAGATAATCAGGCTACCTTTCCCTCACCTAATGTCCTACCATACCACCATCAACCTACTCCAACTCAACCTGATTTATCACCTACATCATCCAATTCTCTATTACCTCTTTCATCAGATGTGACTCCAGAAAACATGGTCAATCACCCGCCATCCTCTCTTCCTACAATCAACCCATCTTCGCCTCTAATAAACAACCATCCATCCTCAGAAAACACTCTACCAAATTCACCTCCTCAAGCACCAGAACTCCGTGTTTATAGAAGGAGAAAACTTCAAAATATAGAGGCTAACATGCAAAGCCAGGACTGTTCAAACACACATTCGAGCTTACTTGACCTTGAAAATCATGAAGGTAAGGACTCTATGACCCATGAGTTGGTATCTACTGCTATTGATGATCTTGATTTGCCTATTACTCAACGAAAGGGTGTTACAACATGCACTAGTCACCCAATAGAAAGGTATGTTGCTTATGGGAAATTAACTCCTATGTATCGAGCCTTTGTTGCCTCTCTTGATCTTGTCCAGATTCCCACAAACATCTACGAGGCACTAAGAGATCCCAAATGGAAGGTTGTTGTCAATGAGGAAATAAATGCTCTTGAGAAGAATGGTACATGGCGTCTTGTTGAGTTACCTCAAGGAAAACATGCAGTTGGATGTAAGTGGAATTTCACTGTCAAGTATAATTATATTCAGATGGGAGTATCAACAGATTCAAGGCTCGGTTGGTTGCCAAGGGGTTCACTCAATCATATGGTGTTGACTATCAAGAGACCTTTGCTCCTGTTGCCAAACTCAATACAGTAAGAGTTCTGTTATCACTTGCTGTGAATTGTGATTGGCCTTTATATCAGCTGGATGTAAAAAATGCATTCTTAAATGGAGAATTGGAAGAAGAAGTTTATATGGAAATTCCACCAGGTTTGAAAAAGAACTCCAATGGACGACTGGTATGCAAACTACAAAAATCTCTCTATGGCTTGAAACAATCACCTCGGGCATGGTTTGATAGGTTTGCAAAGTCAATTGTAAAATTTGGATACACTCAGTGTCAAGCTGATCATACCCTGTTTGTTAAAATCTCTTCAACAGGAAAGCTAGCAATTCTCATTGTCTATGTGGATGACATAATCCTAACTGGAGATGATTCAGGTGAAATTTCAAACCTCAAGAAGTTTCTTGCATCAGAATTTGAGATCAAAGATCTAGGATTCCTCAAATACTTTCTTGGGATGGAGGTAGCTCGATCTAAGGAAGGGATTGTTATATCTCAACGAAAGTACATCCTAGATCTTCTAAACGAAACTGGAATGCTTGGAAGTAAGCCAGCAGATACTCCAATGGACCCTAACTTAAAAACAAATCGGAGTGGGGAACCAATTCCAGTAGAGAGGGGGATTATCAAAGATTAGTGGGAAAACTAATTTATCTCTCCCACACTAGACCTGATATTGCTTTCTCTGTTAGTGTTGTAAGTCAACATATGCATAACCCTAATGAGGAGCATTTGGAAGCTGTTTATCGTATTCTAAGGTATCTCAAAATGACACCAGGTCTTGGTTTGCACTTCAGAAAACATGACAACCGAGACCTAGAAGTTTACACGGATTCTAGTTGGGCGGGAGAGTTGACTGATAGACGATCGATTAGTGGTTACTGTACCTATGTATGGGGAAATCTAGTCACTTGGCGCAGCAAATAACAGTCAGTTGTCTCTCGGAGTAGTGCAGAATCAGAATACCGTGCACTGGCATTAGGTATATGTGAGGGGATGTGGATTAAAAGGTTGTTGAATGAGTTGAAAATTGAAGCTCCTACATCTTTCAAATTGTACAGTGATAGTCAAGCTGCCATCAGCATTGCTAAGAACCCGGTTCATCACGATAGAACAAAGCACGTTGAAATAGACAGGCACTTCATTTATGAGAAGGTGAATTCGAGGATCATTGAACTCAACTACATTCCTACAAAGAAACAGATTGCCGACATCCTTACGAAGGCTCTACCTAGAAGAAGCTTTGAAGAATTCAATTCCAAGCTGGGCTTGTATAATATATACAACTCAGCTTGAGGGGGAGTGTGGAAATATTAGAATTGATATGTGAAAATATTTGATTGATATGTATATATTCTTAGGATCTGTAATTAGTGATATGATTTTATTCTTTCCTAGTTTAGTGATTCTTTTTATTTACATTCCCTGATTATAGGATTCTCTTCCCATAATCAATCTTCTTCTTTGTATAAATTAGGGCTTGTATTTTCCAATTGAAATGAAGAACTATTCAGAATTTCTTACAGTAAGATATATTATAAAGAGTATCCATTAATTAAAATATGATAGAGAATTTATATTAAGAAATTAATTAGCTAAAACCAAATCTAAAGTCATAAGAAACGCGGTGACTGTGAACGACTCCCTTCGGCGCCGACGTCATCTCAGTAGCCAGAAGTGAATTCAGGATGTTGTAAGATATATAACCCCCTTTGACATTAATTGTCTTGTCCATTTGATTCAGTCCATTTCTTGAAATCCCTTCCTTTTCTTTATCCATAGTCTTCCATTCATAACAAAATCAAATCAAGCATTTATATTAAGAAAAATTGGTAATGTTGTAACGAAGAAGGGCAATATGATAGAATAAAGGTAACCAGAAAACTGGTCTTGCAATTTTGGTTATCGCCCAAGAGGCTAATCTACAAGGCGACCAAATCGGACCCGTCATCAGCACCGCTCCATGCCTTTCCCGTGATCACAGTATTAGCATAACAAAAGCATAAGAACTAAAATCACATGAGTTTGACTTTCACATGAAATGACCTGATTGTTGGCGGGATTTACAATGTATACAGTAGGACCACTTGCCTTCCAGACGCAATTGACATAACAGCTCATGTTCTAAGGCCCAATCCGACCTCCCTAAGGAACTCGTACTCTCTCTTCGCAAAACTCATCTCTGCAATTCTGTATTCAAAGTTACAGTTATTATAAGCCAAAATGATACTAAAGCGAAAACTGAAATAAAATACTCTGAAGAGGAAAACATACATAGCTGTTAATAGTACACAAAATGTGCGCAGTTGTGCTGATGATGAAAATGTAAGAGGCGAAGGCAGAAAAGCTTCATTCGACGACGACGGCGCGGGGCAGAGAGACCGCAAGGGGTATCACCGCGGAGGCAATGAATGTGGTGCAGGGCAACTGGCGGTACTTGGCGGACTTGTGAACCCGGCGAGCAAGGATTTGGCTGCAGAGGCGAGTGAGGTATATCTACAGAATTGAGGTCCTCAGTAGGAGTTTTGTGTCAGACCATGCATGTATAACCTGTGCCGTTGTAGACGACGGAAGTACAGTCGCTATAGGTGGTGGCCGCTCTCTCCAAGAAGTTCAACCCAAGAAGTTCGGCGGGCAAGAATTCACAGAAAACCTAAACGCCATGTCTAACATGTTAATAATAACTTATTGCTAATTTTATGAAAATATATATGATTAATTAATAAAAACAATAATTTTACCAAAATAAATTTTGAGTTGGGTTTTACTAAAATGCCCCTGAGTTTGGGCAGGAACTATTGGCTAGGCACTATTATTATTATTATTATTATTATTATTATTATATATATATGTGTGTGTGTGTGTGTGTGTATATATATATATATATATATATATATATATATATATATATACACACACACACACACACACACACACACACACACACACACACACACACACACACACATATATATATATATATATATATATATATATATATATATATATATATATATATATATATATATGTCAAATGAACATGAAGAGTAATAAAAATAATACTTTGTTATAATGAATCCGTTTTGTATGGAAAATGAAATGTACTGACTCTATTTTATATTGTAGTATTTGTTCAAACATACTTTCTCAACCTATTGAAACACAAGGAGTCAACAATGCCTCTACTGAGGTTTGATCTCATGACCTCCCATATAGAAAAGGTCACTATATGCCACCTGAGCACAAGGTGTTTGGCTCAATACTAATTCTTTAATCAAACATGAAAGCCACAGAGCCTCTTTAGCTGCCGTACTAGTACAATATAGTTCCTTCGTGTCTGTCGTGGAAATCAATAGGCATCTGTTTTACAACAGGCGCCTATGAATAAGACGCTAATAGTCTTGACTTTAGGCATCTGTTCTTCACAGTTGCCTATGTTAACTATAGGCGTCCTGTAACACCGCATTTTTCTAACTCTTAATTACATTTCTAAATAGACATTAACATAAACTAAGCAGCGGAAAACTAAAAGATAAGTAGTGGGAGTGTCACCGCCACAACCACCACTCTTTGGTGATTGCACAGGCTAATAGGGGTAAAACTACAAATAAGATTAAGTTTGGTTACTAAAAATAAATACTGGAAATGTAAAGGGGAAAAACGTCACCCCAACACAGTCTACATCAAACCTCAAACATAAAGTCATAAGTCTAAATCCATAACATGATCATAATTAAGACTAGAGTTTAGACATCTCAAACTAGGAGACTAATCTAACTCGATCTCTTCTCACCGTTGGGCCCACCTGAAAGGGGTTTTGCAAGCAACATATAGATTACCGGAAAAACACCCTTTAGCACGAAGCTAAGTATAACCACACTCAACCCTGTAAAGCATTCTAGGATATACTTTGAAAACATTTGATATCTTTATAGCAATAAGCTAATCTCAAATCATCTGTACAATTATCAGATTACTTCAAAATGCTTGCACCCTAAAATATCAGCTGGCATGCTCATATATGTATAAGACTGATCACATAGATACATCAGCATATAGACTTCTCAAATAGCTTATCAAGCAATTCATGCTTACAGATAGGTTCATGCTAAAAGACCATATAACAGCTGTTTACACGCTTTCATATTCTTATCACATAAATTGATAAGTGGAGCTTCTAATACAACTCAATAATCATGCCCATGGAATATCTCAAGTTAAACTTCTCATTAAACAATCTTTTACGACGCTCGATTCGCATACAATCATGTATAACATTATGATCATACTGCTTATGCAATCTAGTGCAACATTATAAGCAACGACCATCCTCTAGGACCGTGCCCTAGTCCCGTGCTACCACGGCTCTAGCCGGCGGCCCTTCTGATGGGCCGCAGCTAGGGCCGCCACTCTGATCTGGTGCACACTGTGTTGTGCACCAGATGGAATTTCTCCTGCAAAATCTCATCCAAACAAGTCCTACACAATTTCAACAACTCACAAACACATGGTAAAACACTTCCAAGAATAAACACATCAATAACTCATAGTTTCTACTCATTTCTACTCAAAACTAGGCTTCACAGAGCCAAATTTAAAGAGGAACCCATGGGGTTATACCTCTTGTAGTCTAACCTTCTTGCTTGGATCTCTTCTTCCTCTTGACCTAGCTTGAGCCTCCTTCACCACCTACACTTCCTAACACACCTTCTATCCTTAGCCTAGAACCTCAAAGACTAAAGAAAACTAGAAGAGAAAAGAGGCTAGAATGAAGGATGAACAAGCTTACTAGGTTGTTGTCTCTCTTCTTGTTCTTGGCAGACAAAAATATGAGGAAGAGGCAAAGAATGAGATCAGGAGAAAGATGAAATAAGGTGGTTTATATTGGGTTCAAAACCCTAGGATGATTCACAATGATTGGTTGAGGACAAAGGGGTAATTTCCCCAAGCTAAAAGATGAATCAATAAGGGATTTTGGATGTCTTGTGGTCCACCATGTAACGTGAACCATAGGCTAGAAATGTTATCTTTTATTACTTTGGGGTTAAAAGTGAATTTTCCCAAAAGCTATATGGGTGAACACTTGTTCAAAATTCCCTTTTAAATTCTCCCGGGCTCACTCAGATAAAATTCTCGATTTAAATCTTGGTACGCGAAGTATTTGAAAACTTAGGGATTTTCGAATGGGATTCATTTCTTCGGTGTTGAATTAATTTTAAAATGCGACAAAATTATTTTATTCAAACACCGATTGATCGAAGACTTGGGAAAGATTTAGGAATTTCTGAGCTCTTATCTATCTTATCTCAAATCTAACAACTGCCCCACAAATCTATAACTGAGCTTAAGAGCTTAATTAGTTACCTTGATTAAAGCCTCCCGAGGAGTCGCCTGGTGGCATGTAGCTTGGATACCAACCATATGGAGTCCATCTCTGTACCTCCTCAATCCCCATCCTTTGCTGCATGATTGCAGCCCTTTGATCAAAGTTGGCAAAACCATAGCTCACTTGAGCATTTAGATTGTCAAAACAGTTGTTGATCATAGCGTAAAGATCCTCGTAAGTAGGTTGCCCACTCATATACCCCTGTGGTGCTCTCTGCTAGGTAGCTGTAAATGGTGCTCCTTCATGGCTCATGCCAACTCCCGTATCGGTTCCCATTGCAACCCCTTCTCCACTAGCCTCAGCTATGTGTCCTGATTCGATCCCAACGCTCGACCACTTTCTTTGTGGTACATTCAAACTAACCACAAGTGTCATCTTCTCGTCCAAGGGCTTCTTAGCAATATCAGCTAGGGTCAAATACTTGTTCTCATCAATTTGGTACAACTCGTAATATCTCAGATTGACGGCATTCAGAGCCGACCTAGTAGTCCTTTGGATTCTTTCTCCCATCTCAGGTAAATTCATATTTCTGAAAACCCAACTCAACATCATGCCATAGGGCAGATTCTTCCTGTTCTTTGCTTTAAAGTAAGCCATGTGCTTAAGAATCAAAACTGAAAAGTTAATAGCACGACCAAATCTCAACATAAAAGCAATGGTACATGTCCAACTACCAATCTCTGTAGAGTTGTTCCTACACGGAAACAAGCACTCTTCTATCAGCAAAACTAGCAATTTCTTTTCTCCAGTTAAAGTAGGTTTCTCGGGACGATATTCCTTAGGGAACTCTTCCGTACTCCCAGTCATGTATCTCAAATACTCTTGATGTGTCAACCCTGCATGGGCAACCCAATCCTCTCGATCATACATATATAACCCATCCATTGGTAAATCAAACCAATTTGACAATTTCTGCGGTGTCAATTCTACTTTCGTGCCTCTCACATTAGAGACAACCGAAGTTACTCCTTTCTTATATTTTGTGGACAAATTCTCATAGAATTCAATCACTAAATCAGGGTAAATTTCCTCTTGGATTCCCAAAAATTTTCTCAACAAACCTCGATTATTCAAAATACTATTAAAAACTTCAGAAAAGAACTCGGGGAAATAGGTTTTACCTCCTATTACTGAGTAGGTAGGCGCTTCCTGACTAGTTCCCTCGACCTGTTGTTTCCCTTTCACCATTGTGGTCCAAGCTTTGCGGTTTTGATCTTGTTGAAATTGCAAAGAATGCTCCAACTAGTATTTTTCTGGTACTTGGTATGACTTGGGGAAGACACTCTTGAAGTTTCCTTGTTGAAAGATGTTGTTTTGGAGAAGATAGGCTTTTGGTTGAGGTTGAGGAAGTGTGCAGCGAAGAAGAGAAGAAGAAGATGATGGTGCAAATTTGATCTCTCGGCTTTGGAAGAAACAACACAAGGGTTTAGGGGGGTGGGGCTTGGCAGCGGCTCTCCCAATAGCCCGTGCCAAGGCCCGCCGTCAGCAAAGCTGACACGGCCCCCAGGTCACGGACCATTACGAGGTCCGTAACCATGTTCCGTCACACAGAACGGGTCCCGTTCCGGCCAGTGGCCTAGACCCGCCACAGGATCGGGTTAACCGGGTCGGATCCGGTTCGACCCCAAACCAAAATCGGTCCTTCGACTTTGTCAAATCTTCAAATCGGGTCAAAATTGAGTGTAGTCCTTCACTTTAAGACATCTCACTTCCTTTACTCAATTCTTTGACTTCCCAATTCCTCTTTTGGGATTGTTCGAACTAATATAAACTCGGAACGAATCCTCGTCTAATTCTTCCTTAACGAAGATGGATTCTTTCTACTCTTACATTACTTGGGTAGAACGCTATTTCCAAAATTACTTCTTTTAACATGAACTCTAATCGTTCCCTAACGATTTTTCACTCTTACTCATATCTTTTTTCATTCTTCTAATTCTCTTGTTCACTAATTCGTAGCATTCAAAGGTAAGTTTTTCTCTAAAGCAAACTCAATTAGCTTTTAACTTTCCAAAACTCATAGATTAACACATCTTTTAGCACCTTGCAACAACTTATAACAGTTTCTCAAACATGCACATCTATTTAAGAATCCAAGCAAAAGTAACGCACTCATACCAAGTTAGAGTGTTACCTTTCTCAAGCTTGAGATCTCAAGTCTGAGTCTGTCCTATGACCATGATCCTTCCTGGTCCAGCTTCTCCAGTACGTCCTTGTTGTGTTTCGCCTCATCCCTGATTCCCATTTTTGTGTGGACCTTCTCTCAGTGGTAGCCACATCCCATAGCTTGATCGGCGCTGGGTTGATCGGACCTCTAGGTGGCTGTCTCGGGTTCGTACCATGGGATCCCTCCGTTTTCGGGGACGACAAATAGTGGCTCTGTAGCACCCCCGATTTTCACAACTTTTAAAAACCAATTAAAGCTTAACAAAGAGATAAAGTCTACTCATCAAGATTAAAGTAAAGCGGAAGCTAAAAGACAAATACGGGAGATGTTATGCCACACCTATACGTCTATAGGTGCACATGCTATGTCTAAACAAATATCAAAGTCAAACCGGTAACAATCCATGGCTCACAAGCCAAAACTCTAACTAAAATGGTCACAAGGAGCTACACTAACTAACGAACTGCTAGCGCACTCTCCAAGATGCTACTCAAAACCTGTAAGGCAACATAAAGATAGGGGATGACACCTGGTCAGCGAACATTGCTGGTAACCCATCAATACGCGTCAAATAGCATATATAAATAGTATAAGTCAAAACCATTTTCGAAACGGAATACAGTATATATCATTTCAAAAGCCATAGAGAAAGGTCAACTTCAAAAACTCTTTCACACTCTCAAAGGAAAAAGGGAAATCAACATCCCACGACAACAACAAGACAAGAATACCAACAGTAAACAATACAACTCGAGATGTATTCTACTGATAACAAAGTAGAATACATCAAGACATGCTCAATAGCAAAGGAACACATTCAGACATTGGCAACTACATGCCATAGTGACAACTACTTGTCACAAATATCATAGTTCCAACCTTATGCCCTGTTCCAACCTTATGGCTACCCCCGGCCTTATCCCGGTTCCAACCATTACCTCCGAGTGCCACCCTGTACTTCTGAGTCCAACCTTTTGCCTCTGAGGGCCGTCGCTCCCTCGCCGACACCGCCAACATTTCCACCGATCTCTGAGTACACGAGGGTACCATTCAATATCATAACACAAAACCGCCAATCTCATGAGCAAAGCTCAAATAACAAACCACCAATCTCAAATCATGGCCACACGAGGACCGCATCAGTACCAAGAAGACAAAGGCCCCATAAACCTAAATCATGCATCAAGGTAAAACGATTACACACGTTCACATTATAGGAATCAATCAATGGATCACAACAAAGATATGAAACCATACTCAACAACGAAGGATCACAATCCGACACCAAACGATGGTCAGCACAAGTTGCCAATCACAAATGGGGAAGAACAAACCGCACACACTAGCATTTCAACATCAAACTAGCATGCTTATCAAACGGGTAAACCAAAAGTAGTTCCATAGAACATACAAGACTCAACATCAATCCAACGAATCACAAAGTTGGACCACAAGCACGATTCAAGACACCAAATCCTAGATGGATTCCTAACATACCGTTCTAGACATACGAAACATCAAGAAGACACTCAAATCGCCCAATAAAACATCGGGAGGTCCAAAACATAAATACCGAGTCAAAAGAATCACGGGGAACAAATCCACGCTAACAACTCACAACGTTCCCCACGGGTGGGGCCACGGGTGGACAACCACCCGTGCTTCCGCCCGCGGGTACCAATGCCCACAACATATGTACCTCGCGGGTGGGGCGGCGGGTGGAGCTCTGCCCGCCGTTCCGCCCGCGGGTACCAACCTGCACACCAAATAATCCCTTCGGGGATTTTTAACAACAAGACCAAATTCAAGTCCAAAAGACCCAAAATCTCACACAATACAACAATATGACTTGAACCCAAGAAACAAGAACCCTAAGAATAAGCTCTAAACATGTATTACCATAAGACAATGCATCAAATCTCACATTTTAACACAAGAATCACAAGTAGAAGCCAAGGAATCATCATATAAGTAATAAAATAGGTTTTGTAAAGCATGGGTTACCTTTGTAGCCTAGAACTTCACTTTCTCACCCTTAAAAAGCTTCTCCTAAAGCTCTCTTTCAACACCAACTTCATAAACATACTAAAAGACAACAAAGATTCTATTTTTTTTAAAAAGACAACTAAAAGGATGCTAAAAACTCCAGGAGATCAAGGATCATACCCTCCCCTATGCTCAAGATTAGGAAAGTATGAATCTTGGAAGACAACTTGTAGGATTTATGATGCCCAAATTTTGGCAAATTCCTAGAGAGAAGGTAGAGGTTTTGTGTTTAGAGTGTTGGTGGATGAAATGAAAAGATGATGCTAGGTTAGCTTGGAGTACAAACTTTAGGTAGAAAGACACCTTTGCCCTTACTAAAGTTGGAAGAATAAGAATACAATGGAACAACTCACTAGGCATAAGGTACAACTCTTTGACCTTGGTTGACTAGTCAAATTCTAGTCCTCTGACTATTGAATTTTCAGGATTTTAGGAATAAATTAAAAATAAGACTGGGATTAATCTTCTAATTAATCCTTAACTAGAGTTTGGATTTACGGGGTGTCACAGGCTCTATGACCCGTCTTCCCACATCAGAAGCAAACTATAGGTGATCCTCCACAAGTGGTCTTAGGATGATCCTTGCCACATCTCGAACATACCGTAGTCCCCTCTCTCGGTGGTCCTCCAGCTCCAACTCCCTGTCTCATAGTCATGCTTCTCCTTTCTCTACCTCTATGGTCAAGTCTATTCGTCGGATTGAACATGTGTCCCTTGCTCGTTTGTGATTCCATCCCATCATTCTTTTTCTTCATCCCTCGCATAGCATCTCGGTGCAACTGTTGTATCCTGGAGTAACCAGCAGCTGCTCATAAGCATCATTCAATGTAGCAAATCTTGCCACTGAGAAAGATTTCTGAGCATCATAGTGCAATCCTCGAATGAACTTGCGAGCCTTACTCGCCTCATCAGGTACCAAGGTAGGAGCTAATCGAGATAGTGCCACAAAGCGGGCATGATACTTCTGAACGGTTAATCTCCCTTGCTAAGATGTAGAAATTCCTCATACTTGGCAGCCTTGACATGCTCTGGGTAGAATCTTTCTCTCAACACCATCTTGAACATTCCCCAGTCAAACCCTTCTCTTGCCTGCACGGCCGGTCCTTCCATAACCCACCAGTGGTCAGCTTCTCCCTATAGGTAGTAGAAAGCAGCCTCTACTCGCTGATCCTCTGGGCATCCAACCACGTTAAACAACTTTTCGAACGTGCGGATCCAACTCTCAAGAACTTCTGGATCCTCCTGACCCAAGAAACACGGTGGATTGCGTCTTGTGATCTTTCTGGACACATCACCACCACCGTTATTCCTATTGAGTATGGCAGCTCCTATGGTCTAGGTCAACTGAGTGAGCTGGCGCAGACTCTCTGTCAAATCCGTGGATGACGACGCTCTATGTCCTGAGGAGCGAGGAGATTCTTCTCTAACTCTTCGCGGCGGCATCACGGAACTCTCTTTG